>NC_140960.1:92437339-92687339 GCF_014529385.1 Adiantum capillus-veneris
AGATAGAAGCCTAAGATCAAAGCTAGATGCAAAGTCCAAAAAAAGTTTCTTCATTGGCTATGGAGAAGGTGACTTTGGGTATCGCCTATGGAATCCTGAAGATGGTAAAATCTTAAGGAGTAGGGATGTAATTTTTAACGAACAAAATATGTACAAAGATTACTTGGAAAGAAAACAAACAAAAGAAACAGGTGATGAGTACATGGAGCTTGAGGACGGTGAAGACTCAAGGACTGCAAACGGTGACAATGTGCAACAACGTCAACCAAATGAGGAGCCTCAACCTATTCCCTGAAGATCTACAAGAGCAAGTAGACCTCCAGAAAGGTTTGTTCCTTCCTTCAACCATCTCTTGATCTCAGATTCTGGAGAGCCGGAATCATACGAAGAAGCTATGCAACATGAATCCAAAGAAGAATGGACGAAGAGCATGCAAGTGGAGATGGACTCACTACATCGCAACCAAACTTGGGAGTTGGTTGAGTTGCCTAAAGGTAAGCGGGCACTTCAAAACAAATGGGTGTACAAGCTGAAGGAAGAAGATGGTGGGAAGAAAAGGGTTTTCTCAAAAGAAAGGTATTGAATTCAATGAAATATTTTCTCCTGTTGTAAAAATGAACTCAATTAGGCTTGTCTTAAGCCTTGTGGTTGCTCATGATCTAAATCTCGAGCAAATGGATGTAAATATGGCATTCCCTCACGGTGACTTAGAGGAGGAAATCTACATGCTTCAACCAAAGGGGTATGAAGTAAAAGGTAAGGAGAAAATGGTTTGCAGATTAAAGAAAAGCTTGTATGGTTTAAAGAAAGCATCAAGACAATGGTACTTGAAGATTGATCAATGGATGTTGGATCATGGATTCACAAGATGAACTCGGATCACTACATCTACACGAAGAATTTGGGAGATGGGAAATTCATCATCCTAATGTTGTATGTTGATGACATGTTGATCGCAAGTGCTAACATGCAGGACATCAAAGACCTAAAAGAGGAGCTGTCCAAATATTTTTCAATGAAAGATTTAGGTGCTGCAAAGAGGATACTTGGTATGAAAATATCAAGGGACAGGACGAAGAAGACAATAAAGCTATCTCAAGAAGATTACATCAAGAAGGTACTAGAAAGGTTTGCAATGCAAAATGCAAAACCAGTTTCTACACCTTTGGCTGGTCATTTTAAACTAACGAAGGATATGTGTCCAAAGACACAAGAGGAGATAGCCTATATGTCTAAAGTTCCATATGCTGCAAGGGTAGGTTCTCTAATGTATGCTATGGTCTGGACAAGGCCAGACATTGCACATGCAGTGGGAGTTGTGAGTAGGTTCATGGACAACCCAGGTAAAGAGCATTGGCAAGCTGTGAAGTGGATACTTAGGTATCTAAAAGGGACAACAACAAATGCTTTGTGTTTTGGAGGAACTGATATTTTTCTAGAAGGGTATGCTGATGCAGATATGGCAGGTGACAAAGATACTCAAAGGAGCACTACTGGCTATGTGTTCACAGTTGGAGGCACAGCAGTAAGCTGGGCTTCAAAGCTGCAGAAAGTGGTTTCACTTTCTACCACGGAAGGAGAGTATGTAGCAATGAAGGAGGCAAGCAAAGAAATTCTGTGGCTTCACAGATTCTTGGAAGAGCTTGGATTCAAACAAAACAATTGTGTCTTGTACAGTGATAGCCAAAGCGCTACCCATCTTGCAAAGAACTCAGCCTTTCATTCAAGGACAAAGCACATTGAGGTGAGATATCACTTCATACGCACTCTTTTGGAAGAGGGACAACTAAAGCTAGGAAAGGTGCATACAAGTGAAAATCCTGCAGACATGTTTACAAAGGTGATCAACAAGGAGAAGTTGAGCTTTTGCTCATCTTCAATCGGCATTCAAGGATAAGAAGCCAGAATGGAAAGCAGTCACAAGTTTGGTTTGGAGATCAGTCTCCAAGTGGGAGATTGTTAAGTATGGAGCCTGATTTACCCTTGTAATTTTCTGTGGTAAAAGTGCATATTTGTAAGGCCCCAATTATGAGGAGAAGCCATCGTGCGTGAAGGAAAATCACTCACCGGAAACCAAAATTTTCACGGCCAACTTTAGGGGCCTCGGGGGCGGAAGCCCCCGAGACTTTTGTTTTCCTCGCCGGAATATTATGGCCAGACGGCGGCCGGAAAGTGGTCGAAAAACAACCGTCGGTTGGCCGGTAGTCAATGGCCGGTGACCGGTGGTCGGAAGTCAATGGCCGGTGGCCGAATTCAAAAGCGGATTTTTCTACACATGGGCAGATTGGAGGGTCCGATTTGGACTTATTCACACAAGGGCGGCTACACATGGGTGCCTCTCATAAGAGAGGGCAGCCCTTTTGGCCTATAAAAGGAGGCCATTTCTACACATGTTTCATAGTGTGAAGTTGATGCAACAAGGTGAGTGTGAGGTGGTGAGAGTGAAGCAAGGCGGGAGCTCCATTAAGGGTATAATCCCTTTGTAAACTACTTCTTGTTTTGAAGTACTAAAGCCATTGAGTGGCTGCTTTCCCGTGGACGTAGCCCACATTGGGTGAACCACGTATATCGTGTGTACTCTCTCTCTCTCTCTCTCTACTCTATAATCTCTTGTGTGTGAAATCTATCTCTCTCCATTAAGTAATCTACTCAAATATCTATTTAGCTACGTCTTATTTCCTAACATCTCTCTCTCTCTCTCTCTCTATCTATCTATTTCTCTATTTCCCTCTCTCTCTCTCTCTATTTCACACACACTCATCCACCCTCTCTCTCTCTCTCTCTCTCTCTCTCTCTCTCTCTCTCTCTCTCTCTCTCTCTCTCTTTTTAATCTCCTACACACACACACACACATTTCTCTCTCTCTCTCTCTCTCTCTCTCTCTCTCTCTCTCTCTCTCTCTCTCTCTCTCTCTCTCTCTCTCTCTCTCTCTCTCTTTCCCTCTTTCCTACACATACACACACAAGTAGCTTGAGGGAGAGAGATGGGGGCGGGGGTGGGGGGGGGACAATACCTACACTGCAGGTTTCCAAGAAGCAAGGGCTAGATCATTGCGTGCAGGCAAAAATGACTGCCTCCGCGGGGGTGGGGTTTTTTCCCCCAATTTTTTAAGCGTCGATATACACATCGATATACGCTTTGATATGCACGTGGAAATACGTGTGGCCGCTACGCAATTTCAACGGACAGTGGCACATGTGTTTCCACGTACATATTGATGCGTATAGCGACGCCCTCTATGCGCGTCGAAATGAGCGTCGAAAGGTACATTGCGTCGAAACTCTATGCGTCGAAAAGCGCGTAGAGTGTTGTAGTGCCTACAAGAATCTTTTCAAAAGATTAAGGACGTTATATCCATGTCTCAACAAAGGCAAAAAGTTGCTGCTGACAAGCACAGAAGGGCCTTAACATTCAAAGAAAATGATTGGGTCTTACTTAAATTTCCCAAGGCTCCATTGAGGAAAACGAAGGGCAAAAAACCTATGGGTCATCAAAAGTATTATGCTAAATTAGCAAAAAGATACTATGGTCCATTTCAAATCTTGAAGCCAATCAATGAGATGGATTATCAACTCAAGTTGCCCAACCATTGGCTCATACACAATGCTTTTCATGTGAGCCTACTTAAGCCCTACAAAGGAGAGCCACCAAGTGAACCAATTATTGAAGACCCTCTTGAAATTGAGGACTAAGAAGAGGTGCTACAACCCAAATATATCCTTTGGCATGAAGACAAGGTACTCCGGCATGGAAAGATTATCCGACGGTATCTTATTAAGTTCAAAAATTATCCTTTTGAAGATGCTAGGTGGATGCAAGGAATACAGCTTAAGGATAGTATGAACCTTGTCAATGGTTACAATGCTATATTAGAGTAATGTATAAATTTATTTTAAATTACCAATGTTTTTGTTTTATGAGACTAGTTCTCTTGTTATTGTGCACAAATTTGAATAGTATGCATACTTAGAATCATGTTTATGATGACACTGTCTCTCAAACACCAAGTAGGATTTATCACTCTACTTGGGAGAATGAATGGACTAAAGAGCAGACATGCTTGCGGTAGCTATGTCTCCCAAGAACCAAATGGATTAGTCATCCATATTGGAAAGATGTCAACCATAATACAAAGCCTTTTGGAGGGGGGACCGGCTCCATGCAAATCCGGTCCTCAACTGTTGTCAATAGCTTAATTTCTCTCTCTTTTGAAAGTATTGTTGATGCTATCTAACTAGGTGTTATGCTTTTTGTTGCTCTCTCCACCCAAGCACTCTTGTAATTCTCATTAGGAATCTATTCTAATGAAATGCCCACTATGTTCATGCTAATTTCCGCTACACATAAGTTATTAGGCCATTAAATGTTACATTGGTATCAGAGCTCAAGGTTTCTCTTTTCTTGCTCAAGAAGGGAGGTCCTCAAGCTAGCTACAAATGGTTGGTACTGTTTATTGCATGTGAGTAAGTAGAATAGGGATTTTTCAGCCTTGCAGTGTGCCTGCCTTCGTGCAGTTAACGGGGCATCACCGTCGAGAGCTATGGTCTTAATAGTGGAGTCCTACGGGGCTTGCCTACGGCTTAACCACTATTGAGCTATTAGAAGCTTGACAGGAGCCAGTGCTGTTTTGGTGTCGAAAGACCCTCTCTTCTATTCCTTGCAATTAATGGTATTCGAGCCGCGAGTACAATAGCTTGAGTGCTTTTTCTAAAGGGGTAAAGAGGAGTAGCAACTAGGGCTTGAAGTGCCAAAGTACACCTAAAAGTTGTTAGAATGGCTGACAATAGTAAAGAGAGTGAAATTAATGTTGATAACTTTGATTTTTCTCATGAGCAAGCTACTAATGATGCTTCAATGCTTGTTAACTATCTTGTTTCTAGGCTTCAACAAGCCATGGGCAATCCATCTCTCCAAAGTGAAGTGCAACGGCAACTCCGTGCTCACGGGATTCTTCAAGCTATTCACCATGACGAGAGAACACCTAGGAAGCCTCCTTGTGAGACTACCAAAAGAGGTCTCTCTCCGATTCGGGAAGAAGAAGAGGATCCTTATGAAGGGCTCAAGAATTTACTTCTTGATGATGCATCTCCTTCCCAAAGGAGAACTCAAGAGCCTCTACCGAAGGAACGAGAAAGAAGTGAGTCTCCCGCCACCTCGGCGGAGATGGCTCCACGAAGACGGCGGGCTAAACGCTCTCCATCACCACCAAAGCAGAGAAGAACATCGTATTCTTCTCCTCACCACAATTCAAAGAGGGATGATAAAAAGCAAGAGAAGAAAAAGGCGAGAAAGAGGACACCCTCTTCTCCATCTTCTTCATCCTCTTCCTCTTATGAAAACTATGGTGAAGATGACAAAGATCAAGACAAGAAAAAGGCAAGAAAGAGGTCACCCTCTTATCCACCTTCTTCAAATTCTTCACCCTCTGAAGAAAGTGATGGTGCAACCTTTGAACCATCAAAAAGAAGAGGCCATAGGAAATCCTATGCCGCATGGAAGAGGTCGTCCAAGTTGAAGAAATTCAAAGAGGGAGGGAAGAGCATCTCTTTCCTTACCTATGATGGTACCTTTGGTGCTACGAACAAAGTCATGGCCTTTATCCAGCAATTCGATGCGGCGTTTGGAGATGAGGGCTTCACGGAGTCCTCTAAGCTACGCCATGTAGCTATGCACTTTCAAAAGTCCGCCAGACAATGGTGATCTAGCCTACGAGCCAACGGTGAAGCTCCACGAACATGGAAGGCTTTAAGAGCTTCCATTATGAAGCAGTTTTTGGCCACCGGTGCCAAAGACAAAGTACTCACCGAATGGCGAAGCTTAAAGCTCTCTCCCAATGAATCCATCCACAAATATGTAGACAAGTTTTGGGACCTACAACTCAAAGCCACCGTCTTCAAAAAGTTGGATTTTGGAGAGCAAAAGCAACAATTTTGTGCGGGCTTAACCGAAGAAATGGCGGAGTATGTCAACTCCCAAAGGCCACGTACCATATTGGCAGTAATACACCATACTATGGTGGCCTCTCGAATCAATTTCCAAACGGGGGGTAAAAGAAATAATAAGCCCCCAGAAAACAAGGGTTCCAATGAGCCTAAGGGGAAGGACAATGTCCAAAAGTCTCCTAAGGGCAATTCGAACAAAGCTGAAGAGAAGGGAGTTTACAAAGGAAATAATAAACTCTCTCCTGAAGAGCTTGAGCATTATCGTAAGGATAACCGGTGTTTCAAGTGCGGCGAACAAGGGCATGCGTACAGCGCTTGTCCCCAAAAGAACAACCGCCAAGATCCTCCTAGAGCTTCTTTGGTTGAAATCCAAGAGGAGGAGACTCACCAAATTCACCACAAAGGATCTCCTCTATGCCATGCTTGGGGAAAGGTAAGAGAACATGATGCTTTTATTCTCTTTGACCCTTGTTCTACTCACAATTTCATATCTATGGAGTTAGCCACCAAGCTAGGCATACAATCCTACGAGATGGGAGATATCCTACCCGCAGACAGTGCCTTCAAGGGGCAAGAAGCTTCAGTCACTCCCTTAATCGGGAAATTGAGGCTTCATGTCCAAGGCTATGTGGACAAAGAGGACTTATTTATCTCTCCTCTCAAGCGTGAGGATGTAATCCTAGGGGCACCATGGTTTGACCGCCTGGCTGCCGATGTTAAATTTCCTGAAAGGAGAATCTCCTTTAAGTTCAGGGAAAAAGACATGTATATAGATGCTAAGGAAATGGGTAACACCATCCCCATTGTACATACACCAGCTTTCAACAAGTCAATAAAGAGCTCTATTTCCGTGTACATGATTTTTGTTAAAGATTCTCAAAATGAACCTAATGCTTTAATAAACGAAAATAAAAGCAACCAAAAGGAATTAGAGTTATCAAATTTTCTCAAGGGGTTTCAAGATGTTTTTATTGACGACATCCCTTGTGAGCTACCTCCTAAACGAGGTAATGATGACCATGCAATTGAACTTCTTCCAGGAAGTTCACCGCCTAACAAACCTCCTTATAGAGTTTCTCAAGCTCAACAAGAGGAGATTATGCGGCAAGTGCATGAGTTAGTTGAGAAGGGCATGGTTAGGCCTAGCTCATCTCCATTTTTCTCACCTGTGCTATTAGTGCAAAGGAAAGACGGCACATATCGTATGTGTGTCGACTATAGAGCACTAAATAGGATCACTATCAAGAATAGGTTTCCCGTTCCACGGGTAGAAGACCTATTTGATAAGCTACAAGGATCGACCTACTTCAGTAGGGTTGACCTAAAGAGTGGCTATCATCAAATAAGGATAGTTGATCAAGACAATGTAAAGACCGCGTTTCGCACTACATTTGGTCTTTACGAATACATTGTCATGCATTTTGGCTTGACCAATGCACCAGCTACATTCAACCGCTTGATGGAGAAGCTGTTCAAGCCTCATCGAACCTTCACTGGAGTGTTCTTTGATGATATTATCATCTACTCTAATTCATTGGAGGAACACAAGCAACACCTCCAGGTAATATTTCAAGTTTTAAGAGAGAATAAACTTTATGTTAATCGAAAGAAAAGTGAATTTTTCTTGCAAGAGATTCAGTATTTAGGTCACATTATCTCTCAAGATGGATCCATCCTAGTTAGAGGTAATAAAAGGATGGCCTAAACCAAAGAATCTTCATGAACTAAGAAGCTTTATAGGTATGTGTGCATACTATAGACGCTTCATAGAAAAGTTCTCACAAATTGCGGGACCATTACATGACCTAACAAAGAAAAGTGTTAGGTATACATGGTCTGCTAAGGAGAACAATGCTTTCGAAAAGCTTATCTCTCAACCTGTGCTTACACTACCGGATCTCTCAAAACCATTTGAGGTCCAATGTGATGCTTGTGGTGATTGCCTTGGAGCTGTTTTGCTCCAAGAAGGGCACGCCATAGGCTATGAGAGTCGAAGGCTCGACCCTGTTGAGCAAGCTCTAGGCATATACGAAAAGGAACTCCTTGCAGTTCTACATGCCTTAGACTCATGGAAGCACTATTTATTGGGGACTCCTTTCATTCTGCGAACGGATCACCAAAGTCTTAAGTACTTCATGACGCAGACCAAGCTCTCCGACAAACAAATGAGGTGGGCAAATTTCCTTTCGCAATTTCATTTTCATATTGCTCACATTGCTGGCAAGCATAATCAAGTAGCCGATGCACTCTCAAGACAATCGAGAGTGAATGTTGTTTCCATAGCAACTCACAATGATCTATCTTCAATGATAGATGAGTATGCTATTGATCCCGATTTTAGAGATGTGATTTCAGCCCTTGCATTAGGGAAGAAAGAAGAACCATTTACTTTACAAGATGGTTATCTTCTCTATGGCAATTGACTATGCGTTACTAACTCACTACGTGAGAAAGTAATGTATGAATCTCATGCTCCACCTTATGCGGGGCATAGAGGGATTTAGTCTACCTTAAAGGGAATTGAAACATATTTCTATTGGCCTACCATGAAAGTGAACATACAAGAATATGTTTCCAAATGTGTGGTATGCCAAAAGACAAAATTTGATAGAGGGAAGCAACTTGGGTTGCTTCAACCCTTGCCAATCCCTAATTCACCATGGGAGAGCATATCCATGGATTTTATCTTTGGGTTGCCTAAGTCTATCCATGGGAATATGGGAATATGGACGATAGTAGACAGGTTCAGTAAACAAGCTCATTTTATACATGTCAAAAAGACTATCAAAGCCCATCAAATGGTAACTCTCTTCATTTCACAAATTTTCAAGTACCATGGCTTGCCAATGTCCATAGTGTCAGATAGAGATCCTAGAATGACCAGTAATTTCTGGAAGGGTCTCTTTGAGAATTTAGGGACAAGGCTAAATTTCTCTTCGGCCTATCATCCACAAACGGATGGCCAAAGTGAAATAGCTAACCTAACAATTCTCGATCTACTAAAAGCCTATGTAACGGAAGTAGATCAAAGATCCCAATGGGAGAAGTACTTACCCTTAGTGGAGTATGCTTACAATAACACCGTAAATACTTCCACGGGAAAAGCACCTTTCGATGTAATTGAGGGAAGATCAAAAAGTCCCTTGCTACTTAAGGTACATGGGAAGATCTTCGCTGCAGATGAGTATAGCCGAGACCTACAAGAATCTTTTCAAAAGATTAAGGATGCTATCTCTATCTCATAGCAAAGGCAAAAGGCTGCTGCTGACAAGCACAGAAGAGCCCAAGTCTTTAAAGAAAATGATTGGGTCTTGTTAAAGTTTCCCAAGGCTCAATTAAGGCACACGACGGGCAAGAATCCTACGGGCCACCAAAAGTACTATGCTAAACTAGCAAAAAGGTACTATGGTCCCTTCCAGATTATTAGGCCAATCAATGAGATGGCCTATCAACTTAAGTTGCCCAATCATTGGCTCATACACAATGCTTTTCATGTGAGCCTATTAAAGCCTTACAAAGGAGAGCCACCTCAAGAACCAACTATTGAAGACCCACCGGCGATCGAGGACCAAGAGGAGGTGCTGCAGCCCGAGTCCATTCTCCGACATGAAGACAAGGTATTAAGAGGCGGTAAGACTATCCAACGATATCTTATTAAGTTTAAGAATTATCCTTTTGAAGATGCTATATGGATGCAAGGCATACAATTAAAGGATAACCTAAACCTTGTCAATGCTTACAATGCTTCCCAAGAGTAAGCAAATGTACAAAATGTTAAAAATGAACAAAGTTTTTGTCTTATAAGACTCTCTCTTTTTCTTTATTTGTGCACAAAAATGAAGTAGTATGCATGCTTAGAACAAGTTTGTGGAGACGACGTCTCCCAAACACCAAGTAGAGCTTGTCACTCTACTATGGAAGACTGATAGGACTGATGTGCAGACATGCTTGCGGCAGCCTCAGGCTCTCAAGCGCCAAATGGACTAGTCATCCATTATGGAATGATGTCGTAGGGTAACATAGGGATCCTCTACCCACTAAGAAAAGGACTCATGAACATGCTTTATCTTCTCTACACCATAGTCGAAGACAACTATGATTTCTAGAGAGAGGTAATGTCATAATAATCAATATCTAATTCTCCTAAATGATTTTCTCATATTAAACTGATCATTTAATGTGGGGAAGTGCCCGGGGAGAAAAAGCTAGAATATATGCTAAGCTAGGAGACCGGCCACAGTAGGGATTCAAAGGAGGGAAAATAGGGATCCAAAGGGGGGCCATCTGCAAAAGAGCCATGTGCAACAATGGGCTAAAAAGACCCTAAGGTTCAGCCTATTAAGACTTCCAAAATGCTAAGGTTCCAAAATTCAAAGGTTGTGTCCAAAGGTCAACCCTAGGGAAAATTGGATGCTTTGTGTGTGCCCTAAAAGTCTTTGCACATCCCTACATGGGAGGGTGCGAGCCCCAAAGGTAGGGGATGAGAGAGAAAGCCACACACACACACACACAGGCTCCCTTTACACGAAGGGAATGAGGGACTCATGTCAGCTCCCTAGCCCAGATGCCCACAAGGTGTGCCCAATTCCTATTGGAAGATCCTTGAAGTGGACCAATAAGAATTAAGCTAGAATAAATGTAGTTTAATTAATTTAAAAACATTTAATAAAAGAAACCAATGAGAATTAAGTCTCCTAGAAGACTATTGGGCAGTCTCCCAAAGGGTCCAATGAGCATTCAGAAGCCCCATGGCTTGCCTGATTCCTATTGGCCAGGAGGCAAAGGGGTCCAATGAGAGTTTAGTTTAATTATTTAATTACCTAAAGCTCTCACAAAAGGGGAAAGGGGGACACATGTCAGAAGGCTATCACTTAGGCTGCTTAATACCCATTGGCTTGACTTGGGGAGGTCCAATGAGGCAAAAGCCAGACCAAATTAGCAACAAGGGTTCGCCCAAGAGAGAGAGGGGGCTGATTTTTTCTTGGCATTGACACACACACACACACTCACACTTGACCATGTGTGAAGGAAGAATACTCTATCTCCTCCCAAGCTTTAATGGAGAGCTCATCACCTACTCCAAGCTTGTGAGATAGAAGCCTACATCAACACTATCTTGGCATGTGGATGCAAATCCAACCAAGAGCCAAGCTTCAATGCATGCTCATCTCCTCTAACAAGCTAATTACTAAGCTAAGCTATGCTAATATGAGTGATTATGTGAGGAGATGTACATCTTTCTCGTAAGATACTCCTTCTTTCTCTCAATCTACTCTCATACCCTGCTAGCTCTCACCATCTTCGAAGGTGTGTGAGGTCTTGGGTCTGAGAACGGGGATAATTCAAGTTGTGTTTGATTAAGTGTTTTGCTTGGTGTATGAAGCTTCCATCTTCATTGCACTAGCTAGTCTTGAAGGAACACAAAGAATTGTATTGTACAATGTCTCTCTTGATGGGAGAAACCATAATACAAAGCCTTTTGGAGGGGGGACCGGCTCCATGCAAATCCGGTCCTCAACTGTTGTCAATAGCTTAATTTCTCTCTCTTTTGAAAGTATTGTTGATGCTATCTAACTAGGTGTTATGCTTTTTGTTACTCTCTCCACCCAAGCACTCTTGTAATTCTCATTAGGAATCTATTCTAATGAAATGCCCACTATGTTCATGCTAATTTCCGCTACACATAAGTTATTAGTCCGTAAAAGTTACAAGCTACAAGGCTCTACCTACTTTAGTAGGATTGACCTTAAAAGTGGCTATCATCAAATAAGGATAGTGGATGAAGATATCCTAAAGATCGTGTTTCGCACAACGTTTGGTCTTTATGAATATCTAGTCATGCCCTTTAGCTTGACTAATGCACCAACCATGTTCAATCGTATAATGGAAAAAATATTTAGATTCTACTGCAAATTCACTGTTGATGATATCATCAACTACTCCAAGTCATTGGGGGAACACAAGCAGTATTATCTCCAAATAATTTTTCAAGCATTGAGGGAGAACAAGCTTTTTCTCAGCCAAAATAAAGCGAATTTTTCCTTCAAGAGATTCCGTACTTAGGTCATATTATCTCTCAAGATGGTATCCGTAAGGATCCATCAAAGTTAGAGGTAATAAATTGGTGTGTGTGCATACTATAGATGCTTCATAGCAAAACTTTCTCAAACAGCAGGACCACTACATGACTTAACTACGAAGAACATTAAGTATTTATGGACTGCTAAGGAGAAAAATGCTTTTGACAAGATCAAAGAGAAGCTTACCTCCCAACCATTCCTCATGCTTCCGGATCTCTCAAAGCCCTTTGAGGTCCAATGTGATGTTTGTGGTGATTGCCTTGGAGCAGTATTGCTTCAAGAAGGGTATACCATAGCATATGAGAGCCGAAGGCTCAATACAAAATGAACGTGTCTTAGGTATTCGTGAGAAAGGGCTTTTAGCTATTCTACATGTCCTAGACACATGGAAGAATTATTTATTGGGGACTCAAGTACTTCATGACACAAACCAAACTTTCCGACAAACAAATGGGGTGGGGAAATTTTCTTTTGCAATTCAATTTCCATATTGCTTGCATTGCTGGTAAGCATAATCAAGTGGCCAATGCACTTTCACGACGACCAAAAGTTAATGTGGTGTCTATAACAACTCACAATGATCTATCTTCTATGATAGATGAGTATGATATTGACCTTGAACTAAAGACATAAGATCCACCCTTGCTTTGGGGAAGAAAGAGAAACCATTCACCTTGCAAGATGGTTATCTTCTCCACGGCAATAAGCTATGTGTTACCCACTCTCTTCGTATAATAAAGTCATGTATGAATCCCATGCTCCTCCCTACGCAGAGCATAGAGGCATTCAACCTACTCTCTGGGCAGTAGAAACGTACTTCTATTAGCCTGCCATGAAAGTGGACATACAAGAGTATGTTTCAAAATGTGTAGTATTCCAAAAGAACAAGTATGACAGCGGGAAGCAACTTGAATTACTCCAGCCATTGCCTATACCAAATTCAACATGGGAGAGTATATCCATGGATTTTATCTTTGGCTTATCCAAGTCTATCCATGGGAATACGGGAATATGGACATTAGTCAATAGGTTTAGCAAGCAAGCACACTTTCTTCCTATCAAAAAGGATGTTAAGGCACACCAAATGGCAACTCTCTTCATATCATAGATTTTCAAACACCATGGATAACCAACTTCCATCGTGTCAAATAGAGATCCTAGAATGACCAATAATTTTTGGAAAGGTCTCTTTGAAAATCTAGGAACAAGATTGAATTTCTCTTCGGCCTATCACCCACAAACAGATGGCCAAAGTGAGATAGCCAATCTTACAATACTCGATCTACTAAAGACTTATGTTACATAAGTAGATCAATGCTCACAATGAAAAAAGTTCTTACCTCTTGTAGAGTATGCTTACAATAATACTGTCCATACTTCTATGGGAAAAACACCTTTTAAAATACTTGAGGGAATATCTAAAAGTCCCTTGCTACTTAAAGTACATGGGAAGATCTTCTCTGCCGATGAGTATAGCTGTGACCTACAAGAATCTTTTCAAAAGATTAAGGAAGCTATATCCATCTCTCAACAAAGGCAAAAAGTTGCTGCTGACAAGCACAGAAGGGCCTTAACGTTCAAAGAAAATGATTGGGTCTTACTTAAATTTCCCAAGGCTCGATTGAGGAAAACGACGGGCAAAAATCCTACGGGCCATCAAAAGTATTATGCTAAATTAACAAAAAGATAATATGGTCCTTTTCAAATCTTGAAGCCAATCAATGAGATGGCTTATCGACTCAAGTTGCCCAACCATTGGCTCATACACAATGCTTTTCATGTGAGCCTACTTAAGCCCTACAAAGGAGAGCCACCAAGTGAATCAATTATTGAAGACCCTCTTGAAATTGAAGACCAACAAGAGGTTCTACAACCCAAAGCTATCCTTCGGCATGAAGACAAGGTACTACGACAGGGAAAGATTATCTGACGATATCTTATGAAGTTCAAAAATTATCCTTTTGAAGATGCTAGGTGGATGCAATGAATACAGCTTAAGGATAGTACGAACCTTGTCAATGCTTACAATGTTGTATTAGAGTAAGCAAATGTATAAATTTCTTTTAAATTACCAATGTTTTTATCGTATGAGACTAGCTCTCTTGTTATTGTGCACCAAATTTGAATAGTATGCATACTTAGAGTCATGTTTGTGATGACACTGTCTCTCAAACACCAAGTAGAATTTATCACTCTACTTGGGAGAATGAATGGACTAAAGAGCAGACATGCTTGCGGTAGCTATGTCTCCCAAGCACCAAATGGATTAGTCATCCATACTGGAAAGATATCGTAGGGTAAAAAGGGATCCTCTACCCGCTAAGCAAGATTGACTAATGACCAAGGCTTTATCTCTTCTACCTCATAGTCGAGGACGACTATGATTTCAAGAGAGAGGTAATGTCATAAAATCTAATATCTAACCAACCCACATGAATTTCTCATATTAAACTGATCATTTAATGTGGGAGAATAAACGGGAGCAAGGGTTAGGATATAGACATGTGCTTATAGATCTATCTCTACACGGGTCCAATGGTAAAGGGACCCAAATGAGAGATGGTATGTCAAAGATCAAGGCTAATGGAGATTATAGACCTAGGGTTAGCTTCAATGAAGACCTCAGATAGTTAGTGCTAAAAGTCCTTTGACCTTAGGTAAGCTAGGGCTGTGCTTGAGGTGGGAACCCGGCCCAAGCTTGAGGTGCTTGTCATGCCTGATGGACTGAGATGCTTGAGATTCTTGAAGTGCTTGATAAGTGAGATAATTGAGATGCTTGAAGTGCTTGATGATTGAGATACTTGAGGTGCTTGTTATGCCTGAGATGCTAGGGATGTACTTGAGGACCCATTGAGGGGCTTAAGGCCGAAGCTTCTGGTGCGAACTGGGCCCAAGGTTGAGGTGTCACAAAAGTCAATGCAAATCCCTACAAGGAGGGGGCGAGCCATGCAAGAAGGGGGGGGGGGGGTGGTGGCTTGACCACTCTCTCTCCCCAAAGGGCACCCCTTGCCCAAGAGGCAAGAAGGACACATGTCAAGCCCCTAGCTAGGTTACCCTCATGGTGTGCATAAAGCCTATTGGTTGGCCTTCCAAGAGGGATCCAATGATAATTTAGTGGATTTAATCAATTGATTTAGTATTTATGAAGTCCTCTCTCTCGAAGGGGAAAGGGGGACACTTGGTTTGATATGCCCTTGCTTGTGATTGGCTAGGCCAGGAGGGGTCCAATGAGCTTCAAGCATGAGCTACAAGGGGGATGATCGACAAAAGCAAGCTAGGGGGTTGCTTGAGGGGTATACTCTCCCACACACACTCTCATTGTGTATTGTGCAAAGTGCAAGAGCTCCCTCTCCTTCTCTAGGCAAGTAGAGAGGTTGAGAGCCTACACCAACACTCTTGGCTATGGAATGCAAATCCAACCAAGAGCCATGCTTCAATGCTTAAGCTTGCCATGTTCATTACTATGCTATTATGTATGCCTGGCGCAAGAAGAGTGATGATAAGTGAGGAACTAATTCTTTCTCCTATGAAATGTTTCTTCTTCCTCTTCATTCCCTGCTAGCTCTCTCCACCGTTGGGCTCAAGTGAAATGGTATGGGTGTACGGAGGAAGAGGAAAACTCAAGAGTCAAACTGAAAAAAGAGGACTCTGATCTGATCTTCAAAAATCTGGAGGTTGTGAGTATGGCTACTGCAAAGGGAGTCGAGCAACTAGCATCATCTTCTTGCATATAATTTTGCTAGACTCTAAGAGAGGGAATCATGCATGCTTTGCTTTGGTTAAGCTGAATCTGGCTTTGAGGCAGGCATTCCTGAAATCTTGCGTGCAAGACAAAAAATATGACAATGAGAGCTCACTTGCTTATACCGTGCTTACGCATAGAGTGATCGCGTCTTTTCCCAAAGTCATACAAAAGAATGTGGCAGATGTCCCTTAGGCCGGAGCAATCAACCCACATGTGAGGCACTGAAGCCGAATTTGAGGGTTCATACTATGAAAAGAGACACGGCTATCATTCGTCCCGGGTGATCTCTCGCCTGTAATCCGCAGCTGTGGAGGGGCACGGGCTGAGCCTATGGATGGAGTTGCGGAGGGCCGGTCAGGTCCGGAAATGTTGTACAATCTGTGGCGCGCCCGTCTCCAAGCTTGGAGTGGAGGCACGGCATCCTCTCGTAGGGGAAGGTGTCTGTCCTCCTTGAAGTGGGGGGGACCGCGTGTAGGCCGGCAACGGAGCGACGAATACCCCCCTCTCCCGGCAGTGGAGGGATAACGCTGCCCTCGTGCAGCCTCCGATCAACCTGCCGTCCCCGCTCCTCCACACCTCAGCCCCCCACCATTTTGGCACGCAGTGAGTGGGCAGCACCGAAATCTGCTGAGCAGAAAGAAGCCATGCGCAATTTGTTTTGTCTGCCCATCTACATGTGCTTGGTGTATTCATACAGAATTCCAACTCTAATGTACCATTGTCTCTCTTCAAAGAGGGTCTTAGCATGGCATTTCCAGTCTCACAGTAGGCCTCCTGCTTCTTTTCTGCCGCAAGAAATGCAAGGTCTACAAGCACTCATCATCCGCAAGGTTGTCTCTACCCAGAACTCTGCAAGCAAGGTTTCCACAATTTCTCACATCAGTGCCCTCAAGCTTGGGCCACCAATTTAGCTTTGCAGAGATTTTGGAAGCTACTTGAACACTTTTGATGAAGCTCAGGTGCTTGGAGTCGGAGGGTTTGGCAAGCAAGGTTTACAAAGGCATGATAGACGAGGGAACTAAAGTAGCAGCAGTAAAGAGGGGGGATAGAAGATCAGAGCAAGGGATAACTGAATTTCAAATAGAAATCGGCATGTTGTTGAAGCTTCACCATAGGCATCTTGTCTCCCGATGCAATGACCTACACGTGCAACTTGAAGGCATCTCGCATCATGCAAGATGCTGGTATGGGCAAAAATAATATTGTTATTCAGGGGCTGTTGACAAAAAACGTCGTTCAACAGATGTGAAGATAGGGGGGCCTCGAGCTCCCGATGCAATGACCTACACGTGCAGCTTGAAGGCATCTGGCTGCATGCAAGATGTTGGCATGGGCAAAAGAGTTCACCATGATATTCTCAATATTGTTAGTCAGGGCCTGCTGACAAAAAACGACGTACTTGGCACTGCCTTGGTTGACATGTATGCCAAATGTGTTGTACATCATAAAGCACAATAAGTGCTTGACGAGCTTCCTCCACAGAATGTCGTCTCTTGGAAATGCTCTGGTCACGAGATGTGCCCAACAGTGGCAGGGCCAGGAAGCTCTGGGCTCTTTTCAGCAGATGCAAAGGTAGGGCAGCTCTTCAAATGCATTCACCTACGCTTGTATCTTGAAGGTATGTGGCATTATGCAAGATGCTGATATGGGCAAAAGTATTCACGATGATATTGTTAGTCATGGACTGTTGGAAAAAAACGACGTTCTTGGCAATGTATACCAAATGTGAGCTCACTTAAAGACTGTGTGCTCAGGAGAAGATTTTGTACCAAGGTAGTAGGATTGATGCTGATATTCCGATAGTGGGATACTTGAAAAGAATGAATACTGGGGAAAAATGTTGGTCAGTATGTATGTCAAGTGCGGTGCACCTATCAGTGCGCAGTAAGAGCTTACTGTGCGGGATGTCGTCCTATGGAACACATTGATTGCGATATATGCCCAACAGAGACGCAATCACCTATGCATGCATCTAGAAGGCACGTGTCTCTACTTAAGATGCTGATATGGGCTTAGATATTGTTAGCCAAGGTTTGTTGTCTGCAAAAATTATCGTGCTTGGCAATGCCTTGATCCACAAACATCCGTTTTCTCTCGCAACACCGCCAAGCAAGCAACAATAAAGGCTACACAAGCAAAAATGGAGAGCAAGAGAAGGAGTCTTTCTTTTGTGAGCTCACTTAAAGAGTGTGCTAAGGAGATGGTTTTGTACCAAGGCAATAGGATTCATGCTAATATTCGTGATAGTGGGTTACTTGAAAAGAATGCATACTTGGGGAAACTGTTGGTCAGTATGTATGTCAAGTGTGGTGCACACAACAAGTCTTTGACAAGCTTAGTATGTGGGATGTCATCTTGTGGAATGCATTGATTGCAGGATATGCCCAATGGAGACAGGGCTAGGAAGTTGTGGGCTGTTTTCAGCATATGCGTAGCCAAGGCCTATCTCTAGACGCAATCACCTACGCGTGCATCTTAAAGCCATGTGCATTGTGGCTCCACGTAAGATGCTGATATGGACACAAAAATTCATGATGATATTTTTAGCCTAAGGCTATTGAAAAGAGATGTCGTACTACTAGAAACAAGGAGTTATTGCTCCCTACTACCTCAATTATGATCCTGCTTTTGGAAAATTGTAGATCTCTTCTTTTACTTTCTTTGTGTAATTTGGATTCATTCTATACATCTAGAGCCTCACTAATCATGCGTCCAATTTTAGTGGTATCCTATGTTGGCAAAATTGCCTTGATCGATGTGTATGGCAAATGTGTGGAAAGCACAAATATTCAATAGTGCTT
The DNA here is from genome assembly GCF_014529385.1 of Adiantum capillus-veneris. Lineage (NCBI taxonomy): Eukaryota > Viridiplantae > Streptophyta > Polypodiopsida > Polypodiales > Pteridaceae > Adiantum > Adiantum capillus-veneris. The sequence continues at coordinate 92,455,908 of NC_140960.1, forward strand.
GAGGAGCTTTTTGTTTGGAACAGTGTCTTTTGGAATGCATTGTGCTATTGCAAAAAACTTTCGTGATTTGCAATGTCTTGGTCAATATGTATGCCCATGGTACACTTTAGAAAGCACAAAGAGTGCTTGAGGAGCTTTTTATACGGAATGTCATCTCTTGGAGTGCATTGATTATTATGTTAGCGTAGGAGCCAAAATCTCAATTCTGCCCTCTCGTTCGTCCATGTGGCTTTTCGTTTTGAAGGTCTGCACAATGCCGAAGTTAAATAAAACAAGAACGTTGCTTTTCTTGCGCCGTTCTGAAGGTCCGCACATCTGTGAGCAAGCATGGGCCTCCCTCAACAATTCACAAGTGGGCCATCCTTCTCATCACCAACCACCTCGCGCGTGTCATAGCTCAACATGGCGAATGCAAAGAGATGGCATCTCTCCCGATGCAATCACCTATGCTTGCATTTTGAAGGCATGTGGCACTATGCAACATGTTGATTTGCAGGATTTGCGCAACAGGGCCTTACAGGGTAGGAAGCTTTTGGGTTGTTTTCAACATCTGAGAAGAGAGGGCATCTCTCGAGATACAATCACCTACGCTTTCGTGCTTGACACTAACTTGGTCGACATGTATGGCAAATGTGGTCTGCCTTAGAAAGAAAACATGCTTGAGGAGCTTCTTGTTCGAAATGTCGTCTCTTGGAGTGTATTGATTGCGAGATATGCTCAACAGGACAGGGCCAGGAAGCTCCAGGCTATTTTCAGCAGATGCAAAGAGATGGCATCTCTCCAGATGTAATCACTTACGTACACTAGCATCTAAAAATCATGCGGCATTACCCAAGATGCAAGGAATCCATGATGATATCTTTAGTCAAAAGTTGTTGCTTGGTGGACATGTATGCCAAATACTTAAGATGACTCAGAAAAGTGCTTGACGAGCTTCATGTTCGGAATGTTGTTCCTTCGAACACACTGATTGTGGGATATGCTCAATAAGGACAACGGTGGGCTGTTTTCACCTAATGCAAAGAGATGACATCTCTCCAGATGCAGTCACCTATGCTTGCATTTTGAAGGCATGTGGCACTATGCAAGACGTTGATTATGCAGGATTTGCCCAACAAGGGTCGGCAAGGCCTTACAAGGCAGGAAGCTTTGGGTTGTTTGCAACATCTGAGAAGAGAGAGCATCTCTCGAGATACAATCACCTACGCTTTCGTGCTTGACACTAACTTGGTCGACATGTATGGCAAATGTGGTCTGCCTCAGAAAGAAAACATGCTTGAGGAGCTTCTTGTTCGAAATGTCGTCTCTTGGAGTGTATTGATTGCGAGATATGCCCAACAGGACAGAGCCAGGAAGCTCCAGGCTATTTTCAGTTGATGCAAAGAGATGGCATCTCTCCAGATGCAATCACTTACGTACACTAGCATCTAAAAATCATGCGGCATTACCCAAGATGCAAGGAATCCATGATGATATCTTTAGTCAAAGGTTGTTGCTTGGTGGACATGTATGCCAAATACTTAAGATGACTCAGAAAAGTGCTTGACGAGCTTCATGTTCGGAATGTTGTTCCTTCGAACACACTGATTGTGGGATATGCTCAATAAGGACAACTGTGGGCTGTTTTCACCTGACGCAAAGAGATGGCATCTCTCCAGATGCAATCACCTATGCTTGCATTTTGAAGGCATATGGCACTATGCAAGACGCTGATTGTGCAGGATTTGCCCAACAAGGGTCGGCAAGGCCTTACAGGGCAGGAAGCTTTGGGTTGTTTGCAACATCTGAGAAGAGAGGACATCTCTCGAGATACAATCACCTACGCTTTCGTGCTTGACACTAACTTGGTCGACATGTATGGCAAATGTGGTCTGTCTCAGAAAGAAAACATGTTTGAGGAGCTTCTTGTTCGAAATGTCGTCTCTTGGAGTGTATTGATTGCGAGATATGTCCAACAGGACAGAGCCAGGAAGCTCCAGGCTATTTTTAGTTGATGCAAAGAGATGGCATCTCTCCAGATGCAATCACTTACGTACACTAGCATCTAAAAATCATGCGGCATTACCCAAGATGCAAGGAATCCATGATGATATTTTTAGTCAAAGGTTGTTGCTTGGTGGACATGTATGCCAAATACTTAAGATGACTCAGAAAAGTGCTTGACGAGCTTCATGTTCGGAATGTTGTTCCTTCGAACACACTAATTGTGGGATATGCTCAATAAGGACAACTGTGGGCTGTTTTCACCTGACGCAAAGAGATGGCATCTCTCCAGATGCAATCACCTATGCTTGCATTTTGAAGGCGTATGGCACTATGCAAGACGCTGATTGTGCAGGATTTGCCCAACAAGGGCCGTGTAGCGTGGATAATATGTCGTGCTCTCTACAGTGTGGGTGCCCCTCAGTGCAATGTGCGAGACAATCTCACTCAAAGAAATGGAAACTCTCTCAAACAGAATGAAACACAGAAACAATGGATAACAACAGAGACACAACAGTGGACCAGAACATGTGGACTCGACTAGCTCAAAGAACCGTGTACAGACTCTGGCGTGGCAGCACTCATCTCCAGCCCAGGACTCACAGGTACAATGGGGTTGTCCAGGCTCAGATGTGCAGGGATGGTGCTAATGTGCTCCGTCTAGGACTCTGTGTGGACGACTACGTAAAGATAAGATAATGATAATGACCCAACGGCTACTACTCATAGATACAATCATAAAGAGCCACCAACGGCCCATAAATGTCAGCCAGCTAAGTGTGACTTGGCCACGTGTCCACTAGGCCACCATCCGTATCCCTGCCACGTGTCCGTCCAGTGTGAATAGACCAGACCAATTGTACTAACTGTAATGGTGTCCTGAGAAAGTGACACTGTAGCCTGCTACAGGTTGCCCGCCAGAAGACTGGTCACCGTCTCGATGAGCCAAAATTGAATGAAACTGCAAAAGTAACTATATGTACAATGAAAGGTAGGGTAAGAGCACAGTCCTGTCACCCAAGGGAAAGTGTCGTCGCCACTGCTGCTCCAGAAGTATCCGGATCGGGAGGAGCCATCAGATCGATAGTGTAACTATGCGGTTGCTGTACTGTGCTTTGCATAACCTGTTTTCCTGTGGATGTAGCAGCCATCTGCTGCACAGTGGATGGGAGCACCTGCCCTGAAGTGAACTCCGGACGCCTAGTAACGCAACCATGGCGGTGTGCACCAGCAACACCGTCACAGCAAGGAACACTCTGGCTCTGCATGTGTGGCATCTGGACCTGAGACCCCTGCTGAGTGAAGTACTGGAACTGGGGCTGTGGGTAGTGTCTCATGAACTGCTGAGAGGGACTTGCTAGCGTTGCAAAGCCTGTTGGATTCTGGACCTGTATCCCTGGCCCAATCCATCCATATCTCACAGGAGCCTGGGTAGGCCTCTTATCATACATAAGCATTTCTTGAAATCCTTGCACTTGTGCTTTTAGGTCATCAATAATCCTCGACTTTATCTTCAATGCCTGCTATAGTGCAAAAATCATTGCATCTCGATCTGCGATGGCACTCTCGGCAACTCGCAGAGATCCCTCCATAGCTGCGTATGTGGCGGAGTGATGCGGGTGGGTTGCAGCTAGCTGCTCCGCCCCTAACTCGATGGTGGCAATAGCAGCTCTGGAGTCCTGAAGAAACTTCTCTGAAAGCTGAAACAGAGAAGTGGAGTCGGTCCTACCTGAAGATCCCTCAGATGGATGTGATGCTGGAGAGCGCGCATGTGGCACTTCCGGCGAGCTAGAAGTAGGTACAGTTGGTGGCACAGCCAGCGAGCTAGAAGTAGGGACACTTGGTGTAGTAGGTGCCTCGGAGATTGTTGTTGTAGGTGGAGCGAGTGATATGTTGACCGGTGTATGAGTGACGATGGGAGAAGAAGGAAGAGGATCCTGTATGGGTGAAGTGGCCATCCTGTCCTGAGGAGTGGCAGTAGACACTGGTGCCGGCAGAGCAGAACCAGGTATAGAAGTAGACGTATGATGCTGAAGATGTACCCTAGTCTGCTGGCTCTCAGAAACTGGCAAGGAGAGTAGAGACTTTACTATATCCTTCACCACTTTCGCCTTGATCTTCTTTTTTTTGGTGACTGTGGGGTCAACCTGCATGCTCACGGTTTTCCTTTTCCCTTTCGAGGTTCCCTGTTCCTCATCCACTTCATTTATGTTAATAGGTATGTTTATGATCCATGCCAAGAGAGGTGCCACAAAACATCTAAAACTTAACTGCACAGACTGCACTTGGGCCCGAAATCTTTTAGCCCTAGACTGCAAAGAGCTGAAGAGAATTTGGTGGAATCCACATGGGATAGTGTGGATTAAACAGTATAGCCCGTCGTAGTGGGAGAATGTAGTGAGAATATCTGTTTTTACCTTGTCTTCTTTGGCATCCCGAGCCAGAAAGTAATACCTAAAGATTGCGAGAAGCCGTCTGTTTCGCTCATAATTTGGGTGATCCGAGCTCAGTAGCTCTTGACATGCTTGAATTGTCGTATCCTTGGTCAACAAAGAGAAAGTGCGAGTAGTAGACTTCACAGCTGGAAAGTTGGTCATACCCATGGCATGGCCAAGCCTTGTAGCTGTTAGCTTGTGGCCCCGGACCTTTGGAAAGTTTTTCAACAGTTGATGTATCAGTTCTGCTGGAACAATATCAGGTAAATTTGCATCAGCCAATGCTATGAGGCCCAGAGTGCGTAGCTGAGCAGTCGAAAGCACCTCACTGAGAGATGGTCGAGATTGTTGCATATGAAAATGTAATGAGAATGCTATGCGATTTTTTGAAGAAGCAGGCCTCTTGATTTCATGAGTGATGATTTGCTGCTTTTCTTTTTTCTGAGCCACTTTTGAATGTTCCTCCTAATCACTGGAAGCACCTGACTCGGAATTTACATCTGAATCATCAGATGCTGCTGAGTCTGCTTTGTAGCTCTCATCACTTGGGTCACTGGAGGTAAAGTCATCTATGTCATGGCTGCTGCTGCTTGCAGATACTTCATCTGCTTCGTTCTCTGATTCTTCAACCAGAGCTTTCCTCTTCTTCAGCTCTACCTTTTTCTTGCTACTTCCTTCTTGTTGTTTCTCTTGCTTGCTACCCCCTGCCATGGTGGTGTCTTGGATGACAAACAGAGCAGTTAGTTGAGTAGACAAGTGCTTTTTCTGAGTAGAAAGTGATGGAAAAGCACTCGGTCAGCATCTTGGTCTGCAAAACGTTTGGGATTGGACTAGGCAGAGGCTGGACAGAAGGGTGATTTTGTTAGGCTGGGGTGAGTAATTTAGGTAGGGTCGACTTCAAACCAAAAAAGACAGGCAGGCAGGGGCGCAATTGGGTGGGTGGAGGGTAGGGGCGAGAGGGGTGCTGTTAGAGGGTAGGGCGAGAGTGGAAGGGTAGGGGCGAGGGGTTCTGAGAGATATTGGCGAGGGGGGTGCTGGGAGAGGATAGGGGTGAGAGTGGTAGGGTAGGGGTGAGAGGAGTTGTTGGGTAGGGTAGGGGCTAGAGATAGAGGGTAGGGGCGAGAGGGGTAGAGTGGGAGGGTAGGGGCGAGAGATAGAAGGTTAGGGGCGAGAGGGGTGCTGGGAGAGGGTAGGGGCGAGAGGGGTAGAGTGGGAGGGTAGGGGCGAGAGGGGGAGAGTGGGAGGGTAGGGGCGAAAGGTATAGGTTAGGGGCGAGAGGGTAGAGGGTAGGGCCGAATCCAAAACATAGGGCAGGGATGAGTCCATACAAATTAAGCAGGGCGAATTCTGTTGAGCAAGGAAGTGGTGAACTCTGCTGAGGCGAATTTTGAAGGGCTGAGGCGAGGTGTCGACAGGGTGTGGGACGAGGTTGAAGGCTGAAGAGGGGTGGTCTAGGGGTGCAATAGGTGGAAAAAGGGCGGGGGAAATTACTGGCTAGGATGAGGTGTAGATAAGGGGAAAAGTGAGAGAATTTAAGAATCTGGGCCGAATCTTATCGCAGGGTTACGTGGTACTCATTTAAGCCAAGGAACATAGCTGAGGAGAGAACATGGGGAAGTTAAAAGATGCTAGATATTGATTGAGCAAGGGAACACTGCGATAGATAAGGAAGGAGCACGGAGGAGAGAAAGATCTAGATATAAATGCTGTGAGAGATAGAGATTAAAATTAAGTTAGAGACGAAAAAGGGAGATGCAGTTGAGCTGCTTTAATCTTCGAACACTATCCCATAATCAAAATGGCTATTAAATGATACTTGAATTTGAAAATCACAAGAACAGGATGTAGCAGAGACAGAGTCAGAACAATAAATAATGCATCAGTGAAACAAGGGGAGTTTTCCAAGATCAGAACCACCATGATGAAGTTTGGAGAAGAGATGAAGATGGAAGCCCTAGAGAAATACCGAGCTGGGAGTTGATAATCATGTGGTGGTGAGACGGCTATCATCATTAGCTTTGTATATGATTAGGGCTATTGATAGCATTTAATCCTGGATCCGTTTACTAGTGGCAAAGGAACTCATGTCAGGGTGACTAACTGGATAGCCCCATGTGGCAGAATCTCTTCCACCACGAAGGGCCCTTGCCAAGCTGGAACCAGCTTCTTTACTTTCTTCAAATATTTTGCCTGATAGAGTAGCACCAATGTGCCTTGAGTTATTTTCGGCTTTCTGAGGTGGCGATCATGCCACGCTTTGCGACGAAGTTGCTCCGCTTGCAGAGCATGGGAAGCTAAAAGGCGGCTTTCATCCAATAAGGTAAGACAGGACATAGAAGCAGCTTCCATTCCCCAACTTGCACGCAGACTGCCCACCCTTGGGGATCCGGAGTTGAACTCAAATGGAGCTATGGCTTCCAAACCGAAAGCGAGTTGAAAAGGAGTGTGATTCGTTGTTGCTTTAAAAGATGTGCGGTATGCCCAAAGAGTGCCGTGCACAGCCTGAGCCCACGATGCTGGATGGAGATGACATGATTTCCGTAAGAGAGCGATCAGAACCTTGTTGGTGCTCTCGGCCTGCCCATTGGCTCTAGGGTAATAAGAGCACGACTTGCGGTGAAAAATCTTGTAATTTTCCAGCAAAGTTGAGATCATGTCATTGACAAAATGACTGCCCCTATCACTGGTGATCTCCAAGGGACAGCCAAATCGGCATAAAATATTTTCATATAAAAATTTGGCCACTGTATTGCCAGTGCAATCTACTATCGCTAGTACCTCTGCCCACTTTGTTGCATAGTCTGTAGCCACTAGCAGATATTTGCGATTACCTGGTTGAGCCGGGGGATATATTTGTCCCACAAAGTCCAAACCCCATCTCTCAAAAGGTAGCCACGCCATAGGATGGTTGGATTGCTTACTCGGCTTCGGCCCACATCGCTGGCACACATCACAAACCTTAGAATATGCTATTGCATCCTTAAAAATGTAGGGCCACCACAGACCACTTTGTAGAATCTTCTGGACAGTGATGTGACCAGGGTAATGGCCACCAGTGGGACCAGTGTGGACATCCTCCAAAATATGCTCCACCTCATGAGGCGAGACACAACGCTTCAGCACACCATCTGGTCCCGATTTATAGATCTAGCCCCCAATCAAAGTGAAAGGCCTGGACTTCAACAGAAATCTCCTCTTCTGCAGTGGAGATGCATTCTCTGGGTACAGCCCAGTAGATAGAAAATGTAAGACCTCGCCGTACCATTCCGGTGTTGTATCTATCTTAAAAAGACTGCTATCGGGAAAGTCGTCCGCAATTCCGGTAGCTTCTTCACCTGTGTGAATGCGAGAGAGGTGGTCAGCCATTACATGTTGCTTACCAGGACGGAGTACCACTTCAAAATCAAACTCTTGGAATAGGAGGAGCCATCGCCATACTCGACCTGCGACCTGTGGCTTATTAAGCAGATAGCGCAAGGCATGGTGATCAGTAATAATTGTGAAGTGGACCCCTAGCAAATAGTGCCGAAATTTGTGTAGAGCATATACTATAGCCAAACCTTCCCTCTCTGTGGTGCTATAGTTGCGCTCTGCTTTGGTGAGTAGGCGACTTGCATAATGTACATGGCGATCCAAGTTGAACTCTTTGCTAGGCTGAGTCAGCACAACCAGCAGACTCGCATCAGTATGCACATGAAAAGGTAGGGCCCAATCCGAGGCAACTAGAAGGGGCGCTTCAGTGAGGCGTTTTTTGAGGTATGCAAATGCTTCATCCTCTGGTGTAGACCACTGGAAGGGAACAACACCACTGGTGAGCCGGGTCAATGGTTGAGCCACCTGTGCATACATACGTATAAACCTGCGATGATAGCCGGTGTGACCCACAAAGCTCTGAACACCTTTGGGATTTATGGGAGGAGGTAACTTCAAGATGGCCACTATCTTCTCTAGGTCAGGTGCTAAACCTTGAGTAGACACCACATGGCCCAACAGTGTGCCCTCGGTGACCAAAAAATGACACTTGTTCGGATTGAGCTTCAAACGTGCCTCTCTGCACCTTAGGAAGACTGCAGAGAGCTGAGCAAGATGCTCCTTTAGATTTTCTACTGGGGTTGAACATTGAGCACCCGAGAAGGTGGAAAAGTCGTCCATGAATATGCGAAGGTGATCAGTAAGCAGAGGAAAAAAGATGAGATATACTATGCGATTGAAAGAAGGCGGTGCATTTTTAAGCCCAAAAGACATTCTAGTATAGATGAAAATACCCCAGGGAGTTACAAAAGCTGTTTTGACTTGGTCGTCAAGATGTATTCCTAACTGATTGTAGCCACTGAACCCATCCATAAAACTATACAGTACATGGCCAGCGACATCTTCAAGGACTCTCTCCATGAAAGGGGTTGGAAATCCATCCTGTATTGTGAGCTTATTCAGAGCCCGGTAGTCGACGCAAACTTCAATTTTGTTGGACTGCTTCTTTGGGGCAATAACCATAGGGGACAACCATTCTGAGTGCTCTACGGGTACAATAATACCTGCTTCTTGCATTTTCTCCAACTCGATTTTGACTGCTTTTGCATATTTGGGATTCAGTTTGTAAGCCCTTCCTCTGACTGGCTTAGCCCCCTCAACCAGAGGAATTGTGTGGACTCCTAGCTCTGCTGGAATTCCCTCCAAATCGTGGTAAGACTAGGCAAACACATCCTTGAAAGAGTGCATGAAAGAGATTACCTGGTCGAGTATAGTGGGATGATCCCATAACCAAGTGGCTAACAAGATGGGCTGATGGTTGTCAGGGCCGCCTAGGTTGACCTCTCTGACTAGGTCAGGCAGTACAGTGGGCGGGGCTACGTCAGGGATAGAAGACCATGCCACCTCTGTGAGCTTCTGGACATTATGAGCTGGTGTTTGATCAATGTTGAAATCAGCATACTCTTCCTGCAACCATCCTGATGGAAGCTCTGCGAATGGTAAATCCTCAGATACCTCAAAGTGCTCCGGCATGGGTGGAGATTCAGATGGAATGGAGGTTAAGGAGGGAAGTGGGATGTTGGCCAACTCTTGCAAGGGAGACCTTTTCCCCCTTCTATGGTGGGTTATAGGCTCACCCAGGCCGATGGTTTCAATCAATGGACCCTCTGAAGGATGGTCATCAGAGACTGGCCCACATGGTTCTGGCGCACTTGGCTGACTGGGATTACTGGCTTCAAGTGTAGGATCAGGGGAAGAGGGTGAATCTGTTGTCAAGGGTTGAAGAGAGACTACATATCGTGGCATCGAAGATGTAGCTTCTAACCATTGCAGTAAGTCTTCATCGGACCCATCAGGAGGGACCGGCTGCTCCAGGTCAGGGTTGGACTCTACTGACAAAGAGCTATGCTGAACGACTGGATCCATGCCACCTTTGAGAATAATTTGTTGCATTGGAGAGCCAGGGGTATGTATCCACATGGCGTCGTTTTCCCAGTCATGAAGTGCTTTCGTATGTCGCAACCATGGCCTACCAATCAGCAAGGGATAACCTCCCTCTACCTGGGGAAGATGAACTACCACAAAATCCAAGTCAAAAGTGAAATCTTGTACCTTCAGAAGCACCTTGTCGACTATGCCCACTGGGTAGACTGTTCTTTGATCAACCAATGTAACAGTGAAAGGAGCAGGTCGGGTAGGCTGTAGACCTAAGGCCCTCATAGTGAATTCGGGCATCAAATTGGTTCCAGATCCACCATCAACGATGACGCCGAATAGCTGTTGTCCAAGAATAGATACAGTGAGACAAGGACTTTTATAATCGATGAGAGGAGCAGTTGGATAGGAAATCAATTAAGACTCTGAGGGATGTATAGGGAGGTGCCCGCCACTAGGCCCAGCCCCCGGGTACAGAGACTGAATGACTGACAAGGTGTCACTTCTAAGTGTTGCGTCAAGGTTTAGCATGTCGTATAGTGACACCTGCTGAAAAGTATTTTTCAAGATGGCTTCTGCTGTGGGCTTGGCGCCTTCGAACTGGGCTCCTTTTGGGACCTTAATCTGTTCCAAGTCAGCCACTGCTTCTAAGAAGGCTCCATCAATGTCAAATAACAAGGAAGTTGGTTTGCTCTGAGCAATTGGGAAGGACTTGTCCTTTGGGTCAGGTAGACCAGATTGAGGAAGTGGAGACTGGCGAGGTGGACCTGTGGGTAGACTGAGACCAAGAGCTGCTCTTTGTGCCCGAGTAAGGACACCAGCAGGCTCCTCCACTTGCAGAGGCTTAACCACATGAGTAGCAGGTGAAGGTTGAGGCACGGTGTTCACAGTAATCAAATTTATCTTCGGAAAGGTGAATTCGGGCTGGTTCTGAGTCGAGCCTGAAGACGTGGATGCCCTTTGCTTGGGACAATCCTTACTGTAGTGATCCTTCGAATCAGGGTAATGACGACAAGGAGGGGACCCCTCGGGTAAAGGACACTTGCTCTGATAATTCCCATATTCTCTGCATCTGTAGCAGAGTATGGGCCGATTGGAAGGACGAAACGGGGGACGAGGTGGTTGCTGCATGGAGTTGGAGGCTGAGGTGTAGAAACTTTGGGGAACTGAGGGAGTACTGGCATGATAAAAGCTGTAGGGTGCAAAGTTGTTGTGCATACCTTGCTGCATAGGGGGTGTTGTCAGTAGAGGAGGCAACTGGTTTTAATGGTCGTAGGGTGAGACCATGTTGGATGCAGGTGCTAGCCCTTGTTGGAGAGAAGGACCAAGATTTTGTTGTATTTGTTGCAATCCCTTGAGGCAGTAACAATCCTTATCCTCATGTCCAGATTTTTCACAGAAGTGGCAGTAAACCAGAAGGGGGCATTCCTGTGGGGGGTGCCCTGGAGAGCGGCATGAGCTACACCAAACCATAGCCTTAGTCTCTTGCTGACACTTGAGATCTTCTAACTCGCGCTTAATCTGTTCCAATGCCTCTTTATGTGTAGGCTTCTCTTGTCTAAGAGAGAAGGAACTCTCCTCTTGAAGAGCTCGTTGTAGCTTTAGGGCTTCCAATTCCCTGCGTAAAGAAGTTAAAGGATCAGTAGGACTACCTTCCGAGAACACAGAGGGAGTATCTATTTGAGGAGAGTTGTTGAAGAGCTTCCTAGCCCCCTCTATTCTAGTAGCAGCTGCGATGAACTCGTCGAGAGTGGCGTCGGGTCGGAGACTCTCTCGGAGTTTTTGCTGAGAAGTTTTGGGAAGCGCCTTCTCCACCCACTTTTTAACCATGAATTCACCGGGTTGTTGGGGAAGCTTGGCCACCAGTGACTTAGTTTTAGTCATAAGCTCCGCAAAAGTCTCCTCAGGCTTGAGCACCATGTTGGCCAACTCATCCAACACCTTCTCCTGGTAGTCACCCGGCCTGAAAGCTGCACAGAACTGCTGTCTTAAGGCTGCCCAAGTTTCAAAATGGTTCTCTACAAATTCGCTGTACCATTTATCTTCTAGGCCATCCAGGGTGGATGGAAATAGTACCAAGTAAGCATCTTCTCTATTCAGCCCACGTCCCCTACAGAGAGATAAAAATCTTCTTGCATGGTCGTCAGCATCTTCTGAAGAAAGCCCTTTGAAGGTAGGGAACTTGATGTTCACCTTGGCCAAAACACTAGCTAGTGGCTCCGTGATTCCTTGCTGAGTCTGTTGCACAATAGCTTGTTGTAGCAGAATAGGAGAGAGCTTTTCTGGAGAAGGTGATCGCGAAGATGGGGAACCTGATGACGAAGGAATGGGTGAGAGATTTTCTGAAGAAGGTGATCGGGAAGATGGGGAACCTGATGAAGGAATAGGTGATGTGATATTTGGAGGTATAGGTGATGAGGTTGAAGGATTTCTACAAGGTGTCAAAGGTCGTCTTCTGTGATAGTACTTCAGAGGGCTCAGTAGTGGGCTTTGACGCTCAACTGACCTCCTTGTATGTGTCATGCAGTGACCACCAGTCCAACCAAGTTTGGGCAAGAAACTTGTGACAGGTCTAGACTCCACCAAACCAACCAGGTAAATGACTAGACTCGGCTGGACCAAGGACGAGACCAGGGACGAGGAAGGCTAGACTAGGGTCGAGGAGGTCTAGACCAGGACGAGGAGGACTAGACCAGGGTTGAGGAGGTCTAGACTAGGGACGAGGATAAGTTGGACCAGGGCGAGAAAGGACTAGACCAAGGACTAATGGACCAGGTGAGAGGGGAACATTGCAAGGCAAGGTCGGCGAAGAAGGCAGGCGAAGCTAGATCAACCTAACCAGCTTCAAGATTTGCACCTTATAGAGTGAGATTTCAGTTGAGGTCCCACCGTGATCGCCAAAATGAGAGCACCTGTAGCGCGGATAATATGTCGTGTTATCTACAGTGTGGGTGCCCCTCAATGCAATGTGCGAGACAATCTCACTCAAACAAATGGAAACTCTCTCAAACAGAATGAAACACAGAAACAATGGATAACAACAGAGACACAACAATGGACCAAAACATGTGGACTCGACTACCTCAAAGAACCGTGTACAGACTCTGGCGTGGCAACACTCTCAGCTCCAGCCCAGGACTCATAGGTACAATGGGGTTGTCTAGGCTCAGATGTGCAGGGATGGTGCTAATGTGCTCCGTCTAGGACTCTGTGTGGACGAATACGTAATGATAAGATAATGATAATGACCCAACGGCTACTACTCATAGATACAATCATAAAGAGCCACCAACGGCCCATAAATGTAAGCCAGCTAAGTGTGACCTAGCCACGTGTCCACTAGGCCACCATCCGTATCCCTGCCACATGTCCGTCCAGTGTGAACAGACCAGACCAACTGTACTAACTATAACTGTGTCTTGAGAAAGTGACACCGTAGCCTGCTTCAGGCCGGCAGGGCCTTACAGGCCAAGAAGTTTTGGGTTGTTTTCAACATCTGAGAAGAGAGGGCATCTCTCAAGATGCAATCACCTACGCTTTCGTGCTTGACACTAACTTGGTCGACATGTATGGAAAATGTGGTCTGCCTCATAAAGAAAACATGCTTGAAGAGCTTCTTGTTCTAAATGTCGTCTCTTGGAGTGTATTGATTGCGAGATATGCCCAACAGGCTAGGGCCAGGAAGCTCCAGGCTATTTTCAGATGATGCAAAGAGATGGCATCTCCCCAGATGCAATCACTTACGTACACTAGTATCTAAAAATCATGCGGCATTACCCAAGATGCAAGGAATCCATGATGATATTTTTAGTCAAAGGTTGTTGCTTGGTGGACATGTATCCCATGATACTTACGATGACTCAAAAAAGTGCTTGACAAGCTTCATGTCCGGAATGTTGTTCCATGGAACACAGTGATTGCGGGATATGCTCAATAAGGACAACTGAGGGCTGTTTTCACCTGATGCAAAGAGATGCATCTCTCCAGGTGCAATCACCTATGCTTGCGTTTTGAAGGCATGTGGCACTATGCAAGACGCTGATTGTGCAGGATTTTCCCAACAAGGACGGCAGGGTCTTACAGGGCAGGAAGCTTTGGGTTGTTTTCAACATCTGAGAAGAGAGGGCATCTCTCGAGATACAATCACCTATGCTTTCGTGCTTGACACTAACTTGGTCGACATGTATGGCAAATGTGGTCTGCCTCAGAAAGAAAACGTCTCTTGGAGTGTATTGATTGCGAGATATGCCCAACAGAACAAGGCCAGGAAGCTCCAGGCTATTTTTAGCAGATGCAAAGATATGGCATCTCTCCAGATGCAATCACTTACGTACACTAGCATCTAAAAATCATGCTGCATTACCCAAGATGCAAGGAATCCATGATGATATTTTTAGTCAAAGGTTGTTGCTTGGTGGACATGTATGCCAAATACGTAAGATGACTCAGAAAAGTGCTTGACGAGCTTCATGTCCGGAATGTTGTTCCTTCGAACACACTGATTGTGGGATATGCTCAATAAGGACAACTGTGGGCTGTTTTCACCTAATGCAAAGAGATGGAATCTCTCCAGATGCAATCACCTATGCTTGCATTTTGAAGGCATGTGGCACTATGCAAGACGCTGATTGAGCAGGATTTTCCCAACAAGGGTCGGCAGGGCCTTACAGGGCAGGAAGCTTTGGGTTGTTTGCAACATCTGAGAAGAGAGGGCATCTTTCGAGATGCAATCACCTACGCTTTCGTGCTTGACACTAACTTGGTCGACATGTATGGCAAATGTGGTCTGCCTCAGAAAGAAAACATGCTTGACGAGCTTCTTGTTCGAAATGTCGTCTCTTGGAGTGTATTGATTGCGAGATATGCCCAATAGGACAGGGCCAGGAAGCTCCATGCTATTTTCAGCAGATGCAAAGAGATGACATCTCTCCAGATGCAATCACTTACGTACACTAGCATCTAAAAATCATGCGGCATTACCCAAGATGCAAGGAATCCATGATGATATTTTTAGTCAAAGGCTGTTGCTTGGTGGACATGTATGCCAAATACTTAAGATGACTCAAAAACGTGTGACGAGCTTCATGTCCGGAATGTTATTCCTTCAAACACACTGATTGCGGGATATGCTCAGTAAGGACAACTGTGGGCTGTTTTCACGTGATGCAAAGAGATGGCATCTCTCCATATGCAATCACCTATGCTTGCATTTTGAAGGCATGTGGCACTATGCGAGACGTTGATTGTGCAGGATTTTCCCAACAAGGGCCAGGAAGCTTTGGGCTATTTTCAACGTAGGATAAGAGAGGGCATCTCTCCAGATGCAATCACCTATGCTTTCATGATTGACATTGCCTTAGTCACCTGGTCGACATGTATGCCAAATGTGGTGTACTTCAGAAAGCACAAAACTTGCTTGAGGACAGGGCTTGCAAGCTCTAGGATGCTTTCAGCAAATGCAAAGAGATGGCACCTCTCCAGATGCAATCAACTATGTACACTTGCATCTTAAAGACATGTGGCATTACGCAAGATGTTGATATGGGCAAAGGAATCTGCGATTGTATTTTTAGTCAAGGGCTATTGCTTGGTTGACATGTATTCCAACTTGGCTAAGAAAAGTGCTTGACGAGCTTCCTTTTCGGAATGTCATTCCTTAGAACGCACTGATTGCGGGATACGCCCAAGAAAGACAGGGCCAGCAAATTCTGGGCTATTTTCAGTAGATGCAAAGAGATGGTATCTCTCCAGATGCAATCACCTATGCTTGCATTTTGAAGGCATGTGGCACTATGCAGGACGTTGATTGTAGGATCTGCCCAGCAGGAGCCGGTTGGGCCAGGAAGATTTGGGTTATTTTTGACGTATGAGAAGAGAGGGCATCTCTCCAAATGCAATCACGTACGCTGCCAAGCATGGCATCCTTTACCGACAGCGCCAAACCAGGTATCTTCTCGTTAATTCTCTCACGGATGTCAACAGCTTGCATAAGGCCACTGGCCTTCAAGGTGCAAGCGTAGGTGAATGTATTTGGATAAAAGTCTTCCATTTGCATCCGCTTCCAGAGCTACACTGTCACAATGAACTTGGGCATATCCAACAATCGTAGTGTTCCAAGAGACAACATCCTGCACCACATTTGGCATACATATCGACCAAGGCATTGCCAAGCACGACAGTTTTTTGCAACAGCCCCTATTAAAGTGAATTTTCAAGCCCATATCGGCATCTTGCGTACATCAAGATGCACGTGTATGTGATTGAATCTGGAGAGAGGCTCTGGATTTATGCGCGTATGCCGCAATCAGTTAACGCCGTTCCGAAGAGTAAGCTCCTCAAGCACTTGCAAAAAACAACACAAAGCTCCTAACGCGGCCCTTGTCGGACATATCCTACAATCATAGCGTTCCAAAAGACAACATCCCGCACCACATTTGGCATAGATATCGACCAAGGCATTGCCAAGCACAACATTTTTTTGCAACAACTCCTATTAAAGGGAATCTTACAATTGTTGTGTCCTCACAATAGCACAAAAACTTCTTGAAGGGTATCCTCCTTGGGATGTCATCTCTTGCAGCGGGTTAAGTGCAGGAGATACTCAACATCGTTGATATAAGGAAGCGCATTGGTGATAGACATTCAATCACGCGGTGAGTAAGCATTATCATTTTTTGATTTTTGACACTGAGAACACAGTTAATGAACACACTGAAAATTGCACGTTGCCGTGGGAATGGCACGTTCCCTCGTATTATAAAAATTGGGGAGGATTGTGCAAACTCCCCCATGCAAGGAGACTTTCATGTTTTTTTTTAAAAAAAAAAAAACATAAAAATGGAACAACAAACAATTAATAACATTCACATCTTGTATGATCATCAACATTGAGCTTGACAAAACTCTAACACTCCTTGTGGTTTTTGGTCGAGGTACCCCTCTGAAGCACTATGATCTGTATCCAATTTACGTGGAGGTACACCTGTGAACCACGACGATCGGTATCCTAAACACTCTCAGGTAGAAAAATCTAACACGCTTTCATGAAATCTCTCTCTCTCTCTCTCTCTCTCTCTCTCTCTCTCTCACAGTTTCCAATATTTTGTTCGATCTCAATTCAGCGAATGCAGCTAACGTAGCACTCTAGTTGCAAGATGCGTGTAGCAATAGCAGGCTAGAAATCTCAAGACTATTTTCATTGGATGCAAAGACAGGGATACAATCACATACATGTGCATCTTGAAGGCATGTGGCTCTACGTAAGATGCTGATATGGGCATAAAAGTTCATGTTGATATTAGGTGAAAGCATAGAATGGTGT
Organism: Adiantum capillus-veneris; assembly: GCF_014529385.1. NCBI lineage: Eukaryota > Viridiplantae > Streptophyta > Polypodiopsida > Polypodiales > Pteridaceae > Adiantum > Adiantum capillus-veneris. The sequence continues at coordinate 92,473,053 of NC_140960.1, forward strand.
CTACATACTTCATGCCCATGGACAACAAGTATAATGTTATGTATGGCACTATAGTTGCATTTTAAGAAAATATATCCTATAGACTAATTGCTTTTTAAGTGATTCTTTTAATAAAAAATATCCTATAGACTAACTACTTCACGACTCCATTACATCGAACACGTCCAACGTTTACATCTCTCTCTCTCTCTCTATGCAGATTTTAAGAAAATATATCCTATAGACTAATTGATTTTTAAGTGATTCTTTTAATAAAATATATCCTATAGACTAACTGCTTCACGACTCCATTACATCGAACACGTCCAACGTTTACATCTCTCTCTCTCTCTCTCTATGTAGAAGATCCTTCTCCATCTCTCTGTGTGTCCAGAAGCTCCACCTCTCTCTCTTTCTCTCTCTCTCTCTCTCTCTCTCTCTCTCTCTCTCTCTCTCTCTCTCTCTCTCTCTCTCTCTCTCTGAGAAAATGGATGTTGGAGACTCTTTTCCCGAGCGCGCTTTGGTTCCAGCTCATACATCAGCACAAGCAACAATGGAGCTTCTTGAACTCAAGAATGCAGAATAGATGGATTTCACTTCAGTATTACAATCAACCAATTTTGTGTACTCTCATTCATCTCACACTTCTACAAACTGTTCGGAGATGGTGGAGGAAGCATTTCATGATTTCTTGAACTCAACAATGCAGAACATATGGATTTCACTTCAATATTACAATCGACAAGTTTTGTGTACTCTCATTCATCCACACTTCTACAAACTGTTCGGAGATGGTGGAGGAAGCATTTCATGATGTGGCACCTGGAGTACATATGATTCATACACGTGTACTCTGAGAGAAAGGATTTTCTAAATGAGGATGAAATTACTGCAATGAGGAGGTATGAAGCACAAGTTAAACGCGAGTACAGAAAGTGAGGCTGTGCATGAACGCAAGTACAACCTAGCATCAACACTAGGGCAGAAGAATGCCATAGAGAAGATGTGGATGTACACACAAAGGAAGACAGGAAGCAACAAAATATTCAGAATATTGCTCAACACATTGTGAGACAATTATCTAGTAATGAAAAAGAAGACATGAATGCAATTATGGAGGGTGTCCTGAGTGATGAGTGCATCTTGCCATGTTGTGAAGATGTATATCTCTTCGCTCGAATGGCCTTATTTCTGCACTCAAAATCTCCTTACAAGAATTAAAGATTCCAAAATCAGCTGATGAGATCTTTTTGAAACGAAGCACATTTACCATGCTGATGAACAGATTACTGTAGAATAATGGGAGTCTAGGTAGGGGTGTTACTCCAAATAAGGTGGCAAAGCTTTTGAATGTTCATCCAAGGAATTTTTATTCGGCTTTAGGTAGAGTTGAAAGCGATCCTATGTCAAGCACAATAAACTTCAACTTATGAAAACGAAAGTCTGAATATGCTCGGTTATCTAACGAATTAAAGCAGATAATTGTTACATTTTGGATAGAGCACACCAGGGTGTCTCCAAATAAGAAAGATATTTGTTGGAAACGATTGGGAAGAAAGTCTTATGAACAACATCCCATTAACTTACATGATGACTCTCAAGGAAACATGTCTCATTAAGAGAGCCCTTACACATGAACAACTTAAGACTGATGGAGTACTTCTTAGGCAAGTTGTAGATGTGGTTGCGTTTTTTACAAGAACAATGTCCTAATGATGCATGTAGCTCTTATGCAAAGTCCACTAGAGAAGGTCCTACTATAAATAGGAAATTTTGGCTGGTAAAAGAGGGGGATGTGAATAGATCAAATCTATGGGGTTGTGAGACAGTACAAGGATATCGACCACTCCACTGTATTTCAGGATTTTCTCTTCAAGATCCAACTCAAGTAAGGACCAGGATGCTTGCATTAGGGGCCATTGAAACCACTCTCTGAGGTACCAGAAGAGACCGAGGTACCGAAAGATGATGGTGAAATGTTTGAGGGATCCCACAATATGCTAAGTGACTATGTCACTAAAAGTGATAACTTTGTAGTGAATGCAGAAGCTGGCACTGGAGAAGCTGTAGAGTTCTTTCTATTGAGATGCACAAAGATAAAGTGGATGAAAAATCCATTGTAAGAGATGGATGGAAAAACAGATGTGCAAAAAACACTTATGTTGTCATTGGGTGTTATTATCAACAGAAAGAGGGGCACCCAAATCACTACACTCTTCTCATGACAAGGGAGTTACTAACTTGTGCTCACACCTTGTTCATGCAATCAAGTTTGACATGCCTTTGGTAGATGCTACATCATAGACATATTTTGTCTCCAAAACTACATAAAACCATTTACAATGAAATTCCCTATGAGGCACGATGACACCTTCCTATCAGGATTATACATTGTTCTTAATAGCCTGCACCATACAATATGTCCTTAGTCAGCCAATGTGTTCTACACCAAAAACTGGAAACATGTCATTTTGTACTAGACTGTTGTCTCAATTTGAAAAATTCAATTTGTTTGAGATTTTGTATCTTACTTTGGTAAATTACAAAGGGGGTTATTTCTATTTCTAGTGAGTATAGAATAAAGGCAGTACCAAATATTATACAAAAAAATTATTTATTGTAATCACAAGTGAATTCATTGCCCAAATGCTATATACATAATTTTCCAATCACAATCAACCTCTCTTGCATGTTTTCTCATTGTTATAGTAGCTGATGACATGGGAAGACACTTTGTCAGAAGGATTTTCAAGCTGGTTAGCCCTTGCAAAAGCACTAGGGTTGGTTGAATTTACTGGATCAAACAATAGTGCACAATATCTCTATCTATGCTATTATGTGTGCTACGTAGAAAACCTATGTTATAGTATGAGAGTGTGCTATATAGAAGACGTGTGTAATAATAACACAATATCCATGTTTATGTTATTATGAGTGCTATGTAGAAGAACTATGTCATAGTATGAGAGCACTATATATGCTATATAGAAGATGTGTGTACTAATAACACAATATCCCTGTTTATGATATTAGGAGTACTATGTAGAAGAACTATGTCATAGTATGAGAGCACTATATATTATGTGCTATATAGCAGATTTTTGTAGTAATAGCACGTTATCCCTACCTATGCTCTTATATGTGCCATGTAGAAGAGCTATGTTATAGTATAACTTAGCAATATGTGTGCTATATAGCAGATGTGTGTAATAGTAGCATAACATCGTGTCTATGCTATTATGTGTGTTATATAGCAAAAATTGAGCATCATAATAGCTTGACAAGCTTGGGAGTTAAATTATTGAGGGCTTTCCCCTAATTTATATGCTTATGTAACTTGTAAAAAAAAACCCGTCCCCTGCACTTACGTGGTGCGATAAGTTTTCCATGGTGAATCCCCTGGGATAGCACTATTTGTGCTCTTCTGGACAGTGCATTCAAGAAGTTCATTGCATAAGGCCTAACATCAAATTCATATTTCCCTTTTCTCTGAACCCTTGGGGTGGTGATTATCTCATAATTGTTTTTTGTCACAGTAGTCACAGAGCTTCTTGGTCTACCTCTGAAGTAGTTTACTGGGTACCTCTTCATGAGTAGGCCATTCACATCCAATATAATGCATAAGATTTTCCTTCTCTCCTCATCCTCACAAGAGGAAACCTCACGTTGCACTACCTATAGAGACATGAATACTTGGGTCTCTAATCTCTCTTTCCTCTCAAACATATTTGCTTCTATGGCCTCATCATCACTATCATCATTACTGGTCTCAGTTGTGTCTGTCCTCTCAAATATATCTCCTTTAGCTGCCAAATTTGTGTCTGTGGTAGCCATGACATCACCTGTATCCATTGAATCTCCTGATATAGGTACTCTATCAATGGGGACCTCGGTGCCTTCAACTATGCTATCCGCAACAATGGCATCTGCACTAACATCCTTGGCTACATCAACAAGGATATTAGTTTTACATGTTGCCTCTCTTAATCTAGTTACTTTGACAATGGGGAACTTTGTACCCCTACCTCTGCTATCCCCAAAGGTTTCATTCGCATCAATAATACCACCTATGCCTGTAACTGCCCCATTATCATCAATGTCTAGCATCAACCACCATAGCATCAATAATATCATCTGTGTCAACATCACTTACATTAGCATCAACAATAGAATTTGTGCTAGCATTAACTTCCATAGCATCCACAATGCTATATGTGGCATTATCAACTACCATAGCATCAACAATGTCATATGTGCTAGATTCAACTTTAGTAGGGATAGGCAATGTACCCTTTCCAAGTTCACATGCTTGACATTTGTGTGCACATCATCATTTACAACCTACACATGAATTGCATTTTCTTCACCAATGGCTTGGGTGCCAACTATATTAGGGGTAGGCAATGTATTTTCAAGTTCAACATGCTCAACATTTGTGTGCACATCATCATGCACAACCTGCACATAAATTGCATCATCATCAACAATGGCATCTATGCTAGATTTTGGAATTAGGGTTGTTGGAAAACACACACAACTTGGAGAAGACGAAGGAAGCTCAAGGCATAGAACAGAGAGTGTATTACTTAGTGTGCAATGGAAAGATAAGTTACCCCTAGAGTGATGGGCGTATATACAATGCACGGAAAAAAAAACCTTCTAGTGATGGAAAAAATGCCCCGACGGTCCTAAGTGTGTTCACACACATCACTACCACATGTATATGGTAGAAAATCTCCCCTGGAGTGATGCGGTGAACGAGAACTGGCACATACAGTAAAGAGAAGTGCCATGCCCTTAGGCCATGATCAACCCACAAAGGGGAGTAAGCCCAAAGCTTTGCGGAAAGCTTCATACTTATCATAAGACAATGCTTTTGTGAAAAAATCCACAAGGTAGTCTTGTGTTGGTACATAAGCCAAGATGATCTCTCCTGTTGAGAGCCTCTCCTTAACATAGTGGTAATGCACCTCAATGTGCTTTGTGTGAGCATGAAAAATTGGGTTCTCGCAACTGCTAATGGGCTCTGGCTGTCACTGTAGATAGTGTTGGCAGTGTCCTGTCCAACACCCAAATCAGCCATAAGGCGTCTGAGCCATACACACTCAATTGTACCTGTGAAGATTGCCCTGTACTCAGCCTCACAACTGGAAGTGTCCATAGTAGGTTGGTTCTTGCTCAACCATGATATGTATGAGTTTCCAAGCATGAAAGAAAAACCACTTGTGGACACTCGAATATCAAAACAACCAGTCCAATCTAATTCCAAAAAAACATGCAAATATGGCGGAAATGATCCCCCTTCGGATAAAACAAGCTATAGCAAAAAATCCTCTTGACAGCCTGCCAAAGCTTAGATCCTAGGCTATGCATGAATCTGTTGACCCGTGAGACTGCAAATTGAATATACAGCCTCGTGATGCAGACATAAATGAGGCATCCAACAGAATTTTGGTAAAGAGTGACATTCGCAGGATCACCAACATCAGACTCAATTTTAAACCTATTTCCATGTGAGTGGCAATAGGTTTGCAATCCTCAAGTCCAAACTTACATAGCAATGTCTCTATATAACTTTTCTCACACAAGTAAATACCTCCATCACACTGCTTAAACTGTATACCCAAGTAATGATGCAACAACCACAAATCTTTCATCTTGAAAGTAGCATTTAAATCAGCCTTAAATACATCAATATGTCTCTCATTTGGTCCAGTGATCAACAAATCATCCACGTAGAGAACCACAATGAGAAGTGCATCGCCCTCACACTTTACATACAATGTACTTTCTGTTGGACTATTACGAAAGCCTCATTTGACCAAATGATTGTCAACTTTCTCATACCAAGCACGAGGAGATTGATTCAACCCCATACAAAGCTTAGTTACATTTGTACACCTTATCCTCTTGTCCTTTCTTGACAAAACCGTGAGGCTGCATTACATAAACTTTCTCCAATATGTCACCATTCAAGAAAGCAGTAACAATGTTTGATTGATGTACATCCCAACCAAAGTGATCTGCCAATGAACATAGAAAACACACAGTAGTCATACGACAAGTGGGAGCAAAGTCTCTTCATAATCTATGCCTTTTTGTTGTGCATAACCCTTTGCAAGAAGTGAAGCCTTATAGCGATCAATCTCACCATTCGACTTGTATTTTGACTTGTAAACCCACTTTGTACCAATGGCATTTTTTCCAAGAGGTAGATCGCATAAAGTCCATGTGTCATTTTCTATAAGTGCATCATATTCTGATTGCATGGGTAGTTATCCAATTTTTCGAATTATGTGTTTCATCAAAAGACAGAGGTTCCTCAACATCATGTAAGATAGACATAGCCAAAGCATAACAATCTGATGCTTAAGATGCATGGTGAGAGCCTGAATGAGTGCGACTAGATAAAGGTGCATCCAATTTACTGTCATGCAATGTATGCACTAGCCATTTTGGCATACCTATAGCCTGCTCATTTTTAGCCCTTTCCTCATTAAGTACATTTGCATCAGTAATAGGTTGATTTGTAACATTTTAAAAACCCCCATAGGTTGTACATTTGCCTCATTGGAATTTACATCCGAACTTCCACCACTGAAAAGAGGTAGCAAAGTATCATAAACGTCCTGTGAGCTTACATTGTTGTCTCTAGTACATGACAACGAGGACTGAATAGAATCTTCCACAAACACAACATCCCGTGAAACCAGAATAAGGTTTGTTTGCGGATGATACAACCTGTAACCTTTGCTTTCATCACTACAACCAACAAAAATACATTTGACAGCCTTATCATCCAATTTTCTGTGCTATGTTTGTGGCACCAAAGCATATGCCAAATAGCCAAAAACACGCATGTGCTCAATAGAAGGCTTTCTATCATACCATGCATCATATGGAGTAATAGATTGCAAAGCTTTTATAGGAAACCTGTTTAATACATAAGTGGCCCTCATGACGACCTCAAGCCAAATCGAATGCGGCAAAGCTTGACTTTTGACCATACATCGTGCCATTTCCGTAAGTGACTTGTTTTTCCGCTCAGCAACACCATTTTTTTGAGGCATATAAGGCACTATACATTGGTGTTTTACCCCATGAATAGCCAAAAATGCATTAAATTCATGAGACATATACTCCCCCCCCCTCTATAAAAAATGGAGGTTGTCCATAGTACACTTTGAGACATTTTCAGCCATAGCTAGAAGTTGTTTGAAGCACGTAAAAACTTTGGACTTCAATTTAAGCGGATACACCCATGCATGCCTGGAGTAATCATCAATGAAAGTCACAAAGTAAAGGTAACTACCGAAGAACGGAGTTTGCATGGGCCCACAAACATCATTATGCACAAGTTTCAACCTGCATGTGGCTCTAACTGAACCATCCTTTGGAAACTTCACATGCTACATCTTACCAAAATACAGCCTTCACAAACATGTTTGACAGGTGCTTCAAGAGGCAGCAAAGAAGCAGCCATATCAGATTTTTGCAAACGCTGCAAACTGGCAAAATTTAGTTGTCCAAAACGTGCATGCCAAAGTTTTGCATGTGAAAAAGCCTTTGAGTCCACAATTGCATTTGAAAAATTCTACCCACACTTTTCATACAAAGTGATCTTATACAACCCACGATATAAAATGCCAGATGCAAAAATTTCATCACCAAAACTGAGATCATGTAGTGTACATCTATCATCCAAAAATTTCACTATAAGTCCAAGTCTAGCAAGTGCAAATACATACAAAAGATTCTTCTTGATCCCAGGTACCTAAAGTGCATCAACAAGTGTAAAAGAACTTCCACTTGCAGTAGTAAAGACAATATTTTCAACTCCCTGAACCGGATAAGAGGCATTGTTGACACAAGTGGCTGAATTCCCATGAGGGACAGACTCAAGAGAGGTGAACAAATCACGATGTGAGGTAATGTGCTTTGTAGCACTATTATCAAAATACCACACATGTGAATCTACAACAAAACTGACATGCATGCATCATGGACAATAGGATTATAGATACACTCTACACTAAAAGCCCATTCTGCATCAACATCAACATCACAGTCTCCTTTCATGGAAGACTCAACAATAGCTGCATTTGTAGTGGAACAAGCATTTGTAGTGGAACTACCCTCTTTCTTCTTAGCCTCTTTGGCCTTCAACTTAGGACACTCCTTGATCAAGTGATCATTAGATTTACAATAATGGCAACTCATCTTCTTTTTTCCCTTATCAGATAATTTCAAGAATTTTTTTTTCCAACAAAAGCATTAGGAACATGTGATTTTCCACTCGTAGAAGAACCATAAGAAGTGGCTGCATTGCTGTTACCACCTTTTCTTTGAGCAACAATAAAGGAATCTTCAACTGCATGCTCTCTAGTCCCCTATTTTTTTTGGAAAGCGACTCTTGCAACAGCAATGTGCAAAATGCATCAAACTTGACAACTTTAGGATTTCCTTGGGTCATAAGTCTGCAAGTACTAGCAAAAGTCTGGTAAGAATCTAGCAAGCATCAAGAACAATCTGCACAAGGGAACTGTTTGAAATGACTTCACCTCTGCAGAAATATGTCGCTCATAGTCGATATCCTTGACACCAAAGGAAAGTGTCCATATCATCTTCCTCATGCATAATCTTCGACTCCAGCTCTTTACGTAGCAATGCAATTTTAGCCTCATTGCGACTTGCATAAATACCATCCAGAATATCTCTTAATAGTGTACTTCAAAGACAACACAATCAACATGCATGAGCCTGCGCATCTTTTACATTCGAGCGAGCTTGTTCTGCCGTAGGCAAAACAAACTCTAATAGCAGCAATCCTTGCAGCAAGGCCTACAACATCCTGAACATTGCTTGCATCCTCAAAACCAGGACATACATCAATGCCTTGCACAATATTCTAGGCACCCTTTGACACAAGAACATGTTGCATCATGTAAGCCCACATAGGGTAATTTTCCCCATCCAATTTTTCCTTAACAGCAAACATCTTTGACACATTTTTGTTGTTGTTGGCCATGGAAAATACATGCACCTTATGTGAAAACTGCTTGAAAAGAGGAGAAATGAAGCGAGAACAACACGTGATATATAGCACAAACCATAGAAAACTTTAAGGGACATGTTATGCAAAAAATGGCACTGACAAAAATTATGCACAAAATGACGAAATAGCATGCACAATACTGCCTATAATGGAAGCGGAGGTCAAAATGAGCCCGAATAAAAAATTTGAGCAGACTTAGCTCTTTGAGCTATCCTGAATTTTTATCGGTCTGGGAACACTCACCAAAGCTCACAGAAATCGGAGAAAGTGAGCAAGCGTGTGCTGGAGCTGCTAGCGACTAAGCCCAAGAGGATGCAACCTGCTTTGATACCAATTGCTGGAATTAGGGTTGCAAAAAAACACACATATTTTGGAGAAGGCGAAGAAAGCTCAATGCACACAATAGAGAATGCATTACGTAGTGTGCAATGGAAGGATAAGTTAGCCCTAGAGTGATGGGCGTATATACAATACATGGGGGGAAAAAACCTCCTAGTGAGGGAAAAAATGCCCCGCGGTGGTCCTAAGTGTGTTCACACACATCACTACCAACATGTATATGGTAACACTATATAGCACATTTAGTGTGATATATAGAACATCGCACAAAACCACACGCACTCCAAGAAGATGAGGGATTTATTGCGACCATATAGCATATAGATTGTGCCATTTAATGCATAACACATAGCACACATGAATATTGTGCTATATAGCACATATCACAAAACCACACAAACTCTAGGAATATGTAAAGATTGTTCTATATAGCACACATCACATATAGTGCTTTATATCACATAGCACATAACCACACACACTCTAGGGAGATGAGGGTTATATTGTGACCATATAGTACATAGATTGTGCTATATCACACATATCACAAAACCATACAAACTCTAGGGCTATGTAAAGATTGTGCTATATAGCACATATCACATATGTAGATAGTGCTATAAATCACATAGCACACAATGCATAACACATAATCACACATAGCATATATAACAAAGCCACACACACTCCAGGGCTATATTGTGAACATATAGCACACAGATATGCTATATAGAACATATTACATACGTAGCTTGTGCTATATATCACATAGCATATAACACATAACCACACACATTCTAGGAAGATAAGTGCTATATTGTGGTCATATAGCACATAGATTGTCCTATTTAACACATAACACAAGTGGATTGTGTTATATAAGATACAACACATAGCCACACACACTCCTTGAAGATGAGGGCTATATTATGACCATATAGCACATATATTATGATGTATAGCACATAGCACAAATGTATTGTGTTATACAATGTACAACACATAACCATACACTCCAAAACACACATGACCACAAAACCCCATTAGAGTGAAACCACACACTCCAATAAAAAATCAAGCACATGTAGGAGGGTGAGATGTCAATCACCTTTGCCATGGACACTTTGGCTTCTAGTTTAGCAATGTTCTCTATAGTGATACGCATGAACTGTGAAATTAGATCAATCAAACATTGGCGGTCTGTAGTTTCTTGCATACAATCAACCTGCATTTGTAATTGTATGGCCAAAGTGTTTGATTTTTGAGCCCCCTTAGCCATATGCAGTTTTCTAACTTCATCCTTCACCTGCTTATTTTTATCCTCTAGTCTTGAATTTGAAACCTACAATCTATCCTCTACAATATTCTTTATTGCTGCGAGTACCATTCCATCCTCCTCTTCCAATTGTACCAGGAACCCTCCTATAGGCACACTTGATAATGGTACATACATACCTTCTATTTTCACTAATGGTCTAGGAGAAGCATTAGTGGTTCTGGAACCTCTCCCTCTACCACTCTTCTAGTCTTCCCACCTCTTGATCTTGTTTTGTAGGTTGTGTCTTTCCTTTGAGGATTTCATTTCCCTCTTTGCAAAGACAGTCCATGAAATTTGATGTTTTTTAGGAGATGAGGTGGTTGTTGTGTAGTTTTCCAATGCAAAGGCCTTTGAAAACTGAGTAGGCTACTTCATACATGAAGGGACCCTCTTGGTACACATCCCAATGTCTCCACACAAGCTTTTCTAAGAACTCTGATTGCGCATGGTATGCCTTCACTTTTTTTAGATTGCCTTGAATAGGCTTTGTGCATATAAAGACATTGTCCCACTCCTCCTCTCAGTAATGTCATTGCTCCCTATCAAGGTATGAGGATCAACCCCCTCCAATGGCAATAAACGCTCTGCATGAAATTTTGCGGCAAGGTGAAATAAATTTGTGTGCACATGTGGTTCGATGTTCTTAACCAGGTTTAAAGCAGGTTCCTTGAGGAAGGTTCCATGATTTAATCTACCTGGACAAAATACAATTAGCTCTACCTGTAATGATCTAAGTTGAGGAAGGTGCGATGATGCAATCTACCTACATAGACCCATGAGACATGGTGTGGCACTCATGCATAGCTACATGCAGCAGAGCAAAGTGTGGCATTCATTAACTCATTCAACTGGTTAAGCTCACATTGTGAGATGTGATATAAATTGGACTCTGCTAAAATAGAGCTACATGAAGCATAGAGCTAGTGCAACATATGCAGCAACCTGGTTACCCTTGCAGCAGTGCATGTGCATGCAGTGTGTATAGAGTGAGACATATCTTGTTCAAAGACCTGTATAGTAGGAGGGGGCCTTTGCCACCTCCTTCAAGCACTCCAATTGTCTCATCAGGAGTTAAGCACAATAGCAGCACGGGTATCTTTGAGCAGAGTAACAAGCGTGGTATTCATGAGAGATGGCAATGCGGGTAGCTCCAGAGAGAGAGAGAGAGAGAGAGAGAGAGAGAGAGAGAGAGAGAGAGAGAGAGAGAGAGAGAGAGAGAGAGGGAGAGAGTTCTATTATCATCCTTGGAGGTCAAATATGACCTATGGGACCAAATGAACATGTCACGTGGTGTGAGTGGAGGTCATAAGTGATTCTTGATGCTCAAAAATTAATGAAATGAGCATCACAATAGAGAGTCACATCGTGGTTGGAGAGGAAGGTATGTAGAGAGAGCTCATGGATGAATATATGGCAAAAAGAGGACCTAATGTGGTCAAAATTTGAGCACTCAAGTAGTGTGTGGTACTCACTCTCTCGCACTTGACGAGGGCATAAGGTGAAAAGTCGATGAGACTCCTCGCCAGTGCCCCCTACCTCCTGTCTCGTAGCGTAGAGAATGGGAGCTAAGACGAATGGAGGCAATGGTGTGGATCGCACTCAAGGGGATGGGCTCAAGGATGTAGGGATGGATCAGGTTACCTTGTTCGGAGAAGAAGAGATATTTGTAGTTTGGGGCAACGTGTGTGGTGTAGTGGCTGAAGCGAGAACCTCCGGATTTCTCCCAAGTTGTGATACATTGGCGTTGTAAGAAGGTCTCATTAACTTGGGAGTCGATCGATGCATCCTTGACTAAGTGACATGCATCCCATCTTCCAAACCATTTCTTGATATCAAGCATCCACCCCGAACTTAGTATTTTGCTCTTGCATGTCATTTGGACCTTTTTGACTTGCTTCATATGCGATTCTAGGAAGTCGATGCAAAGGGCTACGTTGTGTCTTAAGCATGTAATCCACAACCCTTTGCGTGTCCAAGACCTCAATGGGAAGCAATCCGGACTCAAGAAGTAAGAGCATGTAGGGACTTTGTATCTTGACTTGGAGAAAGTTGGTGAGAAAACGCTTTTGGACATTCTCAAACTCTTTCCAAGTAGACTTCCCAATGCTTCCACCCCACACCTCCACTCCATAAAGAAGCACCGGTGTCACCAACGTGTCAAAGATGTACTTTTTGAGAGCCCAACACTTGATCTCTCTAGCATTGCACATGTTCTGAAATGCATAATAAACCCTCTTTCTGGCTTCCAAGCGACACATTGCACAATCCTTCCATGTATGACTGGATGGAACCTCAAGGCCAAGGTACTTGAAGTGATGTGACCACTTCAAGTTTCTCGTTGTTGTATACAATGCATGGATTTTTGTCATTGAGGATCTTTACAAGCATAACCTTGGTTTTGGATCCATTCACGATCAGCCGGCTATGTAGGCAAAAGTGTTCCAAGTCACTCATAAGCTTTTGTGCATCTTCTAAGGTATGTGCCAAGAGCACTACATCATCGGCATAAAGCAAAAGCATGATCACCGCATTTCCGATCTTAACCTCTTCTATGCCTTCTTGCTGCATAAAATCAAGATCCATGCATTCCAATTCATCAATGAGTAGCCCAAAGAGGGTTGGGGAAAGTGGGCATCCTTGTTTGACACCAATGGTGCTTGCAAAAATTCTGAAATTCCATCTCCCATACGTAATCGACATATCACTTTTTGGTAGATGCAAAAGACTGCATGCATAAATTATCTTGGCACTTGAAGGATTTGCATACGTCTCCAAAGATTTCCTCGTGGTACCATGTCAAAGCATTCTTGAAATAAACAAAGTAGCAATACAACTTTTTTCCTTTCAATCGAGACGCTTCCATAAGAACTCGAAGAGTGACAAGGTGATCAATAGTGCTATGATACTTTCGAAAACCTTCTTGGCCAAGCGTACGTTTGCCATTCTTTTCAGCCCATTCAATTATCTTCACCTCCATGATACATCTAAATAACTTTGCCATCAAAGAACCAACCATTATAGTGCGATAGTTGTTCACATTGTTTACATCTCCTCCTTTGTGCAAAGGTTTGATTCAATTGGCACTCCAATCATGATGCATGCCATGCTGAGGTGCAAGGTTAAACATATCACATATCCAATATTGTGTTTTCTTGCTTGTCTATTTAATCATTTCAGCCTTGACACCTTGAAGGTCCCCTGCCTTGCGAGTAGCAAGTTTCTCAAGCGCGCGGCATACATCTTCAATGGTAAAGAAGGGAGACATAAATGGAAGGGAGCTACAACACTCCATCTTATCAACATTGGGTTGCTCATAGAGGTTCTTGCAATGCATATACATATCCTCAAGAGTCAAGTCACCAAAGCTCTCAACGCGCTTGCCTTTTAGATTTTGCCAAAACTTGCCACATGCATGTGCTTTCTCTTGTGCTAAAAGAAGTTGTTTTTTGACTTCCCAGCTTCTCCTCTTCTTTTGAACAAGTGATTTGTATGTGTGTGAACATTCCAAGTAAAATTCCTTGTCTTTGCTTGTATCCAATCTTAGCAAGCGTTTTGGGCTTGACTACATTCCACGTCAAACCATTCCTCCTTTCTTAGACCTTTTGCAAGACATGTGTTTCACCAAAAAGAATTCCTTTGCACAAGAGCAAATTACTTCTTTGAAAACTTTCCACTTGCATTCTAATGTTGGGCTCTCTTGATGCTCTATCATGCTTAACATTTGGTCCACCATATCAGCATAAATAAGTGTTCGTTTGAAGTCTAGACGTAGGTACAAATGATTCACATCATGATTGGAGGCTACATGCTTGAGCTGTTTACCACACTTGAGGTCAATACATAATATACTATGATCCGATTCCGGATTCCATTCACCAAGTGTAAAGCTTTGTATGCATTCTAGAGTGGCTTCCGAGAACAACATATAGTCAATCACGCTATCACCATTGTGCTTTCTACATGTAAAGTCATTGGTGCCTTGCCATAGAGATACACCATTTGCAATGAGTATTCCGGTACTATTGCACATATATAGAAGTGACTTTCCATAGTGATCCAATTATTTTGCATCATTAGAACTTCAATTATACATGTATGAGTCATCCATTCTTCTTGAGACATGCATCATGTCGACTTGTTGTGTGTCATGTTATAACGTATTTGTGCGAGCATTCATGTCTCCAAAAACAATGACTTCACCTTGATCCTTGTAATGAGAAATGTCTTCCTCTAGTTCAACAAAGGGCTGATCTCTATCCATATCCAAGAGAGCATAAAAGTTGGAGTCATAGTGAGGAATGTAGCAACCAGCCACAAACATGACTTGACCATTTGGTGGGCTGATTTTCAGCCATAAGTAGCATTATACTTATCTTCTTTGACAATGGAAACATCTTTCAAACTCTTTTTGGTCATACATGCTATGCCTCTTTGGCCTCTTTGCTGCTTTGCATTTTTGGCCCACATCAAAGAATGCACATCGTATTTATCAAATCCAAGAATTCATTGTGGATCATGCTCCCATGTTTTGACAAGAAGTATCACATCAGAGTCATTGGTAAGCTCATCAATGCCAATTCCCATATTCCATGGTTACCCGTTACAATTCCAAAAGCTTATTCACAAGCATGAGTTGGTCTCATAGATCATGTGTCCCTATTTGTTGGGTGGACTTGCATCCTCCTCAAGTGGCATTGAGAGAGAGAGAGAGAGAGAGAGAGAGAGAGAGAGAGAGAGAGAGAGAGAGAGAGAGAGAGAGAGAGAGCTACTAGTAGCACTCCCAGTCATGCCCTAAAGAGTGTGAGTTTGTGTATGTGTATGAGCCTATGGATGGAAAATACAAAAGATTCAACCTATCCTGAGAGGAAGAACATCAAAAGTAGTGCAGGTAATGGCAAGCATGATAGCAAAAGTGAATGTGATAGGCGACATGTTGACAAATATCATAGAAGTAATGAGGATGAAAAACCACATACCATTGGCAGGGTGGTAGAATAATGAAAGGAAGGTTTTGGAGCCAACCCATCCAAGGTTGTGCTTCAATGCATATGACCAATACCAAAGGTACTCTTATATTCCGTATTTCAATTTTTCCTATGTGATCTCAAAAGTACTCAGAATACAAATTTCATCATACATGTATTTCTCTTTGACGTTTTCTATAGAGGAATATTAATCTTGCTTCTCATTCTTCTGTGCAAGGACATGCTCAAATCTGCTACACTTTGTCAAAATAAAGGTATGTTGGCTTCATGCTCTTTGTTGACCTTTTCTTCCAAACCATCCTCACACTATTGCTTTTCAACCATAATATTTACACCATTAGGCTACCTGCCAAAGCTCAACAAAAAGAGCAAGTCATATAAATTTTGTCCAAGCAAAGAGTGTCGATACATAGCTAGCACAAGAGCTACAAGATGTGTGGCAGCCTTCAACAAGCAACTACTTGCCACACATATGTACATGGACATAGAAAAATACACACCGGAACATCAAAGAATCTAAGAACATACTGAATGTACAAGAAACACACTCACTTTAGTTGTCCTATGTAATACACACTCGATTCTGTTGAATCATGCAATTGACCTCTGTGGGATCCCCTTACCAGCTGCCTCAATTTTAATGAATGATGCCACCTATGTTTGTGGGATAACCTTACCTTGCCTCCACCACCTCTGGTACATTGTGTTTTTTGGATGTACATGACAATGCACAAGTAGTTGACATTGCTTTAAACCTCAATCCATAGCTGGCTAGAAGGAGATGATGAGTGTGGTGGAGGTGCTGCCAAAGAGATCAAAACCACTATACTCGTCTGTCTCATTTGGATAGGTCCGACACCCAACATCTCTTTGGCAATAGTAGCTATGTTTTCAACAAAAGACAATTTCTAATGATCGAGGTATGCAAACTTTGCAATTTATAAGATGGGTCATGGCAGCAACGTGCTTCACTAGGTTCTAGTGGGGATTTTGAACTAAGAACTCATCACTACAATAAACCATACATCATCTATGACGTACAATATAAAGTTACCTCTGCTTCTCTTGAAGCTTAATCAATAACTTGTATCTTTTACATTTGTCTTGACTCCTATTTTTTCTCTGACAGAGAGGACATATATTCACAACAATGGACGTTTTGACTGCATAAGCATGAGTCCAGCTCAACAACATCGCAAGGTCCGTTATCTGTATCCAACTCCCTACACCTATACATTTGCTTGGCACAACACATAAATGCTACGGGGAGGCATGACTTCCATTTCTTATAATTTTTGGAGAGATCACAATGCCAACTCTCCATCATACTTGTGTAGGGAACTTTTGCATGACATGCACTGTATATTTAGCATTTTCACTTTGTGCCTAACTGCGAAACAAAATGTTTAGCTATTCACATTGCTTTTATGTAGCTTGATTCAAGCATTTTCCTTCGGCTTGCACAATTGGAAGACATCTGTATACGATTACCAGGTTGATAGTGCATTTTGATTTTTAGTCTATTGATGCTTCTTGTATTTTTTGAGTTTGTCAATGCTTCCTTAAGTTTAGTTATCCACATGTTTTCCTCAATAGTGCATGCTCAATCTCAATCATTGAGCCTATATATCAAATAGACACGCACTTATTTTCTCATAGTTTGGTAATTCAAGCTATGTATTACAGTAGTCAATGCCTTCTGCACATGTTTACTTTATTCCTAGGTGGTTGATGTGAATCTATGTACGTCCTTGTTTAGCAATGCATCTTATATATTGTAAGCCAACGTTCATAACCGTTCTATAGCATGAGGACTACCCTTCATCCCAGTGTTTCTCCTCAAATATGTTTTGCACTAGGTTGTGTGATTGACAACCAAGACTCCTTGCTCCCTTCAACTGAGACAACAGATACCTCTCTCTCTCTCTATCTCTCTCTCTCTCTCTCTCTCTCTCTCAGTTTCTATGGTATATAAGAGAAAA
Source organism: Adiantum capillus-veneris (assembly GCF_014529385.1). Classification (NCBI taxonomy): domain Eukaryota; kingdom Viridiplantae; phylum Streptophyta; class Polypodiopsida; order Polypodiales; family Pteridaceae; genus Adiantum; species Adiantum capillus-veneris. The sequence continues at coordinate 92,490,711 of NC_140960.1, forward strand.
TTGACTATGCTTGATTTGGAGAATAAATACACATGCATTTCATTTTTGAAAGATTGTCAATGTCGTGAAATTGGACCATTTTACCGACAACATACTCTGTGATTTTGTCCTAACCAGCATACTATGTAAGATCCCTAGGCATGTGAACTAGCATACCATTAATGCTAAACCCTGAATATTGTGCTAACCAGCATACTCCGTAAGATCACTAGGCATGCTAACTAGCATATTCATAAATCTAAACCATGAATATTGTGCTAACCAACATACTTTGTAAGATCACTAGGTATGCTAACTATCATACCATTAATGCTAAACCCTGAATATTGTGCTAACCAGCATACTTTGTTAGATCCCTAGGCATGTTAACTAGCATACCATTAATGTTAAACCTTGCATAATGTGCTAACCAACATACTCTATAAGATCCCTAGGTAAGATCACTAGGTATGCTAAGAAGTGCTCTCGCTCCATCTCTATCTCCTTCTCCTTTGTGTACTCACGGGTGTGTGTGTATGCTTGAGAGAGAGAGAGAGAGAGAGAGAGAGAGAGAGAGAGAGAGAGAGAGAGAGAGAGAGAGAGAGAGAGAGAGAGAGAGAGAGCATTGCGGCAGCATCGGCGGCGACAACGAGGTGGTTGAGCACGGCATCATCAACGACTCCTTCTTCTTTGCGCACAGGATCCTTCACAATGTAAGCATTGATTTGATGAGTGACACACCATTTCCCCTTTGAGCTTGCTAGGTCTATCTAGTTGTGTGCTTCCAGCCATTTGTGGCTCACACATGGTGTTTTGGCAAGCTCCCAGCCTTCGACATGTGTGACATCATTTGGTTTGATCATGCAATATGGTACATTTTTTAATACTTGTAATTATAATTCTGCGACAAAGCTATAGACTTTCACTTATCATTAATAGGCTCGTGACTAGGAAGGCAAGATCGTAACTTGGATTTAGCACAGATTGCGTTCATTCACTTTTGCAACATGGTGCTTGAAGTTCTCAAAGAGCTTAAAGAAGATGAACCTGGAACCTTTCTGACATCCTATGGAAATTACAAAGGAGCGACTTAGTCTGCTTAAGCCTATCTCTAAAAAGACCTATTGTTTAAACTAACACTCCAAATTCTCTTACTTCTATTTTGACTCCCTCTATTACTTCTAGTTCTAAATTTGGTAGAGGTAAAACTAAAAGCTATACCAGTAGAGAGAGAGCCAAAAGTCGTCTTGTAAAACATCTTCTTGATATGTGATTGTAATATTTTTAGGCTATTGCCAATCTGGTGGGCAACAAGATCTTGAATAAAAAGAAGGAGACTCAGAACTAGATTTTTGTGCATTGTCTTTTCGTTAGCAAAATTCTAGGATTGTAACCATCTAAATCTAATTTTATGGAATTTTTTCATCAATACTTTGGTAATACTTCACTACTTAATTTTGTTATATTTGGATGGAAATACACATATCCGCTAAAAAATTGGTTCTACAACACTGATTTTTTAAGATTACACATCACTCCTACATTGTAATTGCACTAATCATACAAAGTTTACTTCACAATTTGATAAATTTGGCTCAAACATTTGTTCTTCAAAATTAGACATTTGTGAGGATCATGAGATTTGTGCATTATTGAACAGAGGATTAAATCATATTCCCCTCCCGCCACTTAACCCTCACCTAGCTTTTGTGGCTGACTTGGTTAATAAACACCAACTAGAGTTAGAGGTAATCCACACCCTTTCTCATCTATTTTTCCACAACAAAAAGTAGTAAACTTGAACCCACAGTGGCTTAGTATGGTTACTACTTGGTTTACTCTTGATATACTCACAAAAATCAGAGATCTAGCATCTAAATTTTTTATTGTGGGACTGGACAAGGCTAAAAATACATCTACAATTATTTGTAAATAGCTGGTGCACTTGGCTGCACTAGAAGATTGAATGGAGATGAATTCTCTATCTCTGATTTAAACCCTCTTGAGACTGGGAATTTACTTACAACTCAACTTCAAGAGATGGGTTACAATCCTACTAACAAAACTACCTATACTTTTTCCCACTTATAAAGCACATAAACATAAATTTAGATGGATCTCACATGCCTCAAATGGAATTTATAGAGAAATTACAGACTATATGGCTAAATATCGTAATTTAGTCCTAGTAGAACTAGAGGACCATTGTGCAACTAAACAAAAATCTACTCGTGAGTTCCTCGAGATTAATTACAATACATTTTGGATAATTAAAAATAGTATTGAGCTAATTTTGAACCTCCAAAAACATATTACACAAGTCCATATGGTAGACATTACAAAATGTTACAAAAACATTCCCATTTTTGGACCTAATGGGTTACTCTCTGTCTTAGAAGAACTAATTGATCTTGCCTTTAAAAATAGGGCAAAAAAACATAACTGTGCTATTTCCCTCCACAAGGAACCTACATGGGTTAAAAAAATACACACACATGCCCCCCCTTCACTTTGGCCAAATGGGTTTAATAATCCACGTCCATTGGCTTCTCAACAATAGCTTTATCCAACTGGAAACTAATTGTTTTAAACAACAAACAGGGATTCCTATGGGGTTCACATGTACTATGTAAACTTTACTTGGCTTACTTTGAATACAAATGGTATATTAGACAATTACACAACCTTGGAACACAACAAAAATTCACACAATTTAAGCATATTGTAAGATATATGGATGACATTCTCAACTTAAACAATAATGTTTTCAAAGAACAACTTATGGAAATCTATCCCTTGGATGTACTTAAAATAGAAGACATTGCTGACACATTTTCTTTTACTAAATGGAGAACCTTTCACTACTAGTACAACTTATTTAACACTAAAAATTAATCTACTTGAACCATATACATGAGAATTTTCAACAAGATATAGTTGGAAACGAGATAAATTGAAATTTACTACTATTAAATTTGTCAAAGAAAAAAGTAATCGCCCGTACAAAAATACGATTAATAATTGTTTAGGAATTCTCTACCTTATAATGTACTCTAGTGACTCCTTTATCGCATGTGAGGAAATCTCTAAATTGATTAACAAGTTTGTACACAATGGGTTTCTAAAACCTAAAATAATGAATACCATTATTCAATAGATGAATAAAAGTGATTCAATAGATTAATAAAAGTGATTCGCATGGGAACAAAGCCAACACAAATACCATCATCTCCTTGATGAGGCAGTGCCCCACTCTATGGGTCTACTGTCTCATAGAGTGAGTGTGTCTGGGTTTAAGCGGGAACGCACACACACACACACGCACACACACACAATGCTTTTAATTTTTTTCCTCCCATTTCCAAGAACGGTGTGGAAGAAAAAAAAGACTCACTTGCTTTTTCACATTTAAAACCCTACTCCACCGATATTTTTTGGAACTCTTTTTTATCTAAAGCAGCTATAATATAATTCTCACACCAATCACTCTTCTCCAGACTCAGAGATGGGAGCCAAAATCCCTGTGGACATAAATACTACTCAACTTTTTAGTTTGTGCCTATCTTTTCTTAGTGGGAACAATACACTGATGCCCCATATGGAAATTTAACCTGTCATTGGGAAATTTTTTAAACAAAAGTTCCTTTATTTATTTATCCTTAAATTAGCGCCACCAGACCATTTTGGCAACTCTATAAACATGAAAAGCTATATAACTCTACCAGAAATGGAATTGAAACAGATTCTCTTTTCACCTGCCTTATACACACACACACACACACACATCATGGTTGAAACATAATTTTGTCGCCTCTTATTGCCAAGCCGACTTTACTTTGTGTGACAATTTTACTTTTACACCTAATGTGATTTATTTTTTTCTTCACTATGGGAGCAACACCTTGCTTCAGTTTTTTAGAAGCAATTCGATTATATCATATCATTTGTTTTAGTAAAAAATGATCTACTGCAAGGCTAGTTCCCTCAGTTTGCAAAACAGCGGTAAGGACAAACGTCCTCTACAAGGGGATTCCCTTAGACCAACTCGCCATGTGGTGCACACACACACACACACACACACACATGCCCCAACTGGGATTCTGACATGAGCTAGAGAAACAAACCCCATTGCCTTCGGAATTTGGCTCTCTCTGTTTTGTGACTTTCTCTCTCCCTCTCTCCCTCTCTCTCTCTTTATCTCTCTATAACACACACACACACCCAACAACTACTTAAGAACACCATGCATTCCCAACCTCTACAGATTCAGTCTTTTTAGCGTATCATTTAGAAGTTTGATGCCACAAGCCTTACTCACAGTAAGTCACTTAGCCTCTTTTAGAAAAGCTTGTTTTCAGAAAGCTTACAAGATAATTTATTCATTATTTAACATTAAGGACACACTACATTAGTTGTGGTCACACACTATAGAAAGATGTTTTTAGTTATTCTTTGGATGAGCACAAAGTCATTAGATCATGCCAAAAAGCTTGCTAGCTAGCCTCATGTATATATGTGTACATAGTGCTTTGAGTCTTGGGAGTGAGCATGTAAACTTTATGTACAAAGGTTTGGTTTTTTTAGGCTTTTGTACTAGTGTTTTGGGTTTTGAGAGTCCCCAAAACATGGTTTTCAATGAGTAGTTTTACCAGTGCTTTATAGCTTGTGAATTGGACTTGTACATCATGGTAGTCAGCATACATTCGAATTATGTTATGTGTGCTAGTTAACAGAGTCTATATGCTACTTAGGAGAGTCCGTATGCTAGTTAGAATAGGGGTATGGTGGCTAGCATACTCTGGGGATTTAACATTTGCGAGTTTTTCATTTCAAGTTTTTTTGACAATTTTAGCAATCTTTAGAGTTTTTTAAACCAAATATGTGTCATAGCATAAAGTATCTATTTAATGTAATTTTCAATCGTCATAAGACTCCATATATGTGTGGTTGACGGAGAGAGAAAGTATAAATTCTAGAGAGATAGTATTTATGCGAGTTACCATTGGAAGAAGAGATCATAAATCCTTGAGAGAGAGAGAGTGACTTCTCTTCTAGAGAGAGAAAGTAAAATCATAGAGTTGTATATCAATACGTAGAGAAAGAGAGAGAGAGAGACCGAGAGGGCATAACGACGGAAAAAATGTAAACAAATAAAATCACCATTTCACAACACATTAGAGTCAAATATGCTCGCAACGCATGTGATCAGAGTCAAATAATCCACAGCATATAAACATGCGATAAAGTAAAAAATCATGCAGAATAGAGACAACACTAATTTCAGAGTTAAATATAATCCACAACATATATAAATGTGATGAAGTAAAAAATAATGCCAGATAGAGACAATACTATTTTTCCCAAGCAATTGCTTTTTGAAACAACATAAGTTTGAGGATGTAAGTACATTCGCAAAACTACCACAGGATAAGATCAAAATTAGAGTACAAAAAAGGATAGTCGCCATAAATGTAATGGTCACTCTAAAAGGCAAGTAATTTGCTCCCAAATAGCTTGCAAGATGCTTCATATCTTTTGCTTGAAATTTGAAATCCTTTGCTGCATAAACAATGTTTTTTCAAGATAAATAATCACAAGTATAATAAACCAAAATAAATACAGAAAAACACTTTCATATCATAGATCAATATTCTAGTTGAGTGAAAGAAGCATACCAAACCAGTTGTAATTAAATGGAGGGAGAAATCATCCTTGGTTGTCCAAGAATAAAAGCGATGTCCATTGGTGAGAGGGTTGGCTGATGAATAATCATGTGCTCCTTAGGTTCAAGTCCGAGCACTTTTGTGTACACATAGTACATATGTTTGCATGCCAAAAAGGATTTGTTGGTATTCTCTCGCTTCTGAAAATCCAGACACGTGCATGATGGACTCTGTTTTATATGAATCTCATAACTATTTTCAGTGAGAACTCGGAAAATTACATGCTCTTGAGACCTTTTCACTTCATCCAAAAATATAATTGTCATACTATTACATGCTTCCAATTTCTTCATGGCCTCTTTAGAGATTCCATGCCTCCACTTTTTCTTCCTCGAGCTGCCACCACCTTCTTTGCAGTCGCCAGCAAGAGGTTGTGGATTTACCATTGAATTCTCTGTCCGAAATCCACTCTGATGCAGCGCGGCAAGTTCCTGTGTGGAGATATCTGTCCTTCTTGCTACTGGCCAAACATTTGGAGCAGGAGGTAAATCTTTGACTTGTCTTTTGATTGATTGGGTATGCAAAATATCATGATTACAAAACCATAACCATTGCTCGATTGTTTTACCCTTGAACATTCTTTCGGACCATATACATGGAGCAACAAGACCAATTGAGCGACTATGAAAGATATTGTCACAATTTTTTCTCCCTACTGTTCCAAAACATTTTCTTTGACTTTGAATGGGCATTCTCCTGAGGGCCCACTGAGTGCGTGGCACATCACTCTCAAACACATTGTTTGTTTTAGATGACAAAGGTGTGGTTGTTTCTTTTTGAGATCCAATATCATCATCACTGTCACTAATTTGCAGCGGAATGTTAGAAATACCTGGTCCTTGGGTATCAAACTTGATTTTTTTTGGTCGACCGCGATGGTTTCGTTGCTTAGATTCCATGACATATTCCGGCCGATGGGAGCTACTTGTTCCTGTTCTGCCCCTCTTTTTGCGTTGTACTGTTTCTTTGTCTCCATGCAAAATTGGTTGCGCATACATGGGACTCCCTGCAACAGCCTCGTGTAATAGATGGGCCACGTTGGTTGGAGTTGGAGTTTGCTGAGATTCAACTCGAGCAAGCAAGGTCTCCATTGTGGGACCCGTTCCTATATAATGCCCAGTAGTATATCCCAAACGCTTTGCACATTGAATATATGATGAATATATGAGTTTATAACATCTGTTACACATGCATCATAAAAGGATATTTTTCCCTTTCCACCTTCACCTGCTAACCAACTGGCATGTACACTTTCTGATAAATTAACATTGGGAATTTGTGCCCGCTCCCATGGACTTAGACCACCCTATGAAATGCAAAAAAACATGAATTAAAATTTATAAATTTCATGTATGAAAAGAATTTTTTCTAAAAATATAGATTGTCATAAAGGTACTTACATCTGTTCCAATTCCTCCCCAGTGTGAAATTCGTTGCTCCCACCATTTAAACCATCTGCTCACTCTCGTGATTCTCTCTGTAGATAGATGTTGTCTCCACCACTTTTGAATTGAAAGTGCCTTTTGAGATGCAAGCACAATGGTCTTACAAGCTCTCCAGCCCTCACACATATCAATGTGTTGATTTGTTAGATGTTGAGGTATCCACTTTTTAGCATATTTGTGGAGACTCTGCTCCCAATGAAATAGGCATGATCGTTCACGTCCCTCCATGATATTATCTGGCCCGCCATTGAAGACTGTTCGAATAGCATTCCAATTTGCACCAGCTTCATCAGACATAAAACCTGCAAAGTCAGCTGCACCATGTCTGTACTTTTCCATTGTTGAATTAAGGCTCTCCCAAAAAATAACTTGAGTCTTTGCATCCTCCTCTTTAGTTTCACATATAGCAATTATTTGTAGTGATCGTATGCTGCAAGATATTCAACATAAACATTTTCACACATCTTCTTTTATTTAATGATAAAAAAATATGAGATATTTAAATACTTAAAGATTACCTTGGATCATAAACTGAGCATGACATTGTTGCCCATCCATCTATTCTATGGGTAAAATCAAAATGTACCCACGCATTTCTCAAGTCACTAGTTTCAGTTCTTTTCATCCGATTTACTAGATCAATCCCAGAACCTGGTCCTTTAGTGGACATTTTAAATAGGAATCACTTGTCATCCTCTTCACCCTGTCCAGGAAATCTACTCCCATGAAAAAAAGGAAACATGCACTTTTTTTGAAGCAATAAAATATTATCATATCCATCCCCAATAACAGCACCTTGACTCTTTCTCTCCTTTGAAACAATTGAAGAAAACCTACACGATGCATCACAAAAAGGCTAAATTTATAATAGTTAAAAAATTAACAAATTCAAGGAACCAAATTGAGTTTTCTTACCCTTTGGTTTGAACCAGTGGCATCATTTCTTCCAAAAAATCATTGAATTGTACATCGGATGTAGCTTCAGCTTCCTCACCAATCAAGGAGTGAAGAACAAGTTGTTGAGCCACCAACATTTGAATTTTTCTTGGGCCACCCTTTTCTATTTTTAGTACTGTACCTACCAGTTTCCGCACTCTTGAAATAGCAGCCCTAGAGGTACCTGCCTTAACATTATGACAATGTTTACCAACATGTATTGCCAGTCGCGACATTGTACCATCTCTAGGCAAAACATAATAGATTTTGTAGGGACAAGCAGCAACACAAGTAACAACCTTCTGACAATAATGACAAGTTATTGTTGTATTCTCTTCCATTGCAAGGTAGTCCTTTTTCACCTGTCTGTCCAAATATCCATGAAAATCTCTACTATTGAATTCTTGTTCCTTAATATAATGAGGACACATTGAATAATTACACTGCATGAATCCCAAACAGTGGCTTAGACGAATTGTGCATGCTATTGCCATGGTTGTCACAGATGGGCGAGTCCACAAGTGACCATCAAAGCGTTGTTCCATCCCTGTCATTCGTTTTGTTTTATCCTGAGTCGCAGGTAAACACAAATTTCCATCATAATGTTGTGGAAGTTCAGCAACTTGCAAAGGAGCTCCACATAATGTTAACAGATCATTTAACTTTTTTGCCCCTGGATTTTGTTGAATCCAAATGACGATTGAATGAGTTTTGAGCTGTCCTATATCGTCACCACTACTTTCAAGATGCACAATGCTTAAAACATCTTCAGATATCTCTTTGTCATTTCCTTTCTCATTGTCAGATACCTGTATAAATGTGTCTGAATGAAGCATCTCAAACAAGCTCGAAAAAGAACCATCTATTAAGAAATGCTGATGACCTTTTATATCCCACTGTGGTTGCAGCAAGACTTTTGCTAGGCCACAATCACTTTCAATAAGAGCAGATAGTGACTGAAAATGGCAAGATGGAGGCAGCAAAATCTGCAAATAGTAAGCACTAAGCAACAATGAGTTACCCTTCAACTGAATGTCGCGGTTGACTATTTGACCACCAACCTTCCAAGTTATTGTTACTTTCATGTTGGACATATTCTCTCAAGCAACAGATTACAGGGTGGAGATGCGAGAAAACTGTGGTGGATTAAGTGAAGATGGTGAAGGTTAATGAAAGTTAAAGATAAAGTTAACGTTAATGAAACTGGTGAAAGTTAATGAAAGATGTGAAGGTTAATGAAAGTGAAAGATTGGTAGGTAGACGAAAAGACAGTTGCGTAAGATCTTGTGACGGCTCAAAGAATAATGAAAATCATAATTGAAGAAGTGCATTTAATATATGACGGTTCTGAATGTATGTGCAGTGGAATATGTCATCAAATTTGAGGGGCCATTTAATTTCTAAATGGTGGTTCAAGGACTACATTTAATGCAGTTTAATAGTGTCTTCATCTTTTGTGTATGTGTGTGTGTGTGTGTGTGTGTGTGTATATATATATATATATATATATATATATATATATATATATATATATATATATATATATATATATATATATATATATATATATATATATATATATATATATATCTATATATGATTGTGGGAGTGTGTGTATAAAAAACGTAACATTCTATATGACTGACTTTGTATAAAAAACGTAGGAATTTTTTTAGTTAAGTTATATATATGATTCCATCTTGCCATTTTATATATGTGTGTGTGTGTTTTTGGTAGTGTGTATATATAATTATTTTAGTTAAGTTATATACATTACTGTGCGTGTGTATAAATGATTTTGTGGGTGTGTGTAAACAACGTAGCATTTTATTAAGTTAAGATATTTAAGTTAAGTGTATGTGCACATAGTTTAAGTTAAGATATTTTTAAGTTGAGTGTATGTGCATTTTTTAAAGTTAAGATATTTAAGTTGAGTGTATGTGCACATAAGATATTTAACTGTGCACATAGTTTTTACATTTGTGTGTGTGTGTGTGTGTGTGTGTGTGTGTGTGTGCATGACTTAACTTTAAGAATGCTACGTTTTTTATACACACAAACACATACAATCATTTTTTTAAATATATGGTTGTGTGTGTGTGTGTGTGTAAAAAACATAGTATTTTTTTAGTAAAACTATATATATGAATCCATTTTGTGTATATCTTTGTGTGTGTGTATACATATATATATATATATAAATGAATGTGTGTGTGTGAGTGTTTATACCACAATATCATTTTTGTAATATATGGTGTGTGTGAAAAAAAAAATAGTTGAGATGAAAGTGGAGTGAAGTTTAAATGGAGTTTTAATTGAGATTGAAGTGGAGTGAAGTGAAAGTGAAGTTTTTATGTGAAGAAGAAGATGAAAGTGGAGTGAAGAGAAAGTGGAGTGAAGAGAAAGTGGAGTTTTGCTGTGAAGAAGAAGGAGCAAGAGAAGACAAGGTACTGTGTGTGTGTGTGTGTAGATTTTCTATCAAATGATGTGTGTGTGTGTGTGTGTGTGTGTGAGTGTGTGTGTGTGTGTGTGCTTACCTGCGCACGCTCGCTCGATCCACCGGAGGAGGTCCAATGGAGCTCCTATTGGAGCTCCCCCATGCTTTGAAAGGCATGGTGAGAAGGCAGTGCGCGCGCTGCCCTCTCACCATGCCTTTCAAGGCATGGAGGAGCTCCAATAGGAGCTCCAATGGAGCTCCCCCATGCCTTTCAAGGCATAGAGGAGCTCCAATGGAGCTTCCATTGGACCTCCTCCGGTGGATCGGGCGAGCGTGTTCAGGTAAGCACACACACACACACACACACTCACACACACACAGTGATACACACACATCAAAAACACTTGCACACACACACACATCTAAACACTTGCAGTCACACACATCAACACACTTGCATACACTTAGAGTAACAATTACAATGATGTAAGAACAGGTCGTTGTAGAGAAGAGGTATACAAATGTCAAAGTGGATTTGTATTTTTCCTTGCCATGAGCAAGTTGAGAATGGTTTTTTTTGTAATTTGCATTTTACGTCGTTATGCTGCCGAAATTTAGAATTTTATATTTGTATTGTCAAGCATATACACACATACACATATATAAACGCTTTTATTCACAACATCAACACACTTGCATACACACACATATTACACTTACATTCACACACACATAATCATGCACACATCCATACACACACATACATGCATACATACACCCACATATATAAACACTTGCATTCACAACATCAACACACTTGCATATATACACACATACACATATATAAACACTTGCATTCACAACATCAACACACTTGCATACATAGCACAAACACATACACAATCATGCATAAAGACACACACATATTACACTTACATTCACACACACAATCATGCATACATCCACACACACACACACACATATAAACACTTGCATTCACACACTTTAACACACTTGCATACACACTTACAGTAACAATTACAATGATGTAAGAACAGATCGTTGTAGAGAAGAGGTATACAAATGTCAAAGTGGATTTGTATTTTTCCTTGCCATGAGCAAGTTGAGAATGGTTTTTTTTTTTAGTTTGCATTTTACGCCGTTATGCTGCCGAAATTTAGAATTTTATATTTGTATTGTCATTGCTAAGAAGATTTTTGTTGTTTGTGGTTAATAGATTATGGCTCGTACACCATCTAAACGTGGCAGGACAGGTATCTCTCAAAGTAAGTTCAAATACATTAAGCTATTTGTTTTCTTTTCTTTTGTCTCATCATACTCACTAAACTATTTGTGTTCTTATTGTTTTTTGCTTGTAGGAGTAGGATATACATTAAGATCTGGCACTACAGGGCATATGGCCAATGCACGATCTTCCATTGCTTCTTCCAATGTCCATCGAAATAAAGATATTTTGGGTGATGTGCATGAAGAAGAGGATATATTGAGTGATGTGCATGAAGAAGAGGTGTTCATAGATATTCATGCTACACAAGGTGAATTGGTGGCTCACAGCGTGTCTGAAGCAACAACAATTGTTGCTAAACCTCCCGATCATCCAACAGTATTTGGAAAGGATGTTCATGGTCGAATATTAGAGGAGATTGTAGAGGGTTTTATTGTAAAGAGAGGTGGGGAAACTCCTCGAATTCCTCTTTGTAGATTGATGGAAAATGAAGCCATTAGAGCGGTGGGTCCAGGCACTGAGGGCTTGGTGAAAAGGTTTGAGATGTCTGGATACAGTGTGCTTGGAGCTCCATTTCTTGTGTCATTTAAGAAGCCAGGCCATGATCAACATTATGTTTCCGACTTAGACAAAGATGAATGGGGGCCTATTTGGCAAGAAATAAGCGATGATTTTGATAATTCCCTTCCCCTTGAGTGGGAAGACTTAAGGGGAAAAAAATTTATCGTTTGGGATGGTAATCACCGTTTGAAAACTTGGATGCGCTTAATAAAAACACGTAAGTGATTTCTTTTTTGTTTAATGTAAAGTTGACTTGTATTACTCTATGCTTTCTAATTTTCTTTTTTGTTGTTGTAGAATTTTCAATGATAAAGTGGAGACATTGTTCTGTGAAATGTCAATTTGTCTTTGTTGATAGAAGTGCAGAGGGGGAGCTTATGCTAGCTTTGCGCTCTCAAAATGAGTAAGCACATTTGTTGTTTTGAACGTTATTGCTATTACTTTATCGATGTCATTCTACTGCCATTTAATTTAAGATATTGTGGTTTAGGATTGGTAGAACCACTGTGAGCACAAATTTTGGGCAGGAGATCTTCTTGTTCCAAAAACTGGCTGTGGCAAGCAAAGATTCTTTAATGAAAGACTTTCCCCAAGATTGGATTCGATGGATAGAGGTAGAGCTTGCTTGTGAGAAGAAGGCATCTAAAGGGAGTTGGTACAACGCTCCTGCTCTTTTATTAGCAATGCTCATATGGAAGGTAAATTTTTTTGCCTTAAAGTACACTTTTTATGTAATTTCTAAAGCTTGACATTATTTTGTAAAATCTTACTTTTTTTTTTCATTTGCTCTACAAAAGGAAGACTTTGACTTGTCTCTTATCAAAGAGATGCAAGAGATCAATGATCCCTCGATTTCACTGCCAGGAAAGGAAATGGTTGCTCGAGGAAGAATAGAAAAAATATTCAAAGAAAGAGATTATAAGGTAAACACTTTCTCTTCTCCCCGTTTATGTTTGAATTTCTACTAAATTGTAAGATGACATGTCATTTGAATTTGATATATTTGATTGAAAAATTGATTTGATTTGATCTCGTGCTAATATAACATAGATGTTGGCCATTGCCAACCCCGCCAATGGCCAAGGGTTCTTCTCTTTATTATTTAACTTCAATTGGATAAGAGAAAAGGATCAAGTGGGCCTTACAAGAGACAAAGTCCACTCTTTGACAACTTCTAAAATATCACCAGAGAGGTAATAATTTTTGGATAAAAAATACACATGAAATCATCAAATGAATCAATGCATTTATGGTTTGTTTATTGTTTTCTCTATAGGAAAAAGGAAATATTGCACTCTTTGATGCATTGCCGTGTAGATGATGTTACTTCTGAGCGCTATATTAGTGCAATGAAATTTAGAATGTACTTGCGTAAAGAGTGGTATTGGGGAAGTATCTTGAAGCAATGCTTGAGGATCAAAGGGAAAATGATTGAAGAAATGCCAGAGGGCTTTGAAGCATGGTTTCATCACCAACTGAGGGACCACATTGATAAAGCTTTTGTGGAGCTTTGGAGTAAGCTCAACACAAAAGAGTCGGATGAAAAAATTCCAGAGCTTATGGAATCTTCAAGGAGAGTATTATTCAGGTAATACAATTGATATCTTTATGGTTGTCATTCTATTTTTTACTTAGAGTTTGTATAATAAATAAGTCACTTAGGAAAGGAGCTCAAATAAAGTTAACTGCATTTTATGTAGATGGCTAATTCAGCTTTACGATCAAACTTTGTTGGAGAAGTTGCCAATTGCTGTTGAAAGTTGGAGGGACCTCTCTTGTGAGGAGTGTATGTATCCACTATGGATGAGAGATTATGGTTTGATTGCTTGGGAAATTGAGTATTGCTCTTGGTGGCTAGATTACACTCGAGGCACCTACCCACGTGATGAAGGGAACTTATATAAAGGTTATTTTTGGCATTTATAAAAACTACAAAATTGTTAAAGTGCTCATACTATTTAGATTATGTTTGTGAGAAATATATTTTTGTTTGCTTTAGAGCACGTTCTTGAAAGAAATGAAAATGGTATTGAGGAGATTGGCTCAGCTTCCAAGAAAGCCACCTTTTCGAAAAGAGTAAACAATAGTACAATCTCCTCTATAAAGAAACGATTGGATTTTGTTAGATCCAAGAAGCCCAATAAGTCTCCCAAAAAGAACCAAAAAGGTGCTCAAGGCTCCACAGGTAAACTTGCTTGTATAGATATCTAGCTGTCACTTTCTTTCTACTCAACAATTCTTGATGAAATATTTTATTTTCTGATTATGCAGTGCCTTCCATAGATTGTGATGTGAACGTTATTGGGAACATGCTAGATGTTTACAAAATTTCTCTCGATGATGAGAAATGGTAAACACATGTGAAAAGAAAGACTAACTATGTGTGGTGTGTGTTGTGAATGTTTGAAATACATTTATTTGATCGTATGCAGGATCTTGGATTTTCTTCATTCAGCCCATGTTGATGGGGAAAAGAGCAATGAAGTGGCCTCTCTTTTGTTTGCGGATTTTCCAACAAACTTTAAAGTTGAAAATTTTTCAGAGAACAAGGTATGCATCCTTCAAAACCACAATGGACAGTCTATGATAGTTTTGGAACTTTAATTAAATTAACGATGCGTATTATGCAGGTCCCTCCATGGAATCAATTCTCTCGAAAATTAAGTAAGAAAGTGGCCGTAATAGCTTCAAAGTATGTGGCAGACAATGGGTGGTACATCACCCTAAGCTCCACTGATCACTTTGGCATTGTGTCTAGCCATGCCATCGAGATGGGATTCAAAATGATGTACACCATCCTTATTTTGATCCCCGATGGTTATGTGCGAAAGACCATTGAGATTGAGAGAGTAAGTAAATTTATTTTTTGATTGAAAAGCATGCTTGTAGTTTTCTTCAATTAGATCACATTCTAGTTGTAATTTGTAGGTGGAAACACTATTGCTAGGATTGTTTTATTGTAAGGGTCAACGTCCTATCTACAATCGACGAGATGGAGAGAGCGTGGACAACAACTCTTTCGATGCCAAGCCCGGAATACTGGTGGAGCGTGTCGACGGAGAGTACATTGGAGGACACGCTCTTAGAGGTGCCGCCGAGCGTAGCCTTGACTTCTTTCGGTAAGAATATATGCTTCCTACTATGCGTTATTGGACTATATTACATAAAGTAAAAATACGCATATTTTTTGCTTTTTTTAGCTGGCTTGTGCGGACATTTACTGCGGAGCATACCTACATTGTTGATATGTTTTCTGGATGTGGTGGCTTGGGCAATGTTTGCGTTGAGTTGTCTAGACACTGTCTCTGCATAGATAGTGATCCAGAGGTCTTCCATCAACATCTTTCACGCTTCAAGGCTCCATGTGTACGTGCTATTTCAGCAGTTGATGCAGATAGTGATGAGGAGACTGATTGGCAACAATATGAGCCCGGATCACATTGCCCTTGATTGATATCAACATTGGTATTATCTATCATTTTTTCTAGTTTGTGATTTTTATGGAACGATGTGTGACCATGGTGTTTGGGTGCCACTTTTTTGGTATTACTGAAGACATGTTGTTGGTGTTGATCGTCCTTATCAATTCAGCCATGATTTCATATTTATTATACTAGATAGAATTGAAGTTTGTTGAGAGCTTTGGATTTACCAAAGTAATATACCAACATATGCTTTTTTGCTTATGTTATTTCTTCTTCCCGTGAGCATTCGTTGCTGCACGGAAGCAAGTATGGAATGGGAATTTTTTTAGTTTGAATTTTCATACCGTTATGCTACCGAAATTTTGATTGCTTATCAATATCATCATGCTTTTTGTTCATGTTTGAAAACATAATCATGATTTCACGTATACAGAAAAGTTAGTCAAGCTTCACGGAAGCAAGTATGGAATGGAAAATTTTGTTGTTTGTATTTTCGCGCCGTTATGCTGTCGAAATTTTGATTGCTTGTGAATATAATCATGCTTTTTGTTCATGTTTAGAAACATAATCATGGTTTCATGTATACACAAAAGTTAGGCAAGCTTCACGGAAGCAAGTATAGAATAGGAAAGCTTAACAAAAGTTAGGCAAGCTTTCACAGAAGCAAGTATGGAATGGTTTTATTTTTATTTTTCACATTGTTATGCTGTCAAAATTTCATTTGCTTGTCAGTATTTCTTTACACTGTCGGTCTAAGAATATATATAGTTTTATATATAATATTTATATTATATATATAATATCGTTTTATTTATTTATTTATATGTGTGTGTTTATGTACGTAAGGAGATCTTCAACTCGATAAAGTGTTTTTAAGTACTTGTTTATAAAATATATATAGTTATTTATACGTGTGTGTTTATGTATGTATGCAGTTCTTCAACTCAGTAAAGTGTTCTTAATTACTATTTTATATGCAAGAGTCTATGCGTGTTTCATTACTTTGAGGTCTTCGCCCAAACAAGTACAACCATCAATATTTTTTAGATTCCTAGTTTCAAATTGGCTTATTAGGCATTCATCCTTGTTTGCAACAACACCTACATGGACAGGAAAGTATATTCTACTAAAAGTAGGGTAAATACTAAAGACATGCTCATCTTTTTCTTCCATTATATAAAAAACTCACATAGATTTTCTTTACATTTTTGGCTTTCAAACAGCTTGTAGTTACATTTGACGGTTTAGTTTAGCTACAAGATATCAACAATACCCTAAATTATGACAGATCTTGAAGATGTGTTAGTAGACCAGGCCGATTAAAAGTATCACAATTACTTCAATAATAATAAGTCAGACAGAGACATATGAATTATTCTCGCCAAGGCATTGAAGAGTGGAACACCATCATATAGTTAAAATAAGCATCATATAATTAAAATAAGTTGTTTACATGATTACGTAGGGAATCAAACCTGCACACACACACACACACACACAGTACAACTTGCATCACACTAGTACAATTTATCATGTGCTAGTGCATATTTATTTAACTATATTATTTAGTGCATAATTATTTAAATCTTGCCTCAATCTTCTACCACATTAGAGCCAGAGATGTCGACTAGGTTGATTGTGCGTTTACAGACAAGCAAATGGTCAATCTCCGCCTATAAAGCGGCCCTTCGAGAGCTATCTATGTACCCCCATGTCTCCCACTTGCCCAGAGCTTCTCGCATTGTCTCAAAGCCATCATTGAGTTCCTGGTCTCCGGTGTTGCAAGCGCGATTAAGGTGGTTGAACATCCGGATCGCCTTGTTTGTGTCACGCTCTCTTTGTGTAAACGTCTTCTTTTCTTCAAGGGGTGTGTTGGGGGGGAGTTTGTGAAGCTCTTCATGGATTTTTGCAACTACCTCATTACCAGTACTAGCATATCCTATAGGCATTGTATAAGTACAGGGAAAATGAAAAAATCTCTCTTGATTAGCACCTCCGATTCACTTGTGCAGCATATGGTGCTTGCCTTGTAACATTTATATATAGGCTAAAGCACCATGCTCTCAAAAAGCATTGATAGTGATGGAAGAGTGGCATGTGTTAGTGACATGAGGGGTCCCACGCAGCATATGCTAACTGCTAAATTGGAACGTGCAATAATATATGCATGATTTGTCAATATGAATATTATAATCGTCTACTACTCCACCACTAACTTTTAAAGTGGGGTGTGCAATAAAATATGCATGATTTGTCACTACGATTATTATTCCCCTATAAGATTTATAAGCATCTAAAAGTGCAATGAGTAGACAACACTAACTGCCTCTCTAAGGGCTCGGGAAACACTATGATTATTATTCTTCTATGAATACTATAGGCATATAATAGTGCAATGAGTAACCACCACAAACTGCCTCTCTAAGGGCTCGAAAAACATTATTTGTGGACCTGGATTTGGAACCTTTTCACACGCATATGAACAGGAAAACTCTCTCTCTCTCTCTCTCTCTCTCACACACACACACACACACACACACACACACACACACACACACACACACACACACACACACACACACACACACACACACACACACACGTGAGTAGAAAACATGCACACAACCTCCTTCTTCACAACAAAACTCCACTTTCATCTCAATTAAAATGTGGGATATTTATAAAATATATAAATTAAACCAACACATAAACAATTCTATACCAAGATACTAAATGAAATAATTTGAACCGGCTTGAGAACCTTCTTGCCCAAACTTGAGCCGGACTTTTTTCATTTTGAACCTATCTTTCCTCTCTCCCCCTCATCTCCCACTCTCTCTCTCTCTCTCACACACACACACACGCACACACACACACACACACACACACACACACACACACACACACACACACACACACACACACACACACACACACACACACACACACATGTGAGTAGAAAACGTGCACACAACCTCCTTCTTCACAACAAAACTCCACTTTTACTTAACTCCACTTTCATCTCAATTAAAATGTAGGATATTTATAAAATATATACATTAAACCAACACATAAACAATTCTATACCAAGTTACTAAATGAAATAATTTGAACCGGCTTGAGAACCTTCTTGCCCAAACTTTAGCCGGACTTTTTTCATTTTGAACCTATCTTTCCTCTCTCCCCCTCATCTCCCACTCTCTCTCTCTCTCTCTCTCTCTCTCTCTCTCGTTGTCGGTACTCTCACACCCCGATCCTATCTCTATTTCACAAGTATGTTTTTCTCTCTCCGTCTAATCCTTCTTCTCTCTCCTTCCCTCGGTACTTATTTAACATACCACAACGCCACCTTAGAGAGCATACATATGAATGGAATCCATGCTTCTATAAACTCGAAAAAGCATCACCTGTAGCAAAAAAACACGAATTTATTAACTCGCAAATAAAATTAACCCGCATACTCTGTTTAGTTAGCATACCCACTTATGCTATTTAGCTTACCTACTTCTGTTGGTTAGCATAAATGCTACTATATATGCTAGTTAGCATACATGCTAGTTATGCTATGTATGCTAGTTAGCATATTGGCTATGGTGGCCAACATACCCAGTTATACTAGTTAGCATAGAGGGTACTTTGTATGCTAGCTAGCACACCCAATTATGCTAGTTAGCATAAATTCTTCTGTGTATGCTAGTCAGCATAGTCTGTATGCTAGTTAGCATACACCGTTATGCTTGTTAGCATCTATTCTATTGGGTATTGTAGCCATCATACATAGTATTCAACATACATGTTTGTTATGCTATGTATGATAGTCAACATAGTCTATATGCTAATTATGATTTTTAGATGGTTTGATCCCTGTTAAGTCTCCCAAAAGTTACTTCCAAGGTCTGTTTTGCGGTTTTTGGTCTTGAATGACTCTGGCCTTGTTTGGCCCTCTTCTTGAAGTTTTTTGGATTTGTTGGAATCCAAAAAAAATGTAGAATATGAAACATTTTAGAAAAATTAGTGACAAAAGTACCAAGCACTAATGAATCAAACCAAGAAAATGGTACACATTGATAAAAAAACAATATCATAAGGCTTTGTATCCTTAAACATTGTTAAAGTAGTAACAATGGGTATTGCAAAACCATTATTTACAAAAATCTAATTACAAAGTGAAACAAATACATGAGGCATGTGTTTAACAAAAATAAGAGAGTGATGTACATAGTCTATATACAATGTGTCTTGTTTATCATAAAACCATGGAATTCCTAAAATAACATCTGCTTTATCCAGGTGCATGATGTGGAAATCAAGGTTCTCTTGTAATTAGCTAGCTCGAGCATCAAATCAAGAACCAAATACATATGTATCCTTGCTAAAGGCATCTTCACACAATACTCATGGCCATTGTCCCACGTGTGCACGCATCTACAAGTGCAGTTTTTGCACCAATTTTGCATCCATCATCATCAAAATTGAATGCCTTATATGTAAATTTCATAAAACATCTATTGAACTCATTTAAGTGTGAATCCCAAGCTGAGCATAATATCTCCCATGTCAGGCTAAGGGCCATGATGCACGTATGGTCAAGGGGTTTTATATTTAGTGGGCTATAAGCCTATATAGCTAGGTTGCGTGGAGAGTTGTACGTGCTAGTTCCCCATGTTCTTAAGAATGCATGAAGGGGTAAATGTGACATCATAGCAAGGAAAATCACCAAGGGTGCTGTAGAAAGTAAAGGAACGGATGAAAATGATGAGTTCATCATGATCACTTATGCCACACCCAGGCCTGCTACATCCCATGAATAAGTTCTTCAAATGAAATAGTCAAGAGTGTGCAAGAGGAAGCTATGAGGATTGACAATGGGCAGAATGGGCAAGACGCTGGTGATGACAACCCTCTCTTGGGTTTCGTAAACAAAGTGAATCTGAAGAGGAAAGGTGGCGTGGAACATAATCCAAAAGAGCCTAGAGAGGATGCTTGTGCTTCCCCAAAGAGCACCAAGAATGACATATCTGAGAAATCATGATGGATTTCAAGAGTGTTTTTCCTAGTGATCTACCTCTTGGCTTGTCACCTTCGAGAGGAGTAGATCATGCCATTGAGTTGGTGGCTGGTAGTCAACCTTTTTCAAAGCAACCCTATTGGTTTAGTAAAACCGAGGAGGACAGGATTCAATTACAATTGAAAAATTATCTTGACAATGGTTTTGTTCGGCCAAGTAAGTCCCCGTGGGCAGTGACGGTGTTGCTTTCTCGAAAGAAGGATAACACTATGCACTTTTTGTAGATTGCAAGGGGTTGAACAATCTCACTGTCAAGAATAAGTATCCACTCCTGCGTATGGAAAATCTGATAGATCAACTCCATGGAACATTGTATTTTATGAAGATTGACCTACGATTAGGCTATAATTAGATACAAATCAAATTGGAAGATGTTCCCAAAACACACTTCCATACACATTATGGTCACTATGAGTTTTGGCCTTGCCTTTTGGTTTGACCAACACTCCGACTACATTTCACCAGATGATAAATTATTTGTTAAGACCGTTTTTAGGAAACTTTGTTTTTCTATTTCTTGATGACATCTTGATCTACAACCGAAGTTTCTTGATCTACAACCAAAGTTTGTCTGAACATTTAGCGCATATATGTGTTGTTCTCAAGGTATTGAGAGCTGAGAAGCTTTATGCTAAATATCTATCAATGTCACTCAAAATTACACCAACTAGCTTGAAATATCACACATGCACTCTAATTCTATCCTTGATCAAGGTTCATTCAGGACAAGTTCAAAAATCTCATGTTTTAGCTCAAGAGATAATATGACAATTATTATCTTCTAGCCTCAAATGATGATCTTTTACAAATTTCTTTACACACCAGTGGTGCATACTGTGAATAGATCCCTCAACATTTTTTCCATGAAATGTGGATCAAATTTATAGTTTTTAGCCCACTTCTTGTAGCTACTATAAATGCTAGAGAAAATTTGGCATAAAGCACTCAATAGCTCCAAATGACACCAAAATTGAAATATAAGCTCAATACACAATTGTCTAATATGTCATAATCTCAATTCATAAAAATTTTACAATATTGAAGACCAAGAAACTAATCTTGATTATCAACTCAATACCTAAATGTGGAACATTTTCTATGGTTAGCTCATAAAGGATTTGGCATTCAGATGATACCACACATGATATGTTATTTGTCCAACATTGCTTGATGCTTCACTACAGGTGGATGGCTAATGAAGGCATTAATCTCTACAAGCATTGGGTATGGTCAAATAGTGCTGCATCACAGTTCAAAGTATCAAGACCATTTTACTTTCTGGGCAGATAAACGGGTCCATTTAGAGTGTGGAATTTCTAAGAGAAATGTTTATTAGCATATGTAGCCACAATTCAATGTGTGACGTTTTAACCCTTCCATGCTTGTAGGTACATCGGGTTGACAAAGATGCAAATGACTTGGAGCTTCTTTGGGTCTAGACACGAAAAAGGTGAGCATGATGTGCTATATGTGCACACAAAATTAGATAGTCATGCAGGTATATACATTACCATGTTACTATAGTTCCCCACATAGCTTTGAGTGGTCATGTGCCACTATATACCAGGTATGATTACCTCTCTTATCAACTTGTGGGAAACATCAACAAGTTTTCCACTCGCAAAGCAAGAGATCTTCAAGGTATCAAGCTTAAAATGATTAAATGGATGAGAGATTTTACACATGATTGGATGTGTGATATGCTCAACCTTGCACTTCAACATGGTATGCCTTGTGACTAGAGCACTAATTGGGTCAAGCTTTTGCATAAAGGAGGGGATGTAAAGAATTTAAATGACTGTTGAACTATAATGATTGGGTTTCTTATGGAAAATTTATTGGGTGCATAATGGAGATAAAATTGAGTTATTGTCTTGAAAAGAATGGAAAGCGTGCAAGAGGACTGTTACCATATATGTGGTAGTGGCGTGTGTGAGCACACTTAGGACCATAGGGGCATTTCCCCGCCCCCCACCCTCCCTGCAATGTATATACACCCATCATTCTAGGGCTAGCTTATCTTTCCATTGTTCACTAGACAATATACTCTCTGTTGTGTGCCTTGGGCTTCTTTATTTTCTGCAAGTTGTGTGTGCTTCCCTGCAACCCTGTTGGAATTAGGGTTGCAGGAAAACACCCAGAGCTTGGAGAAGATGAAGTAAGCTTAAGATACACAATTAAGAGTATATTACCTAGTGTGCAATGGAAAGATGGATAGCCCTAGAATGATGGGCATATTTTCAATGCACAAGGGAAAAAACCTCCTAGTGAGGGAAAAAATGCCCCGACAGTCCTAAGTGTGTTCACACACATCACTACTACATGTATATGGTAACAAATCCCCCCCATGGAGTGATGCGGTGAATGAGAGCTCGCACATAGAGTAAAGGGAAGTGCCATGCCCTAAGGACATGATCATTCCGCAAAGGTGAGTAGGCCCAAAGATTTGCGAAAAGCTTCAAAATTCTCATGGGACAATGCCTTTGTGAAAAGATCTGCAAGGTTGTTTTGGATTGGCACATAAGACAAGCTGATCTCTC
Source organism: Adiantum capillus-veneris (assembly GCF_014529385.1). NCBI lineage: Eukaryota > Viridiplantae > Streptophyta > Polypodiopsida > Polypodiales > Pteridaceae > Adiantum > Adiantum capillus-veneris. The sequence goes on from NC_140960.1 coordinate 92,514,071, forward strand.
CTGCAAAGAGCCTCTCCCTGACATAGTGTTAATGCACCTCAATGTGCTTTGTGCGAGCATGAGAATATGGGTTCCTCACAATTTCCAATGCTCTCTGACTGTCAGTGTAGATAGTGTTGGCATTGTCCTGTCCAACACCCAAATCATCCATAAGGGTGTCTCAGACATACACACTCAATTGTAGCTATGAACACTACCCTATAATCAGCCTCACAACTAGAAGTGGCCATAGTAGGTTGCTTCTTTCTCAACCATGATATGCAAGCATGAAACAAAAACCAATTGTGGACACTTGTGTGTCAAAACAACCAGCCTAATCTGCGTTCAAAAAACCATGTAAGTCTGGTAGCAATGATCCCCCCTTGGGATAAAACAAGCCAAGATGTAAAATGCAACTCAAGTAGCAAAAAATCCTCTTGACAACCTACCAATGCTTATACCTTGAGCTATGCAAGAATTAGCTGACCTGTGAGACTAGAAACTGAATATTCGGCCTCGTGTTGCATACATAAATGAGGCATCTAATAATAGTTTGGTAAAGAGTGGCATCTGTAGGATCATGAGCAGCATGAAGACTCGATTTAAAAACTATTTCCATGGGAGTGGCAATAGGTTTGCGATCCTCAAGTCCAAACTTACATAGCAATGTCTCTATGTAACTTTTCTGACACAAGGCAATACCATCATCACACTGCTAAAACTGAATACCCAAGTAATGATGCAACAGCCCAAATATTTCATCTTGAAATTAACATTCAAATTAGTCTTAAATTCAGAAATATGTCTCTCATTTGGTCCAATGATTAGCAAATCATCCACAGAGAGAACTACAATGAGAAGTACATCACCCTCACGCTTTACATACGGTGTGCTTTCTATTGAACTGTTACAAAATCCTCATTTGACCAAATGAATGTCAGCCTTCTCATACCAAGGACGAGGAGATTGCTTCAACCCATAAAAATCTTTGTTACATTTGCACACATTATCCTCTTGTCCTTTCTTGACAAAACCAAGAGGCTGTGTTACATAAACTTCCTCAAATATGTCACCATTCAAAAAAATAGTAATAATTTCTAATTGATATAAGTCCCAACCAAAATGAGTTGCCAATGCACATACAAAATGCACAGTACTCATACAACCAGTGGGAGAAAATGTCTCTTCATAATCTATATTTTTTTGTTGTGCATAACCCTTTGCAACAAGTCGAGCCTCATAGCAATCAATCTCACCAACCGGCTTGCGTCTCAACTTGTAAATCCACTTCACACAAATGGCCTTTTTTCCAGGAGACAAAGTGCATCATATTCTAATTGCATGGCAGCCATCCAATTTTTTGAATTGTATGCTTCATCAAAAGAGAGAGGTTCCTCAACATCATGTAAGCTAGACACAGCCAAAGCATAACAATCTTGTGCATAAGATGCATGGAGAGAACCTGGAAGAGTACAACTAGACAAAGGTGCATCAAATTTACTCTCATGCAAATTATGCATTAACCATTTAGGCATTCCTCCAGCATGGTCATTTTCAGCCCTTTCCTCATCAAGTACATCATGTACATCTGCATCAGTTATAAGCTGATCTATAACATTTTCCAAAACCCACATAGGCTATACATTTGCCTCATTGAAATTTACGTTTGAATTTCCACCAGTGAAAAGAGGCAACAAAGTGTCATAAATGTCGTGTGAGCTTACATTATTGTCTCTAGTACGTGACAGCAAGGGCTAAACAAAATCTTCCACAAAGACAACATCCCGTGAGACCAGAATACACTTTGTTTGTGGATGATACAACTTGTAATTTTGCTTTCAATACTATAACCAACAAAAATACATTTGTCAGCCTTATCATCCAATATTTTGTGTTGTGTTTGTGGCACCAAAACATATGCCAAATAGCCAAAAGCACGCATGCTCTTAATAGAAGGCTTTCTATCATGCCATGCTTCATATGGATTAATAGACTGCAAGATTTTTTAGGACACCTGTTTAATTCATAAGTGGCACACATGATGGCCTCAAGACAAAATGAATGCAGCAAAGTTTGACTTTTGACCATACATCGTGCCATTTTCATAAGTGACCTATTTTTATCTCTCAGCAATACCATTTTATTGAGGCGTATAAGTCACTGTACATTGGTGTTTTATCCCACGACTAGCCAAAAATGCATTAAATTCATGAGACATATACTCCCCCCCCTCGATCGGAACGGAGGGTGCCCATAGTACATTTTGAGACATTTTCAGTCATAGCCAAAAATTGTTTGAAGCACATAAACACTTTGGCCTTTTCCTTAAGCGGATACACCCATGCATGCCTGGAGTAATCATCAATAAATTCACAAAGTAAAGGTAATTGCCCAAGGACGGAGTTTGCAAAGGCCCACAAACATCACTATGCACAAGCTGCAACCTGCATGTGGCCCTAACTGAACCATCCTTTGGAAACTTAGAACGTTACATCTTACCCAAAATACAGCCTTCACAAACATGTTTGATAGGTGCTTCAAGATGCAGCAAAGAAGCAAGCATATCAAATTTTTGCAGACGTACCAAACTGACAAAATTCAGATGACCAAAATGTGCATGCCAAAGTTTTGCATCTGAAATAACCTTTCAATCCACAATTGCATTTGCAGAATTATGCCCATACCTGTCATACAAAGTGAGCTTATACAGCCCATGGCATAAACTACTAGATACAACAATTTCATCACCAAAACTGAGATCATGTACTCTACATCTGTCCTCCACAAATTTGACTACACAACCAAGTCTAGCAAATGCAAACACAGAAAAAAGATTCTTCTTGATCCTAGGTACATAAAGTGCATCAACTAGTGTGAAATAACTGCCATTTGTAGTAGTAAGCACAATCTTTCCAATTCCCTAAACCGGATAAGAGGCATTGTTGGCAAAAGTTACTGAATTCTCATGAGGGTAAGACTCAAGAGAGGTATGAGAGCAGGTTCATCCTCTTGAGAATAGTCGCCAGCACCCACCACCTCAATTTCTTTGATTTGGGCGAGCTTTGGTGAGCATCAGTAGGCCAAAAAATATTTTGGGAGATCTCATAGAGGTCGTTTGCTCAAAATTTTAATTTTGGCTCATTTCGGCCTCCATTTGCACTAGAGGTGATGCTAAGTAGGCAATTATTTCTTTCTGTGTAGACTTTCTATCAAAATGAAAATTTTGCAAAACAGGTCCCTTACAGTCTTCTTTGGGTTGTGCTATATAGCACGTGTTGGTCCTACTTTGTTTTTTCTCTTTTTGGGTAGTTTTCACCTTAGGTGCAGTCACTCACCATGGCTGACAAGAACACAGACGTTTTCAATTTGTTTGCTGCTGCTGAGGATAAATTTGATGGGGATAACTACCCCATGTGGGCTTACATGATGACGCATGTTCTTGTGTCAAAGGGCATTTGGAATGTTGTGCAAGGCATTGATGTATGTACGCCTTCTGTGGATACAAGCTCTATTGAGGATGTTGCAGCTTCTGATGGTAGGTCTGTTGTTGTGCTAGAGTTGTTTTGCCTATGGATGAGCATTCTCATTGGAATGTTAGAGATGCATAGGATCATGCATTGATTGCATTATCTATGAAGCATACTATTACTCCTCACATTCGCTCAACTAAATCAACAAAACATGCATGTGATATTTTGTGTTGGTCTTTATTCAAGTCACACTGAGGTTAAAATTACATGCTACGTAAAGAGCTGGAGTCAAAGATTATGCACGAAGAAGATGACATAAACACTTTTCTTACCCGTATCAAGGATATTAATGAGCAATTCATTTCTATAGCAAAGTCATTTTTGAAAGGTCATTGTGTTGATTGTTCTTAATGCATTGCTAGATTCTTACAAGACTTTTGCTAGTACTTGGAGATTTATGACCCAAGGAAACCCTCAAGATATCAAATTTGATGTATTATGCACATTGTGGTTGCAAGAGTCAGTTTCAAGAAAGAACAAGGCTAAACATTGTGTAATTGAATAGGCTTTTGTTGCTGCTCAAAGAAAAGGTGGTGACAACAATATAGCCACTTCTCATGGTTCTTCAATGAGTAGCAAATCACCTCTTTCTAATGCTTCTAGTTGTAGCACTTCGTATGTATATTTTGATATAAAAAAGGCAAGAAGAAGATGAGTTCACATTATTGCAAGGCTATTTACCACTTGATTAAGCAATGTCCTAAGTTGAAGGCAAAAGAGGCCAAGAAGAAAGATGCTTGTTCCACTACAAGTGCAGCTATTGTACAATCTTTTGGGAAAGGAGATTGTGATGCTGATGTAGATGTAGAGTGGACTTATAGTGCAAAGTTTACTTATGATGCTTTTGTCTATGATGCATGTATGTTAGTTGCTATAGATTCACATGTGTGGTACTTTGATAGTGGTGCTACAAAGCACATTACTTTACATCATGACTTGTTTACCTCTCTCGAGGCTTTGTCTCATGGAAATATAGTCACTTATGCCAACAATGCCTCTTATATGGTCAAGGGAGTTGGAAAGATTGTTCTAACTACTACCAATGGAAGTTCTTTCATACTTGTTGATGCACTCTATGTATCAGGTTTCAAAAAGAACCTTTTGTCTATATTTACACTTGCAAGACTTGGCCTTGTTATAAAATTTGTGGATGACTGAAGTACAGTTCGTGATCTTGGTTTTGGTGATAAAATAGCTACATATAGCATTTTGTATCATGGGTTGTATAAGATCACTTTGCATGACAAGTGTGGCCCAAAATTTTGCAATTGCAATTGTAGACTTAAAGGCTATCCCAGATGCAAAACTTTGGCATGCACATTTAGGGCGTTTGAATTTTGCCAGTTTGTTGAGTTTACAGAAATCTAATATGGTTGCTTCTTTGCTGCCTCTTGAAGCACTTTCTAATCATGTTTGTGATTTTGGGTAAGATGTAGCATTCAAAATTTCCAAAGGATGGTTCAATAAGGGTTACATGCATGTTGCAACTCGTGCATAATGATGTTTGTGGACCTATACAAACTCCATCATTAGGCAATTACCTATACTTTGTGATTTCATTGATGATTACTCCAAACATGCATCTGTTTATCTGCTTAAAGCTAATCCCAGCGTCTTCAAGTGCTTCAAGAAATTTCTAGCTATGGCTGAAAATGTCTCTAAATGTACAATGAGCACCCTTCGTTCAGATCGAGGGGGAAGTATATGTATCATGAGTTAATGCATTTTTGGCTAGTCATGGGATAAAACACCAATGTATAGTGGCATATGCACCTCAGCAAAAGGGTGTTGCTGAAAGAAAAAACAGGAATCTTATGGAAATGGTACGATGTATGGTCAAGAATCAAGCTTTGCCACATTCTTTTTGGCACAAGGCTATCATGTGTGCTACCTATGTACTTAGCAGGTGTTCTACAAAACATTTGAAATTTATGACTCTTTATGAAGCATGGCATGATAAGGAGCCATATATTAATCACATGCATGCTTTTGGTTGTTTATCTTATGCTTTGGTTCCACAAACGCAAGGTAAAAAATTTGCATGATAAGGTTGTTAAATGCTTTTTTTTTAATACTACTAAAAGAAAAGGTTGCAAGCTATACCATCCACAAACAAAGCGTATCTTGGTTCCATGAGATGTTGTGTGTGTGGCAGATTCTATTCAGCCTTTGTTCTCATTTACTAGAGACAATAATGTAAGCTCAGCTCATGGGACACGTATGACACTTTGCTACCTCTTTTTAATGGTGGAAACTTGAATGTAAATTAAAATGAGGCAAATGTACAACCTATAGGGGTTTCTCATAATATTATAGATCAACCTATTACTAGTGCAGATGTACATGATGTACTTTATGTGGCAGGTCTGAGAATGAGGAGGCTAGAGGTATGTAAAAATGGTTGTTGCATACATTGTGTGATACTAAATTGGATGCATCTATGTCTAGTCATACTCATTTAGGTTCTTGCCATGCATCTTACGCATCAAATTCTTATAATTTGGTTGTTTCTAGTTTATGTGATGAGGAGGAACCTCTTTCTTTTGATGAAGCACATAGTTTAAAAAACTGGATGGTTGACATGCAATCAAAAAATGATGCACTTATAGAAAATGACACATGGATTTTATGTGATTTTCCTCCTTGCAAAAAGGCCATTGGTACAAAGGGGGTTTACAAGTTCAAACGTAAGCTAGATGGTGCGATTGATCGCTACAAGGCTTGACTTGTTGTAAAAGGCTATGCACAATAGAAAGGCATAGATTATGAAGAGACTTTTACTCACACTTGTCATATGACTACTACCCATTTTTTATGTGCATTGGCAGCTCACTTTGGATGGGATGTACATCAATTAGACATTGTTACTGCTCTCTTGAATGGTGATATGTTTGAGGAAGTTTATGTAACGTATCCTCATGGTTTTGTAAAGAAAGGACAAGAAGATAAAGTATGCAATTGTATGAAATATTTGTATGGGTTGAAAAGATCTCCTTGTGCTTGGTATACGAGAAAGATGACACTCATTTGGTTAAATGAGGCTTTTGTAACAATGCAATAGAAAGCACTTTGTATGTCAAGCATGGGAGTGAGGCATTTCTCATCATCATTGTATACATAGATGATTTGCTGAGTTTGAATGGGACACATATTTCTGAATTCAAGGCTGATTTGAATTCTACTCTCAAGATGAAAGGCTTGGAAATTTTGCATCATTACTTGGGCATAAAGTTCAAGCAATTGGATGGTGGTATTGCCTTGTGCCAAACAAGCTACATAGAGACATTGCTAAGTAAGTTTGGCCTTGAGGTCTGCAAACCTATTGCTAATCCAATGGAAACACTGTTGGAGCCCCATTGGTCCAACTGTTGTAATGAGCCCATCTTGTAAAGCATATCAAATTCCCATTTTATGTCAAAGACGTCTTATCATTTTGATCCATTCATCTGGGTTATGTAAAGATTAATCAGTTAGTTAGGACTCAGATTTGTTCCCCCTTTGTAATCATGAGTAAGAGAACCCCATGTACATTTTTGAGCTAAGGTGACTAAAGTATAAAAGTCACCTTAGAACCATTTTTGAATAACATTTGAATATTAATCCTGGGTCGTACGAGTCTGAGAGAGAGAGAGAGAGAGATAGAGAGTGACTGTGTCTTATCCTCTTCACTACGCGCTTCTCCCTCACCAGATTCACGAAGTGACCACACCATCACGGTAGTCTCTCCGAGAGCTACGCACCCACGCCACGCATTCACCGTTTTGAGTTGATCACGATCGATTCTTCCTCGAGCTTGTTTTGCTTGTAAGTAGCACAAACGGTGTCTGTTTTCAATAATTAAGTGCTTTATGGAATGAGAAAGAGATTAGCTACACATAGATACTCATAAACTTAAGTTTCACCCACTTTTGGATTATGACCTGTCAGTCTATCGCGACTGTATTCGAGATACCTAGGGTTCAAATCTGGTGAGATTAGACTTATAGGTAAGTATATCCTAGTGAGAGGATGGTGCCTAGTAAGTTTGATGCGATTCCGAGTTCATTGGACGTGTAAACTGTGTTGTGAGCGTTAAGGGATAGAGTGGGTTGCATTCTACCAGGTTTAGTGATTGATGCATCATAAAAGTGCGTATGTGTAGATTGGTCTCATCCTGACAAGCTAACGAGATTGCCTACGTGCACCTACGGGTTAGTCGTGTCATCGGATGATAAGTACGTTGTCTGTGTCGTGCTCGTGAGTATGAACAGGGGAGTAGTTGTGCCCTAAAACAAACACGTAGGAATTGACTCTTCATGATGTTGGTCATCCTACTGATGTCACTGCTTAAGCATCACCTAGCTCACTGTAGGGGCTTCTCATGTGTGGGAGCATGAGGGTTGCTTGCAAAGTGGAAAAAATCTTATAAAGATGCCAGAAATAGAATTAGTACTTTGCCAGAAACTACAAAGGATTAATCCTTAAACTGGGTGCATGTGTTATCTTGTGGAAATCTTTGCATCTCGAAGTGGTTTTAGTTAAGCATACACAAGTCCAAAGAGCTATATCCTGGAAATTGCATAGGTGATAGAAATGAGATAATTGACAAAGAAACTACTAGTATATATTTAGAGCTGCTAATGAAGGAATTGAAGTAACCCAACCTTTAGATGCTCACAGACTCAAATGCAACACAATGATTGTAAAAAACATGTATATGCTTTCAAATTTTTTCCTTTATGGCACAAACATCTACAAGCCTTATTATAAAACTCCCATGTACAAAATATGCACCTATAAAAGGGCTATTTTGAAAACCCAGCAGCAATGGACAATACATCATCCCATGCACCTCCATTGTTTGATGTAGAGATGAAAATCTAAAAAAGGAATATTAATGACTCAGCTACAAGAAGGTAAAAACTAGAAACAGAATGTACATCCATAAACACTGTGGACTCTGACTCATTGGAAAGAATTTTGCAACTATAATTCTAGAAGTGTGTAGACACTATTGAGGGGTATCTCCAAGTGAATTTTATTTTCATTTTGAGGTGGAGGAACACGATCGCGATCCATGTTGCACGCCTAATTTGAACTTTGGTAGTATGGCTAGTTATGTTCTACTTGAGGAGCTCTGTGGTGATTTTTTTGAGTTTGGACCTTTTTTGACCCCCTAACTGACCCTACCAATTTGCTAGCAATCCATATTGGATTGGATTTGTGCAAACATTCTGATGTTTTTTGTGCAGTCTACTCTGGGTCACAAAATATCTCTCTCTCTCTCTCTCTCTCTCTCTCTCTCTCTCTCTCTCTCTCTCTCTCTCTCTCTCTCTCTCTCTCTCTCTCTCTCTCTTTCTCTAGCTCTAGTAAATGGAAATGAGCCCTAATTTTCTCTATTTTTCCTATATGTGCTTGATCTACTCAGAGTCCCAAGTGCATACTTACCTTTCTTGCTCTAATTTCCCATGGTATATCACCTACAACTCAAAAAACTCATCTTTGGGATGCTCGGTCCATGATTGCCCTTGATTTTGCAATTTTGATCCGTTGTAAGTTGGCCAAAATTTTGACTTGTGCCAAATCCCTCCAAATCTAATGTGCTTAAGGCCCTTGCTTTGTTGATTGGATGTTTGTTTTCAGAACTTGATTCCGACTTTTTGGCTCACTTTATTAAATTTTTATCCTTATTAGCAATAATTTTTTTAGAAGAAATTAATATTATTTTGACAAAAATTAGCCAAAATTATTCCACACACTCATATATACATACTCTCACTCTCGGCAACATGTCTGTACAAAATTGTCAATATGGCTCATTATTATGCCTGATAAGAGGTAAATCCTGATAAAAATAACCTAAAAAGAAAAAATTTAAACGATGAAAAACACTTTATACACTATACACATGAATTATCAACATATTGGGACATAAGATCTTGCAATAGGTTGCTACATCTTCTGGTACTCTCCCCTTCCTATCCTGAGTCGTCCTAAATGCATGTTTGTGCAATGTGCATGGGTTCAAATAACATGTCTATGCAAGGCTTTGTAATGTGGCCCTATGATGTCAATGGAAGAGATGCAAGGGGTAACAATATGTTGTGCAAGATGCGGGTACTAAATGGATTGTTTAGCATCTTTTGTTAGCCAAGCTCCATCTAGAGTACATGGTTCAAATAAAAAATTTTGAAGATGGAACGCTCTGTCCTTGACTGTTGGATTGATGAGTATCATTAACTTGATGTATGTGGTTGGTGTTTGCTTTGGTATCCACTTGTATTTTGTCTATGGAGACAAATGACCCGGTTTTTGTGTCAAATGCTTTGGTCTCCATCGCCAGTTCTTTTTGGGAGTTTAGGTTTGTTTTCTAATTTTCACTTTGGAATCCATTTATACTTGGGTTGGCTTGGGTTAGATCTTGTTGGTTGTTTGGGCTCCCACTTCTAACTATAACTTCTTTAGGGGTTTTGAGATTATTATGGTGGTTATTTCTTTGAGGTGTAGAGCACTTGCAAAGTGTTTGTCTTGGGTAACGGTATCTGCTTTGGTTTGTCTACCATGACAAAAGTCTTCAACCATACATGCTTGATTGGTTTTCCATTGTTTTTTCAAACAAGTTTAAGCTTCAATTCTGACTGTAGTTTTATATTAATGGGTTGGACGTCCAAATATGATCAAATTGTGCAAAAGGAGTGAGATAAGATATGCCATTAAGGTTGAACTTTAAGGTTTCCTCTTGCCAATGTAGAACTGCTATGTACGTGCATCCATGAGACATCTATGATGATTGTTTTGTTAAGATCAATATCTATCATTACATCAATTTGGCCTAATTTGCACAAATGTCACATGAGCCAATGTAGTCATGAATGTTTCATAGCATTCTCGGTGAGTACACACCAAGTATTATCAAACAACTGCTAAAATGTTTGTGCTTTTCCATTGTGAATTCCCATGGTTTGCACATGATCTTGGCTCAAGTACACATTCCTTATACATAGCCTCAATAGTTCGTCGTTCCCTTGCTTGTATAGCCTTCTAGCTATTAGTACAAGTGTTTGTGTCTACTTAATGATTGATGGCTACCTCTCAATCCGTAGTAAACTAATGGTGTGACATGTTCGCTCCACCTCAATACCATCTCAATATTGAAAAGATAAAAGTCAAATAGGTCATCGTCAACTCCCTTTAGTGCTTCTCCATGAGTCAATCTAGACAAATGGTCAGCCCTTTGATCTGTAGTCCCTTTTTTTACTACCAAGATGAAATCAAACTTAAGCAATATGATAAATAATCAAACAATACATCCTGTATTGCAAGGTTTGTTCATCAAGTATAATAGTGCTTGATGATCGACAAAAACACAATTTTGTTCGCAAGAAGGTGGTGTCTTAACTTTTTCACCACATAGACAATTCCTAGACCTTCTCTTTCCATGGTCGTGTTATTCTTCTATGTGCTATTGGGCTATCTGTCTGAGTAATAGATTGGAAAATACATGTCGTTCTCTCCAAGATGGTCTAGGATGCATCCGATAGCATATGCCAATTCATCAAAATGGACATGAAAGATCCTAGTCCAATCAAGAGATTTCAAAATTGGTGGAGCGCTTCTTCACATTCATCCGTCCACTCAAATTTTGTGATGAGAGCATATAGAGATTTGGCAATGATTACGTACATGTAGATGCATCTTCTATAGTAACCACAATGGCCCATAAAGGCTTCTATCTCTCTAACTTTTGTTGCTTTTGCAAGAGAAACAATCACTTGTATCAAGATTAATGGAAATGCCACACTTGGACACAATGTGCCCTAAAATCTTCCGTTGTCTTACCATGAAGATACATTTTTTTGGGTTTAAGAAAATGTGATAGGTTTTGCATTACTTGAAGATCTTCCTCAGATGTTTTATATGTTTGTTTCTCAGGAGAGAATGCACACATAAGTCATCCATGTAGATTTCTAAGAATTCTCTTAGATATTCTTTAAATGCATGACTCATCAACCCTTTTGAATGTGAAAGGTGCATTGGTCAAGTTAAACGACATAACTCTATAAGTGAATATGCCCTATGCTATAGCAAAGGCCGTCTTATTTTGATCCTTTGGCTTTATGGAGAGTCTATGGCAAGTTGGTTTTAGCCTGAAAATCCATCAAGAAGGTTGTAAGATTCCTTGCCTACGACTCTCTCAATCACGTTGTCAGGAGTTTTTTGGAGCAAGTGATTGCGCATATGTACATAGACATGCATGGTGCATCAAATAAAGAATTGCCCATTTTCCAGAGCCAGGTGGTTACGTGGGGCCCACATGTGTACAGCTAGGACAGGGTGTACATAGTGCATCGATTTTCACTATTATTAGTACCAGTGTGTTTTTTCTATAATATGAGGAGTTGGTAGCACGTAAAACTTCTCGAGGAAGCTATCCGCGGGCCGATGACATGAGGTAAGCAGGTGCGTCAGATGGCATCTAGTGGCGTCAGGAGGTTGAATGGGGTCAATACTTGCACGTGGATGAGTACGGACACAACGTGGGTGTTTTGTTGTGATAATTTTGCAGAAAGGTCATCATGAGGACCACTTTTTGGGGCCACTTCATGTGGTGGCGGGATACATTATTGAAAAAAGTCGAGTGCCAGGTGTGCGTATGGATGCAGCAAGGGTGACAACTATGCACTGCGAGGTCAGTTTTTGGCCTGTTCGGGGTCCGTTTGAGGTCATCCTAAAGGCCAAGGGTGCCCAAGTAATAAAGCTAAGTGTGGGAACTGAAGAACAGAGAGAAGACCAGAAAAAACGTGGAGAAGAGAGGACGAACAGCCGCAACTGTGTTTTTGCTCATTTTGGAGCCTGTTTTGGCCGTAAACTGCTCATCCGAGGTCGGATTTGAGCACTTTGACATTGTAGACTGGGGTTTTGGGCCATTCTGGATGCGATGGCATAGTCCATTTTTCCAAATCCCTCACTATTTTTTTGTTGTTTTGGCTGTGTAAGTTTCTCCTATGGGCAAAGCTTCTTCTCCAGTTTGTGATTGTATCTGGCATATGTTACCCATATTGTGTGAGCTATTTGCCCCATTGGTGTTGGCTCAAGCTCTATTGTACCTAAACATCAGAAATTCTCCTCTTTTGATCTGAGTTGTTTTAGGTGTGTGTGTGTGTCTCTCTCTCTGTGTGGAGTGGGCAAGTGGGTAGTCTCTCTCGTCTCACTCCATCAGTGTGTTCCTTGTCTCCGCCAGGTGGGTTGTATAAGCTGAGTGGTGCCCCATAGTGTTTGTGTGTGTGTGTATCATCCCAAGAGTGTGTGTCGGGTCATTATAGAGGCGTTGTGTGATTTTCCATCCCGCCCACATTCTTTTGGCGCCCCCACGGAGGATGTTCTTCGAGTACCTTCTGCTTCGAGCTTCAATCTTCGAGATTCGGGATTACAGGTTAGAGGGAGAGGCACAGGTACAGGTGATTCACACAGGTACAGGTAGCTGGAGTACAGTGATATACTAGCAGTGGTGTCACTTGCATTTGTTGTGGGTATGCATCACTTTGCGCCTGTTTGAGCGCATTGTCTGTTGGTATTGTACGTTACTTGTGGAAACTGCCATTGCACGCCTTTGTGGAGCCATACTTGGTTTTATTTGGCAGTCCCAGCCATTTCTGAGACTTGGTCTGGAAGATAGTCATTTCTGAGACTTGACTATACGAGATTTGCATAAGCCTTCGTGTGAGGGTCGATAGTGTGAGGTTTTATTGAGCTGGGGGATTCTCAAATGTGGAGATCCTTTCGGTGATACAGGTAGATGGAGCACCCTTTTCGTGACCTTGCCATAGGTTATGTACTAGTGATTCCTACTTGATGCTCGGGTTCTATTGTTGGCAGTTTATGCATACATATACAATTTATATTTTGGGTTCACATTGATCTACTTCTGGGGAAACTATGTCAAAAATTTTCCAAGTTATGATGGCTGGTCTTTTGGTCTTTTAAGGCATTTATGCTGTTATGCTGCTGAAATTTTGGCAAAATCAGAGGATAAGTCAGGTGTGCCTTCTTGGGAGCTGCATGGTTGGCTTTAATGGATGATCAAAATGGCCCTCTATTCACTCCTTTTCATTTAACTCAGAGAATGCAGATAAATGTTCGTGTGTCCAAGAAGATTTTTTTCCAGCAACGCATAGTCTTTATGTTCGGGCCAAGAAGATTAAAAGAGATCCTAGAATGTCCTTTGCCTGTTGTAATTCCGATGGTTAACTATGAAAACTCATTTGATGTGCATGTGTTTGTTCTTATCTAAAGCTGAGCTCCATTGAAGTTTCTGGGGATTGGGTAGTGAAAAGTTTTGAGTTCTTGCACGTGTGTTCGAAGGGGTTCTCAAAGCATCGTAATTTGGGTAGCCATGGATTTCTCTTATCCGGAGTTTCATGGAAGAAGTGATGAAGATGGGGAAGACTTTTTGAAAAAGATGGAGGTTTCCTGCATTAGCAACCAGATTCATGACCCTACGCAAATGTTACGCCTTCTCCAAATTTGTTTGAAGAGTGATGCACGAGTTTGGTCTAAAGCATTTGAAGAGGAGTTGCGTGTGGTTGATCCACCTATAAGGTTGAGTTGGGACAATCTACGACATGGGTTGGAAGTGGAGTTTGTGAAGATAGAAGATCCTGACAAAGTGTGGCAAGAAGTACAGGCTTTGGTGCAAAAGGAAGGTGAGCCAGTAGATGCGTAGATACGTAAGTTTTCATTGGCATGGGAGCGAATGTGCAAGGCCTTAGCACCACAGGTACCCCCGCCTGACATGATGAAGAAGGACAGGTTCTTGGATGGTCTTTGGGAGAATATACGTTGGAGAGTGGAGCTAAAGAAGCCTAGGACATATGAAGATGCACTAGAGGTAGCAAGGAACAAAGAGTGGAAGTTGAGGAAAATGAGCCAGTTAGGGGTGGATTCTTTGCCAATGAGGTCTGAATTTCAGCCTATAGAGTCTTTACAAGGTCGCATGTCAGGGGTTCATCATGAACCAGTGGTTCCTCTTACTACTCAGGTTATGCCAGCAGTGGTCACTACATCGGTGCAAGATGATGGGCTAAGGCAAGACATGAGGCAAGTGGTAGATTTGATGAAGAATCTCAACCTAAACATGCTAGGTCAAGTGGGAAATAATCGAGGTCCAGGGAGGTTTGAAAATCAGCCAAGAGGTGAAGAAAGGCCTAGGAATGGTGTTGGACAAAGCAATGGTAGGTACTGGAGGCAGACGCCCACATGTTATAATTGTGGAGAGTTGGGTCACATCAGCCCGCAATGTGATAAGCCACCAAGGATGGGGGGAGACATGTATCCATTGCCAAGACAGGTGCTAACTAGGTCAAATGATTATGGCATCGAAATTAAGGGAGACGAAGGAACCAGTGGACTGACCCAGGAGGAAAAGGGAAAGACAAAAGTGCTAAGTGTAGTCACCTTGGAGAAGGCATCAAAGCTAGAGGATACATTATTGATGCCTATTGGGAAGAGGACCACAGAGGACAAGGAAGGAAGAAGTTCCCCAGGTCCTAGCAAGAAGAAGGGAAAGAGCCATGAAGGCGAGGATGTCAAGGCCAAGAGGAAAAGAAGGGCTCGTCGCAAGTTTCATGTTTCAGATTTTCCACTAGGGGATGGGCAATTAAGCTATGACTTGAAGGAGGATCTGACAAGCAGGAAGGCAGATGTTACTTTTGGGCAGCTTATAGAGATGGTGCCTAAGCTAAAACGATAGTGGAAGAGGATGGTTAACCCAATGGAGAAAGAGCCAGAGAGAGGTTCAGTGAAGGTGTCGAGCTACTAGACATTTGTCCAATAGTAGATGTGTGGCACAAAAGAAAAAATCTGGGACAAGGTTATGTGGATGGTGGAGCCCAAATATGTGTCATAACACACTCATGCATTGAGAATATGGGTCTCACAGTGACTGGGGTGTCAGGCTTTGGATTAGATTGGCAAACCATCAAAAAGTAAAATGTTTGGGTGTTGTAAAGAGCTTAGAAGTGGAGGCATATGATGCAAAGGCAGTGGTTGATTTTCATGTGATGCCAGTAGGGTTGGGAGCATATCCTATTATACTGTGCAGACCATGGTTACGTGCAGTGGGAGCTGTTCAAGATTGGAGATGTGGTACAATTAGCCTCTATGGAAAGACAGGTGCGAAGAAGCTTTATAATATGGACACAAGGAAACGTTTAGAGGAGCTTTATGAAGATGAGGATGAGTCTAGTGATGAAGACTATTCCACAGTGACTAATGAGGACAGTGATAGCACTACCAACAGTGATGAGGATGTGATGTTGCATTTCTTTTGATGGACAAAGGAATCCAGGAGTCTGGTTTAGTTGCATTTGCGAATGAGGTTGAAGATGAAAGTGAAGGGCCTTATGAAGTGATTGAAGGGCTGATGCAAACCAAAGTTGAGTTGTCAAAGAAGCAGGAAATGATGACACAAATGATCATTGGAGACCTCTCAGCCATGGAGAAGGAGATATATTTGCACATGCTGGCTAGTTTTCCTGATTTGTTCATTACTTCATATGAAGAGATCAGAGGATTCAAGGGCGAAGTGATGCATATAGAGCTGAAAGAAGGTGCTAAGCCAGTGCGGCAAAGGTTAAGAAGGATGGGTCAAGAGCAGATGAAAGCCTTGTGGGAAGAGGTGGACAAGTTATTGAAGGCAGGGTTCAAAGTCCCTGTGGAGACCACAGAATGGGTGAGTCCAGTAGTAGTCAGTCCAAAGAAGGATGGGAAGTGGAGGATTTGTGTAGATTTTAAACCCTTAAATGCAGCCACTAAGAATAACCCATATCCTCTTCCATTCATTGATCAGATCTTGGATTCAGTGGCTGGTTATGAGAGGTACAGTGTGTGTGATGGTTTTTCAGGCTATTTTCAATTGAAGATTGCTCTTAAAGACCGCACAAAGACAACTTTTATTACGCCATGGGGCTGCTTTTTCTATACGGTATTGCCATTTGGGTTGTCAAATGGACCATCTTTCTATCAAGAGAGAAAATTGGGTATTGGAACCATTCATTGGTAGTTGTATTAAAGCTTTTATGGATGACTTCTGTGTTTATAACAGTAGGGTTGAACACCATGAGAAGCTGCAGATGGTATTGGCTCGATATGATGAATGTGGAGGACAACTAAATCCAAAGAAATTTCATCTAGCACAGCCAAGGGTGAAGTTATTGGGCCATATGGTGTCAGAAAATGGCATTGAGGCTGATCTAGACAAGGTAAAGTCTATTATTCATCTTCCATCACCTACGAGTACAAAGCAATTGGCAACCTTTATACACAAAGTGAAGTACATGGCACGGTTTATTCCATTGTCTTCACAGCTTCTTTATCCATTACAAAAAGTGTCAAAGCATGATCCATTGAAATGGGATGACAAGTGTGAAGAAGTGTTTCAAGAGGTCAAAGAGGTGTTAGGGGGTCTGTCAGCCATGCAGGCTCCTGATTGGGAGAAAGTTTTTTATGTAAATCTATTAGTAGGGGATGATGAAATTGGAGCCATGCTATTGAAAAAGGGGAAAGGTAGCCATTATTTGAGGCCAGTGTATTGTGCAAGTCGAGTGAAGTTAGTAGCAGAGAGAAAATTCTCGGAAGTAGAGCTAGTGATGGCCAGTGTAATATTTTCTTGTCGACGATTTCCTCATTACTTGCTACCACGACCTTTTGTTTTCTTGACGAGTTATGCCTTTTTGCCATAGTTAATTAATGGCACTAACATGTCAAATGTGGTGAAGAAATGGGTAATTGAGCTGCAAGAGTTTGAGTTCTCTTTTCTAGTGGAAGACAGTACAAGAGCTACCCTAGCTGATTTGTTGACTTACAAGGAGAATCGCCTCCTTGTTAAGGAAGAGGTGGTGAGAAAGGTACTTGAAGAAGTGCCACAGATCAGCAATGCACATGTGTTGTTCTTTGATGGCTCATACAGAAAGAGCCATGATGCGGCTTCAGGGGGTATAACACTCTACGATCCAGAGGGGAAGCTAGTTTGTAAGAGAGGGTTCAAATTGGATGTGCATAGTAACAATGAGGCTGAATATGCTACTTTGGAAGCCGGATTACACATTTGTTTGAAGCATGGGGTTAGAAGGTTGAGCATAAAAGGTGATTCCTTGTTAGTTTTGAAGCAAGTGCTAGGTGTGTGGAAGAGCAAGAACACCTCATTGAAGGAAATGTGTTTTAGAATTAAAGGCCTGTTAAAAAAGTTTGAAGCATGGAGGATCAGACACATTGAACGTGCTCTAAATGGAGAGGCACATGAAGCAGCTCAAAGCATGATCGGGGAGCTATTTGTGTTGAGGACCACTTTACCTCTTTATCATGGCCGGGAAAGTTTGTCTCAAGAAGAGGAGTTTATGCTAAAAGGAATCATTCCAAAGGAGATTCATAAGTCTAAGACGTATGGTTTTGTGCGTAGAGCATACATGTACAAATTGATTGGTGATGTCTTATACATGAAAGGGGATGATCTCGTGTTGAGACGTGTACCTTGGCGGGAGGAGCTTTATAGAGTGTTGGAGGAGAATCATGAAGGCGCATGTGGTGGCCATTTTGCTCTAAAGATCACCTTGCATAAGATCTTGCAAGAGGGGTATGTCTAGCCTAGTTTGCACAAGGATGTTCACCATTGGTGTAGGTCTTGCAATAGGTGTCAAGCATTTGGGAAAAGAGTGTTGAAGCGAGAGCTACGAAAAACCATTATGGCATTTGATGTGTTTGAAAAGTGGGGGATTGATGCAATAGGCCATTACCTATGACAAGCAGGGGCAAAAGCTATATTTTGACTGCAGTAGACTATCTCTCTAGATGGGCAGAGGCTATAGTAGTAAAACAGATCACTGCAAAGGATGTGGAAAAATTTGTGTATGATGAAATATGTTGCAAGTTTGTGGTGCCACTAGAGCTACTTTCAGATAAAGGGCCCGGATTTAGAGCTAAACTGCTAGACTTTTTATGTGCAAAGATGAAGATTAGGCACCAACATACCACTCCTTATTACCCGCAGTGTAAAGGCTTAAATGAAAGATTCAATGGTGAGTTGGTACAAATCCTTTCGAAAGTGACAGAACACCAAGGAAAGAATTGGGATTTGGAATTGCCTAGTGCATTATGGGCTTACCGTACTTCGGTGAAGACAGGTACAGGGTTTATTCCATTTCATTTGGTATATGGAAAGGAAGCACTATTGCCTGTGGAGGTAGAGTTTCCTGCAGTAAAGATGCTAGAGAAGCTTCTTGGGCAGCCTAGTGATGCATTCAAAGAGAGGCTCTTACAATTACAAGAGGTTCAGCTGGATAGGATGAGTGCATTGGAACATTATGGGCAGATGCAAGATAAGGCTTTGGCAAAGATAAATGAAAAGGTCAAAAGTAAGGGTATCAAGAATCATGACTTGGTTTTGCGCTACAACAGTAAGCTAGACAACACCTTCCAAAAGAAGTTTCAAATTAAGTGGGAAGGCCCTTTCAAGGTAGTGGAGTGTTTTCCAAATGGTACATATCAGTTGGCTAACCTTGATGGGATTCTACATAAGTCAAGGGTAAATGGATTGTGTCTGAAACTGTATCATACTAGATTGATGATGGTGGAGCAAGATGAGCTGTCTATGGAGCAAGTAATGTCTGTGAGGGATGAGGAGACCAGTGATGAGGCGAGTCTCATATCTCTTTTTGCTGCTGCTGATCATGAATGATCTAGCAGGCTAGGGGATGGGCAAATTATGTCAGGAGTTTTTTGGATCAAGTGATTGCGCATATGTACATATACATGCATGGTGCATCAAATAAAGAATTGCCCATTTTCCAGAGCCAGGTGGTTACGTGGGGCCCACATGTGTACAGGTAGGACAGGGTGTACATAGTGCATCGATTTTCACTATTATCAGTACCAGTGTGTTTTTTCTATAATAATGAGAAGTTGGTAGCGCGTAAAACTTCTCGAGGAAGCTATCCGTGGGCCGACGACATGAGGTAAGCAGGTGCGTCAGATGGCATCTAGTGGCGTTAGAAGGTTGAATGTGGTCAATACTTGCAGATGGATGAGTACGGACACAACGTGGGTGTTTTTTTGTGATACTTATGCAGAAGGGTCATCATGAGGACCAAGTTTTGAGGCCACTTCACGTGGTGGCGGGATGCATTATTGAAAAAAGTCGAGCGCCAGGTGTGCGTATGGATGCAGCAGGGTGACAACTATGCACTGCGAGGTCAGTTTTTGGCCTGTTCGGGGCCTGTTTGAGGTCATCTTAAAGGCCAAGGGTGCCCAAGTAATAAATCTAAGTGTGGGAACTGAAAAAACAGAGAGAAGACCAGAAAAAATGTGGAGAAGAGAGAAGGAACAGCCGCAACTGTGTTTTTGCTCATTTTGGAGCCTGTTTTGGCCGTAAACTGCTCATCCGAGGTCGGATTTGAGCACTTTGACATTGTAGACTAGGGTTTTGGGCCGTTCCGGATGCGATGGTGCAGTCCATTTTGCCAAATCCCTCACTATTTTTCTGCTGTTTTGGCTATGTAAGTTTCTCCTATGAGCAAAGCTTCTTCTCTAGTTTGTGATTGTATCTGGCATATGTTACCCATATTGTGTGAGCTATTTGCCCCATTGGTGTTGGCTCAAGCTCTATTGTACCTAAATATCATAAATTCTCCTCTTTTGAGCTGAGTTTTTTTGGGTGTGTGTGTGTGTCTCTCTCTCTGTGTGGAGTGGGCAAGTGGGTAGTCTATCTCGTCTCACTCCATCAGTGTGTTCCCTTTCTCGGCCAGGTGGGTTGTATAAGCCGAGTGGTGCCCCATAGTGTGTGTGTGTATCATCCCAAGAGTGTGTGTTGGGTCATTATAGAGGCGTTGTGTGAGTTTCCATCCCGCCCACAACGTTATCAATAATCAGGAGGGAATAGTTATCTCTGATGGTGGCAACATTTACATGTTTGAGATTTACACAAACTCACAATTTGTCATTATGTAGATAAACTTGACTTTCTAAGTTTATCTATCTACTTTTTGATCCTTTTAGCAAAAGTTTCATTGTATGTATAGGGACGTTTTCTGTGAGGTTTTGCATCACTCTTAAAGGGTATTATATGTTAGCAAATGCTTGGATCAACTCCCCTAAGGTCCTTGTATGACCATGCAAATACATATTGTTTGAGAGTAGCTATTAATAGCTACTCTTCCTCCTTAGTGAGGTTGGTAGAAATATATGATGGCTTTGGTTATTCTCCTTATTAAGCTAGGTCAATGTGCTTGGATTTTTCAGGTCCCTCATAGGATGTCTCTAGTTATTTAAGTTCCCTCATCGGCTACTGAACTATGATCTTTCAATCCAGTATTGTGTATTTTTTGTAGTGAGAGGGTGCATCAAATTTTTCCGTGCTTGATTCCTTTTCAATCTCCATTTTGATCGTCCAAATATCTTTCAAGGTTTGATTTAGCTTTTGGTATTCACAGTTTTGCTCAGTTTTTGTCATTCTTGATGATGTTTAGGCTATATCTTTGGCTTTCCCCTTGTTTTTTTTCTTTGGATTAGTCTTTGTTGAAGCTAGTTTCACGTATCTTCATGTAATTTTGTGCCTATGACACAGTCATTTGCTCCTACGAGCATCAGATACTCAGTTTTTCCCTTAAAAAAGGCATAACTTTTCCTTGCATGTTTTTCTTTTAGCTCACTCATAGTGTTTGGTACCTCTCTTATCTTCTAGACTTTTGGTTGGGAAACTCATAGAAGATCACCTCTTTCTGGTTTGGTTTTTTTTTGTCCTCATCATCAATTTCAAATACATCGTCTTGTGATCTTGGAGTTCTTCGCTGCTTTTGTTGCTTAAATCTTGAATGGAAACCTTGTCCACTATATGTTTGCACTCAACCATTCCTTGAGTTTTTCCATTCAAAAAAGGCATCGGTTTTCCTTGCATGTTTTTCTGTTTCCTCATTCATAGTTCTTGATACCTCTCTTGTCTTGTAGACTTTTGGTTGGGAAACTCATAGAAGATCACCTCTTTCTGGTTTGGTTTGGTTTTGTTTTTTCCTCATTATCAATTTCAAGTGTATCGTCTCATGATCTTGGAGTTCTTCTTCGCTTTTGTTGCTCAATCTTCGATCGAAAGCTTGTCCACTATATGTTTGCACTCAACCATTTTTGGAGTCCTTAGGTCCTCGATTTTCGACCTTGATTCCAAGATAACACTTACCATTTTGAATGCTGCTATGTCAAAACCCTCTTTGTCACAAAATTTTGTTGGGGTTGTTTAGTTCACGTATACATCTAGAGTAGCAATGGTTCTCAAAAGTAATCCTCCATTTATCTTTCTAGAATGCAATCTTCTTTAATGAGGCTCTCACATTTGGATGCTCCACACATCCAAGTATATGATTTGTTGTGCAACCAAGTAGGTATTTTCTTTTTGTGGACCCTAGTTGAGTCAAATTTCTCTACAAGAGTTTGACTGATATCTCTATAACTATGTTCCTTTGGCGGTGATCCTTGTTTTGTAACATCCTTGTGCCGCAAGTAGTCATAGCCCCAATTGTGTACCATCTTAAGTTGATGCATGAATGGCCGCCCCACAATGACATCAAAGTTATTAATTTTCCAAAATCCACTATGGTAAAGTTATGCTCATACTCAATTTCACATGAGGACACTATGATCTGTTTTAGCATACCCACAGACCTTTCCACGTACCCTCTATCAGTTGCAATTTCATTCGTGTTTTTTTGAAAGCCAATCTCCCCCATTTTTTCCACTTTTTTTGTGTAGCAATGTCCACTCTAGCTTCGCTATCAAGTACATCAATGGTTTTCACTCCCTTGTGCTCTAGTGGCAAGGTGGTGTTCCCTTCCTCTCCTTCACAATGATCATCCACCTTTTTTACAGGCACAGGTTTCATCTTTGGTTTTTCTGGTAGAGTTTTACCCATGTATTCATCTATGGGAATGTCTTGATGAGGGATTTTCAGCCCCATCTTCTCCAAGTTTTTTCCCACTTCAACCCATAAATATAGTGTAATTTGTAAAAACTCTAAGAGAGTTATTGTACATTGCATGGAAGTCAACATTAGTTCATGGAGTCCCTTGGTGTCCATCATTTTTAAAATTGATTTCCATTGAGAGGACACAACTTTGACCTATGATATCATTTCATGTTCTCCTATGAACACAACAAAGTCTTCAATGTTTCTGGTTTGCTTTCTATAGGTACTTCTATCCTTGCATCACCATAAAGAGTCTATATATCTCCATGATAAAACTCATGATCCATATTGATCTTTGCTATAGGCGCAAACTTTAAAAGTTGCACTACCATCTTTGCAGTCCCTGATCGTCTCCCATAAAGCTCGTGTTCATGGCTCCTCCACTTATGGAATGGGAACCATCCCTTTTGACTTCGTGTCATTTGTGGTATTAGCAACTACCCTTGTATCCAATGGTGCTTCAATTTTATGTTTCGTTTGATTGATCACTTTGTTTTTCTTATGCTCAAATTTTCATCCTTTTGGTGTATCAACACTTCTTATTTGGTTTTTCTAACTTAATTAGAGCTTAAGCAGTCTCTATGAGTTGTTTGAACATTTTCAATCTCTGTGTTTCAAATTTGGGATGCGGAGATGTCAACCATCTTTTGCTTCAAAGTCTAGTTAGTCTTCAGTCTAGGCTCTTAGACTTGCAATAGAGCCTCTAAAGCTTCTAGCATGTTGTCCACTAAGACTGAACCATCTGATGATATTTTGGAAGACACTGCTCTTTCTACTCATTCTTTGTTTGTTATTTTGTGTTTAAGCTTCTCCCTTTTTTATTTTTTGTTTAAGCTGATCCCTTGTTTCTTTTAGCTCTATCTCTAAGACAGTCTTTTCTTTTAGCCTCCTAGCTTCCATTTTGTCTCTTTTTGCTTTCCATGATTTTCTCTCAGTCCTTGTCATTAAACTCTCAAAGTCAGTTTGAATTGGTAGTTTTTTCTCATCTCAATCGGCATGTTTCTTGTAGCTTCCTGAGCTTGAGCCATGGTTATTACTTTGATTGGAATTGTTGGCTTGGTCTCTAATTCACTCAAAAAATAAAATTCATCGTTGCTTTTTCTTTATTTTTAGGATTCTTCGAGCAGTTTGTAAGTAAATGATCTATTGTTAACCCTCATGCACATTCCTATCACCTACGATGGACGCTGTATTATTTATTTGGTAGCGTGAGGTACCGGGTTTGTCGATCCATTAGGAAAAGGGTAAGAGTGATCGCCGATGAGAGGCGCACTCTAACTGGAACATTCAAGGGATTAGTTGGCTAAGCATGGGCGCCCAAGTGTGAATGGGGTGAGCTCATATAAAAGTCAACTAAACCTAAAATTCACTCATTCTCTCATTTGTGCAATTGAAGAGTGCTCTTGGTCCGTCTCCATCTTCTTCTTCTTCATCTCCTTGTGTGTGTGTGTATGCGAGAGAGAGAGAGAGAGAGAGAGAGAGAGAGAGAGAGAGAGAGAGAGAGAGAGAGAGAGAGAGCATTGTGGCGGCACGATGGCGGCAAGGCGGTTGAGCGCAGCGTAGCGGTGTCTCCCTCTTCTTCGCGGCAAGGAATCCTCCAAGACAACAAGCGTAGAGCGGTGAGTGACACACCATCTCCATCTTTAATCTTACTAGTTTAAGCTTGTTGTGTGCTTGGAGCCATTTGTGGCTCGCACACAGTGTATCGGCAAGTTCCTTGCATTGACACATGCGACAGACGCGCACATTTTTGGCGCCGCTACCGAGGAATGCCATACACTAAGCTTGAATGGCACTTTGTGCTTCTTTTGTGGTGCAATTTCAATTGTAGGAAAGGTAGGGAAGGAAGATGTGTGTGTTGAGAAGAAGGATTTTGTGTTGCTACTGTGTATTTCTTTGTTAATGAAGTTTTGAAAGGTTACTGTGTTTTCTCTGTGTAAGGTATTAGTATTAATGTTGTTAGTTCTATGTAATATAAAGTACAGTAAGTAGGAAGTAGATCTGTGAGAGCTAATGAAGTGTGTTAGTGTGTAACAGTAGGTGTATTAATTGTAAGTAGGTAGGTAGAGTGTGTGTGTGCTCTCACGCAGGCCGCAACGACCTTATCCCCAAAAAAAAAAAAAAAAAAAAAAATTAAAGGTAGGATCGGGATCGGGAATATCTCCCAGACCAAAGCCCAAGCTCAAGCCTCAGTCGCCCTTTAAAATTACGTGTTTTAGCTTCACACGTAGCTAAAAATTGACTTTTTTGAGGACCAACGGAGCTTCAAGTGACCAAACGTTGTGCTGTAAAGCACACCGCGACCCTCTAAGTGATACGCTCGTTTCGAGCTATCACACACTTTAATCAAAAAAATCAATCATTAAAAAACATTAAAAAAAAACCGAGTGAAAACGAAAGCCTAAAAAAGTATGCGGTTAACCTTCGTGGTTATTCGCCGACGATTGTTGGGTGCCAAAGGCACATGCATCTGCGCTCTAGTCGTGTGCTAGAGACGGAGCAACTAGAGATAGTTTTGACTGACGCGAGTTCTCAATATCCACCTACCTTAGGTTTCGGGCTCTCGGCGGGGACCCAAGGTAGTACAAACCAAGACCCGAACATAGCGGCTAGTGACTCTTCCTCTGACTACGACATCATGGAGGGTTTCCTAATGCCTAATCCCGATAGCTCAAGCCAAGACATGCATGCCATGGGCCCGCGGTCCGGGCCGAGCGTGCTTAGCCGCTTGAAGGAAATCTTTAGTAGAGCCACTCGCTCTGAACATGGAGCTAATGATATAAATGAGGGGGGTGGGGAAGTAAATTCTCCATTCATAACCAACATGGACCCTATGCCCTTAGAGAATGTGCACGTGAATACTCCATTCATCGCACCCCCTGACTCTTCAGAACTATTCCCCTCTAAGGTCATATTACCCGATGGTAGGAGCCTTGCCGAAGTGCAAGAGGTTGAGCGATATATCATTGCGGCTAGGGAAAAGGAAGTTGAGAGATTACGCAAGGCGGAGCAATGAAGAGAGTTAAAAGTGAAAGCCCCTATGTCAATATCCTTGCTAAGGGAGCAATCGAGTGCTCCTGACTTAGCAACTGCTAAGGGCCAACCCCTAGGGAGCAACATTGCATCTAGCTCAAAGGACACCCCTAGCACCTCAATCCTAGATGGAGCATTCTTAAATGAGAAATGGGAGTACCAACTACAAATGGAAACTCTAACCGACCTATACACAGGTCACACCTATCACGTGGGTTGGTTAGATGTTCTACAATCCACAATGGGTGCTACTAGTGTGGAGGATCAACAAAAAAGAGTTTGTGAGGTCATCCATAGGGTGATTGAGTTAGAGAGATAGAACAAGGGGATCCACATGCCTTCAACGGGTCTCATGAGAATCTTGGATACAGGGAAGGATAAACAACCAACCTTATCGCAAATGGAGACTCCCTCGGTAAGTCCGATGGATCCTCCATACGTTGTTTCCCCAGGGGTCTCAGTGAAATCTGAGCCCACAAGTGATAGCTTTACCTTTCCAAGTCTAGCTCATCTTTCCCTTGATGGCACCACGGCTACCATGCCTACCCCAATGATGGGCATGCCGAGAAACACTCCATGGACCTCATTTGTTAGTAAAGCACCACTACATGGTAGCTCAATGCGTGCAATAGTACCTACTCGTACTCATGTAGTCCCTACCCCTCCCATTGTTTCAACTCCCTATGCTTCACAAACATAACACCCAAGGTGTTATTTCCATGGGACTATACCGGCTAGCATTAGCATGTCACATTCGACGTCTGCTATGCCTAGGGCCACACATATGAACTTTGGACGTGGAACCCAAGGGCTTCCTATGCGCCAAGCCCAATGCTATTACCTACTCCACATGTAGTCTCTGGAGCGCCTTCACCCACGGTGCCTGCTCACTTAGGTGACTTGGCAACATTTGCTCAAGCTATTGGTCGATCTATTGCTGAGAATATGCGTAACACGCCTGATAGAGAGCCTAGAAGTAAGGTAGTACAAATAGCCAAGCTCACAAAAAAAATTAGTGGAGACGGGGATGTGAGAAAGCATATCAAAGTGTTTGAACAAATATGTGATTCTCTAGGAGAACACAATGACCTGCATAAGAGTGATGTTTTAAGCCTAACCTTAAGTGGGAATGCAGGGGATCGGTATAGAACCCTAAGGGTGGAAGAAAAAACGATTTACCCTACTCTTAGGAGACTGTTCTTAAAAGAATACATACGAGAGGGAGCGCTTTGGGGTGTAGCCTCACAGTTCCAGAAAGCCCAACGAGAGGAAGGAGAGTCGGTGAGAGACTTTATTAGTCGCTTGAAGAATTTGAGGGTAAAATTTCCAAGGCAAAGCTTTGACTTGTTGTACACAATTTCAAGACCATGTGAAGGCACGACCTTGGTCTCGGCTTTATTTTCCATGACAACAGCTTGCAATCGTGTCCAGAAAGTGCCACTATACACGTTTAAGCTCTCAAGGAGGGCGAACCTTGAAGCAAAAAGAAATTTTCACTTACAATCAATGGCAATTACGTAACTCATGCAACGCATAGTGTTGGTTGTGGATCGTGATTGACATGCGAGTCGCAACCAAGCGATTATAGACTTCACTGATTTCCAAATTGGGCAAGGCCCTTGGTAGACAAAAATAAGAAATCCTATGAACCAAGCACACGTCTCTGAAAAAGCATTTATTGATTCTTTTCTAGAAAGAGATACCTTTGAGTATTACGATGGCATGCAATTGAAATTCATAAGGTATGCATGGATTTCAATTTTTTTGGAAAAAATATTCATCATATGGTGCATAGCCTGTCATGCAATATGGTGAGTGCATTTTAATACGTACTCCAAGCACAAGCACGGCTTGTGACTGTTACCATCAACATTAAAATTTTGCTACGTATATTATTGGCAAGGATCAATGACTAGTTTGCAAAACCACATCAAGCACGGCTTGAGTACAACCTGCCTCTGTAACATTGATGGGGGCTTTTCACAAGCCAAGCTCCCATACCCCTCTTCTCTCGTCCCCACCCCATGAAAACCCCCTCTTAGGGAGGGAGTGATAAAAGACATTGGAAAAAGTAAGAAAAAAATAAAGTATGATTATGTAAATATATGAGAAAGGTAAAATAGGCCACCTCATGCGTGCGGGGCTGCCCATCCCCACCTTGCCTCCTTTTTCTTCACTGTTGCCCCGCCGTGTGTCCCTTTTCCTCTCCTCCACTCAAAAGGGTCAACCCCCTCTCTCTTCCCCTTGTCCTTTCTCTTTTCTCTCTCCCCTCAAGATACCCCACCTCTCACCAATAATGCATTCTAACTCACCAATAATGCACCCTAACTCACATGCAACTTACCCTATCTTCCAAAATAGTATACCCCACCCCCCCTTTCTCTCTCCTATCATATCCCATGACCCAAATACCCCCCCCTCTTTCTAAAGGGAGCCATGTCTCTTGTCTTGTAGCTAAATAACCTCCCCCACACTCACACACACTCAGTTTCACTAAAAAAGGTGCCCACGGACCCATCCCCACCCGGTGGTTACCTGATTTTTCTTGTGTTCACACACATCTGCACACAGATTCACCTCTGAACACACTCCTCTCTCTCCCCTCTTGTAATTACTTTATTCTCCATGTCACCTCTCACTTTTTTTCATCAACCCATCTCTCTCTCTTAGTCTCTCTCTCATGAGACTGCTGTTCTGGCACATATACACACAGCCAGACAAGTGGGACCCACAGTCACATGGCCTATGTAGATAATGATTTCTTCATTTCTAAATTCTATAATTTCTCCCCCCCCCTCCTCCCCTATATAAAGAGGGGTCACCATCACACAAAAATAGACAACATCACCAAAGAACACACTATGCACTGTGTGTGCCTAGTGCACACACACACACACACACACCCACAACATCACCATCACCGCAATCACCATGCTTGTCTTGAGCATGACCGCTACACCCTTGGCTATGGAAGATGAAGGGCAACTAAATGAAGGATGATGGCCATAATCCTCGTGCGAGTCTTCACCATCAACTCCCACCTATCCGCCATGTGCTCTACCACTCTCTCCCTTCTCATTCCCCTACCCTATGCTCCCCATTTCATTGCCTAATTCTCTAAATAAATCTTGAGGTTTTGTGAGTATGTTTTCTTGCAATGTTTTGCCCATGTGAGGTGTGCGGAATCGCCACCTAGTCTTGTGTTTTGGAGTGAGCTTGTGTATGTGTGAAGGGTGTGCGGATTCGCCATCCTTTTGTGATGCCTAAGTAGTAAGCCGCTATACCCCCTCCCTCTCTCTCTCTCTCTCTCTCTCTCTCTCTCTCTCTCTCTTGATCTCATTCCATTTCCTTTTCATCATTACTCCCAAGCATCCATCTCTCTTGGATGAAAACTTTGTTATGGTGGTGTGTTGTTTGCGTCCTAGCCGCTGAAGCTAGGTGGTGCCCCCTGTTTGCTTTACCATGACAGGCTCGAGGCGCGCCATTCGGTCCCCGGTGTTTTAGAGGCCGTCGGGGGTTCGGGGTTCGCTTTGCTCCCGTCATTTGGTTCCCCCAGTGAGGATCTTTTCATGAAACCCTTCAGTTTACAAGACTGAAACCCCTAAACTATTGTGAATGGATGAATGGCTAGCAGGATTTGCTAATTGGACGACAGAAGAAGAAGAGCTCCAAGCACAACTAGACGAACTCCGCATCTCCATCGAAGCTCGAGTGCCAGGCGTAACGGTAATTGATTTGCAGTGGGAGAGTCAACCAACACGCCAAACCCAGTGGATATACATAGGCCAAGTGCCAAGAAGAAGAAGGAGAAGCTCGAAACCATGTCCGCAACCTACAACCAACCCACAACAACAAAATGGAAGGAGCTCTACACAATAGAGAATCAACACTATTCTACTTTGAGAATCGGGTAACTCAAGTCACCGAAGTAATTATCACAGTCAGTTTTCAAGTCGCACATGATGCTGCAGCACAGATAACGGAAGCATTGGCTCACACTCTCACTAGAGAAACTAGGGATCTACTGAGTTTGTTTCAGTAAAGAACACCACCCTCTCCCACAATCTTGGACAGTGACTAAGCACCTCTAAGCTTCACATGAATCAATACAACCTACCTCAAGATAGATCACACATACCAACACGTGTACGCTCAATCAAGGTAATACTGGATTTGAAGGCTCACTACCAGCACGTCATTGACACCATTCCGGGTGGGGAGCGGTTTTTGGAGGTTCTGGCATCAGATCAACCATTTGTCTTACCTTTGGTACAAGGCAATGTACCGTTTGAAGTTTTAATCTATGTCCTAGTATAAGAGGGTATACACGCCTCCTTGTAAAGAAGAAAAAAAACTTTTGCAAGTTAAGCAGTGTGTCTTCCTAGCTCTCTCTCAGTAATCATGACAAGTGTAGCATTTCCAACATTTAAAGGAAAGAAGGGGGAGGATTTGGTAACAGACTTCCTAGATGACTTTGAAGTAGCATGTGTAGTGAGCAACAAAGATACGGATGAATCCCGGGTTAGAATCTTTAAGCATCTCATGAAGCTAGAAGCTAGATCATGGTACAATGCACTTCCACAAGCAACCAAGGATGACTGGGAACCCTTAAAAACCGCTTTTAAGAGGCGCTTTGGGGGAGGTACCACTTCAGAAAAGTTGTGGGACAAGTTGAGAGACTTGAAGCAGGAGGGTCTTTTAGAATATGCCACCTATGAGTCCAAATTTGTGGATTTGTGGGAACGGTGGGTTGAGTCACTGGCTAGGGGGGAAGCTGCATCCGATTTCCTAAAAAAAGATCGGTTCATGCATGGCTTATGGCCGCTTCTCAAGGAGAAGGTGAAAGGTAGATTCCCGGCTACGTACGAGTTAGCCGCTGAGATTGCTCGCCTTAAAGACAAGAAGTTGCGAGTGAAAGCCAAAGAAACCGAGTCAACAGAATCAGGAACATCGCGTCGACCAGCAACTACGACAACCACCATTCCACCACCACCACCGGCTCTTGGGGTAAGAGATGACCAACAAGATATGTTGGCTCATATTACTGACCAACTGCAGAATTTGTCTGTCCACTTAATACAACAAGGGAGGAGTCAAGAAAGAGATCAAGACCCTGGAAGAGCACGATGACAAAACAGGGAGTATCATTGCTACAACTGCGGAGAAGACGATCACGGTATGTACTACTGTCCCAAACCAGAACAAAACTATAATAGAGGAGGTAGGAGGAACCAATTGTCACCCCATAGAGAAAGAACACCCCCACCCCGAGCACCACCCCCACCAACACAAATTCTACGTCCACCCCAGACACCACTACAAGCATCCATCCCACCTCTTCCACCAGCCCCACCACCCGATCGCCCTGTAAACATCATAAGGCTAGAAGAGAAAGGAAAAGCCATAGTAGTGGATCCACCAAGAGCAAAGGAGAGGGACAAGGGTAAGGAGAAGGTAACCTTTTTAGAACCACTTGAAGCCATGACTGTGAAAAGAGCTAGGAGGGAGAAAGCTACACAATCAGATGATGAGAGAAGCATGAGAGGAGAAACTAGCAAGAGGCCATCCAGGCCACGGCGGAAATTGGGTATCACCGACTTCCAGCTAGGGGAAAGTTCTAAGCCCTATGATCTAACATTGGATGTGGCAGAGCAAGGACTGAAGATTACATGGCCACAGATGCTACGTCTTGTACCTAAAGTAAGGCAACAATGGTCTAAAATGGTAAGTACAAGACGCTCCAAAACAAAGATAGTCGGAGCAATTTCAGGATGCAACATGGATGACATCCTTCCAATTGTCGACGTAAACATAAAAGGAAAGAGGGTTGGAAACACCTACATTGATGGAGGTGCACAAATCTGTGTAATGAGCGAAGCTATGATGCTTCGATTAGGGCTCGAGGTTGACAGGCCTTCTCCATGCAAGGCAAAGATGGCAAACAACGCAAAAGTAAAGTGTGTGGGTGTGGTAAGTGCCGTGAAAATCAAAGCTTCCAACACTGAGGTAGAGGTAGATGTTTTTGTAATGCCTACTAAGGGGGAGGGCTATCCACTAATTTTGAGAAGGCCATGGTTGATGGCCATGAAGGCAAAACAAGACTGGGATACTGGCCTTCTACGCATGAATGGTAAGAAAGGGGAGACAATCTACTACGACATGAGGATTGGCAAGCAGAAGGAAATGAATCTGGAAACATCGGTAGATGAAACCACTAGCGAATCTTCCAGTTCTGAGGAGGAGACCACATCCACCGACGAAAGTGATAGTTCCATTGATGTGATGGGTATCATTATGAAGGATCCACAAAGGGTAAGCACAACTGGTGATCCATCACCAAAAGGGCAATCCAATGAAGAGGAGAGCAAATCACCTGGCCTAGGAGGAAGTAGGTTGAAGGGTATGTTGTCTACGGAATTAACACTTGAGGAAAAAGATAGTTTTTTGCAAATGTTGATGGGATTTTCTAACCTGTTCATTGACAACTATGAAAGAATCACAGGCATTACAGTGGTGGAACATCATAGTAAGCTGAAGGAAGGGGTAAAACCAGTTGTGCAAGAGCTACGACGACTGGGGGTCATACAAGAAAAGGCACTCTTGGCCGAGGTAAGGAAAATGCTGGAGGCGGGATTCATCTATCCTGTAGAAAACTCAGAATGGGTGTCACCCGTAGTGGTGACGCCTAAAAAGAATGGTAAGTGGAGGGTCTGTGTTGACTACAAACCACTAAATGCAGCTACAAAGAGAGACCACTTTCCTCTCCCTTTCTTGGATAAAATTCTGAATGAAGTAGCGGGTTTTGAATGCTATACCGTCTGTGATGGTTATTCTGGATACTTTCAAATATGCATAGCCTTGGAAGATCAGCTAAAAACCACTTTTATCACGCCACGGGGTTGTTTTGCATACAGGGTTATTCCATTTGGTCTCACAAATGCACCTGCCACATTCCAAAGATATGTCACATATGTTTTTCAACCGTTCTTTGGAACATCCATAAGAGTGTTCATTGATGATTTTTGTATATATAGCTCCCGTATTTCAAATTTAGAAAAGGTAACTGAAGGTTTGGCCAGGTTGCAGAGCCTAGGTGGGCAATTAAATGTGGATAAATGCCACATTGGGGAGAGTAAAGTCATTCTACTAGACCATGAAATTTCAGCAAAAGGTATCAACGCCGACCCAAGTAAGGTGTCCGCACTCATAGCCCTACCTTCACCAACGACCGCACGTCAATTGGTCTCTTTTCTACAGAAGGTGAGGTACTTAAGTAGATTCATACATCTACTATCACAACTTGTTCTACCACTGCAACAACTCACTCAAAGATCAACTTTCACTTGGGACGAGGAAAGCGAACATCACTACAACAAGGTAAAGGAGGTCTTAGCCACTCTGCCAACTATCTCACCACCTAAGTGGGATGAAAAATTCTATGTCACCTCAAGTGTTGGTGATGACTCATTGGGGGCTGTGCTACTCCAAAAGGATACGACGACATCTTTCATGAGGCCAATCTACTTCTCTAGTCGAATGATGACAGCAGGAGAGAAAGGTTTCACCCATGTGGAACACTTAGTCCTAGCTCTTAGATTTGCAACTACAAAGTTTAGGTCATATTTGTTGCCTAAGCAATTTGTGATTCTAACCACGGATGAAATATTTCCCTATGTTGTACAACACATGGATGTGTCTGCTAGAATTACTAAATGGCTAGTTCATCTGCAAGAGTTTGACTACACGGTACAGGTAGAAAGCACGACAAGGGCAAGTTTGGGGGGACTCATGACCTACCAAGTCTTTGAAAGGAAGGAGAAGAAATCTAAGGAAGGAGAAGTCCGATTACCTCCAGTACCACCGATGGTAGAAGGAGCATACTCTCTCTACTTTGATGGAGCCTACAAGCGAGCGTCCGACAAAGCAGCTGCAGGCATAGTGGTCTTTGATGACAAAGGGACAAAGGTATTTTCATTGGGCCAATTGTTAGATTCACATTCTAACAATGAAGCTGAGTATGAAGCACTAACCAAGGGTCTACAATGGTGCGTCTCGCAAGGTATACAACGCCTTAATGTATTTGGGGATGCTCTACTTCTGGTAAGGCAAGTAAATGGAGCATGGACATGCAAGAATCCTAGTTTAAGGACTCACTTAAGTGGTGTAAAAACCTTGTTGGGTAAGTTTGAAGAAGTTCAAATACACCATATCCCAAGGGCTCAAAACCAAGAAGCAGATGCCCTAGCAAGTGAAAGACTACAGGAAGTGGTGGTTGGAGCAATAAAACTAAAGCTCCCTCTATTTCAAGGAAGTGATGCCTTGCCTGACATCATGCATTTTTTTGAAACAAGGGGAATGCCCATCAGATTTAACAAAGGGACAGAAGCAATGTCTGACGCGGAAGGCGACAAGGTATCGACTCATCAATGACGGTTTGTACTGTAAGGGTAAGGACCAAATACTCAGGAAGGTCCCTCTCTCTCAAGAAATCACGGGAGTAATTGCTAGCTGTCACGACGGGGTTTGTGGTGGTCACTTTGCCCTAGACATAACAAGTAGGAAAATCTTGCAAGCAGGCTTCATATGGCCTAGCCTCAACCGTGATGTACACCACTGGTGCAAAACATGTAAGTTGTGTCAAAAGGCCGGCACTAGGTCACTTATGCCTGAACCACAGACACCTATTGTCTCATATGGCCCATTTGAAAAATGGGGTATCGATGCCATTGGGCCATTACCTAGGGCCAACTCAGGAAAATTCTACATTATCATGGGGGTCGACTACATGACTAGATGGGCAGAGGCTACAGCCACCACTAGAATCACAGCGGTAGAGGTAGCTAAATTTATCTACGAGCACATATGTTGTAGGTTTGGCACACCTTTAGAGATCATCTCTGATAGAGGGCCAGGTTTCAGAGCAGACTTGGTAGGAGAATTAATGCAGAAACTGGGCATTACAAGGAGGCACTCTTCACCATATTACCCTCAATGTAATGGCCTAGTTGAAAAGGTAAATGGAATGGTTTCTAAAATTATTACCAAGCAGGTAAACAATCATCCTGGAGACTGGGATAAGTATCTACTACCAACTTTATGGGCCTACAGAACTTCATTTCGTACATCCTTGGGATTCACACCGTATCATCTAGTATTTGGTAAGGAAGCAATCTTGCCCATTGAAGTGCAACTACAAAGTCTCAGAGTAATGGCAAGCCAGCTTCAACAGCCCAACATGCATTTGAGAGATCACATCATCAACTTGGAAAGGCTGCAGCTGGACAGAGAAGAAGCAATAAATTATTATACAGCACAAGCAGAGCATAGACGGCTTAGCTTTAACGCGCATCTCCGGAAAAAATAATTGAAGAAAGGAATGTTGGTGCTCCGCTACGACAATCGCTTTGACACGCGCAAGGATAAGAAACTCCTACTCCGATGGGAAGGTCCTTTCATCGTCAGGAAAAAGTATGCCAATGGAAGCTACCAGCTTATGGAGGCTGATGGAAAACTTCATAAAACCAAGGTAAATGGTTGGTGACTTAAACCTTATTTTCTTCGATTTGACCAGGCTCCACCTATTGACATTCCAGATGAGGACACACCATCAGCCGCCACCTCCGATGATAATGATCAAACAGATGAGCTACAGACATGAATGCCTCTAGCCAAAAGGGGAGGGCTAATGATGGGGGCTTTTCACAAGCCAAGCTCCCATACCCCTCTTCTCTCGTCCCCACCCAATGAAAACCCCCTCTTAGGGAGGGAGTGATAAAAGACATTGGAAAAAGTAAGAAAAAAATAAAGTATGATTATGTAAATATATGAGAAAGGTAAAATAGGCCACCTCATGCCTGCAGGGCAGCCCATCCCCACCTTGCCTCCTTTTTCTTCACTGTTGCCCCGCCGTGTGTCCCTTTTCCTCTCCTCCACTCAAAAGGGTCAACCCCCTCTCTCTTCCCCTTGTCCTTTCTCTTTTCTCTCTCCCCTCAAGATACCCCACCTCTCACCAATAATGCATTCTAACTCACCAATAATGCACCCTAACTCACATGCAACTTACCCTATCTTCCAAAATAGTATACCCCACCCCCCCTTTCTCTCTCCTATCATATCCCATGACCCAAATACCCCCCCCTCTTTCTAAAGGGAGCCATGTCTCTTGTCTTGTAGCTAAATAACCTCCCCCACACTCACACACACTCAGTTTCACTAAAAAAGGTGCCCACGGATCCATCCCCACCCGGTGGTTACCTGATTTTTCTTGTGTTCACACACATTTGCACACAGATTCACCTCTGAACACACTCCTCTCTCTCCCCTCTTGTAATTACTTTATTCTCCATGTCACCTCTCACTTTTTTTCATCAACCCATCTCTCTCTCTTAGTCTCTCTCTCATGAGACTGCTGTTCTGGCACATATACACACAGCCAGACAAGTGGGACCCACAGTCACATGGCCTATGTAGATAATGATTTCTTCATTTCTAAATTCTATAATTTCTCCCCCCCCCTCCTCCCCTATATAAAGAGGGGTCACCATCACACAAAAATAGACAACATCACCAAAGAACACACTATGCACTGTGTGTGCCTAGTGCACACACACACACACACACACCCACAACATCACCATCACCGCAATCACCATGCTTGTCTTGAGCATGACCTCTACACCCTTGGCTATGGAAGATGAAGGGCAACTAAATGAAGGATGATGGCCATAATCCTCGTGCGAGTCTTCACCATCAACTCCCACCTATCCGCCATGTGCTCTACCACTCTCTCCCTTCTCATTCCCCTACCCTATGCTCCCCATTTCATCGCCTAATTCTCTAAATAAATCTTGAGGTTTTGTGAGTATGTTTTCTTGCAATGTTTTGCCCATGTGAGGTGTGCGGAATCGCCACCTAGTCTTGTGTTTTGGAGTGAGCTTGTGTATGTGTGAAGGGTGTGCGGATTCGCCATCCTTTTGTGATGCCTAAGTAGTAAGCCGCTATACCCCCTCCCTCTCTCTCTCTCTCTCTCTCTCTCTCTCTCTCTCTCTCTCTCTCTCTCTCTCTTGATCTCATTCCATTTCCTTTTCATCATTACTCCCAAGCATCCATCTCTCTTGGATGAAAACTTTGTTATGGTGGTGTGTTGTTTGCGTCCTAGCCGCTGAAGCTAGGTGGTGCCCCCTGTTTGCTTTACCATGACAGGCTCGAGGCGCGCCATTCGGTCCCCGGTGTTTTAGAGGCCGTCGGGGGTTCGGGGTTCGCTTTGCTCCCGTCAACATCTCAAGGAGATCAACACGGTCTATTGCTAGACTTGGTCCTACCACAAGAGGCGACTATTCCAAAGGCAAGGTGTAGTATGGAGTTTTTTTTTATCGATCACGTACGATGTGCAATGTCTATGAGACGCAATCAAGTCGGTAAAGTCTCCGGACCAATTGTTCTAGCTTAAGAAGTCGACATGGGTTTCTCTATGTCGTATTCTAGATTTGCAATTTTGTTAGGACATGGCCCATAGGCAAACATGCTTTACACATTTGTCGATTAAGATATATCTATATGGTCAAGGACAAAGATAATCACGCCAAGCAGGTATGAGGTACGTCCTTTGCAAGTACTTTCCTGCTTTTCAATACGTCCAGTATGATTCGACAAGGTCAATTATTTGTGAATGCTCGACACGGTCGACTTTCTTTTGATATTCCATTGTAAATTGGCAAGAGTATTTGTTAGCTATGTGCACCAAAACTCTATGAATACTTTTGTGAAGAAGCAAGGTTTCCCTTTTGATATTTGGCATCACAGTTTCCACATTTGGGAATATGCTCTAAGCATACGAACTTGGAAAAACTTTCCAAGATGTTTGCAGCTTTTAATATCACATGCGGATGTATATGAGAAATACGCTAACTCACTCAAGCAGTACATATGGCTATGAACCAAATTTGAGCAAATTACCAGAAACTTGTCCACAAGTGGGCATGCCAAATTTCATGTGCAGCAAGGCTTCTCTTCTATGCAAAGGTATTATTGTTTGACTTTAGATCAACGATAATGGCACACATATTTAGCTCAACGTGGATATAAGCTCACATTTTATGCAATGTTGCATTGTGATGTATCCATGTCAGTATAATCATGCAAGGCACGTATACCACAGGCTCACATGATTGAGACTGTCATTGTAGCCAAGGGCTTATTATTCTATCTTTTTCTTGGTATGCATGGCATACTAGTACGATGGCCGTACAACACCCATCATTGCATACGCTTTCGCTATACCACTAGCTACTCTATCAAGAACGAGCTCAATTATTGATGTTTAAAAAATTTAGTGTTTATGTTTATTCACAAGCAAAGTGACATACATATGCACCCTCTTACAGTTACGATCACATACACGGTAAGTGAGTCAAGATGTGATTTTTGGTACCTCTCTCTACGAGAGCGTGGTACAAGTACACTGTTTTTCGCTTATAGGATAAGCTAAGACACAGACATGATCTGCACTGGATCATATGCAAGGGGCATACAACACATTCAAATAATAATTTTTCCTCAGCCCAGCATTCTCTCTTTCCAACTTCTTTGTGGAAAAGGTAAAACTAGGCATGATTTATTGACATCTTTCTATGTCAATATGGTTAGGAAGGGCTAAGAGCCAATAGGAAGGGCTAAGCACCATTTATTGCCACCTCTTTTGGAATGGCTAAGCGCCATCTGTTTGTAATCCATTAGTGATTGCTTTCAAGCTTGAACAAGTATATTCGATGGAGTACCCATCTCTTATAATGGACAAGCTAGCGTCCTACCGTTAGCAATTTTTTTGTGCATTATTGTAGCACTACATGCCTTAAGTGTGAGGATCAAGTAGAGTTTTTGAATGTCTTAAACTTGTAAGGGTTCATCTCTACCAAGGTGTATAGATGCGGCCATCATTTCACACAGCACGACTGTTCACAAAAACCCAAGATTATTGATTTTTAGGTTTGGAAAAGACCTAGTGATGAATACGATTCCACCTTCAATGGATCTCCTATTTCATCTATAGCGTACAGTTTGGGGGTAAGACCCAGCTTGTGATTACTAAATCACTTATTAAGTGTGATGGTCAATTCTTGGAATCTTCACACTTGCACTTTCAAGGAAAGAAGTCCATAAGCTGCCAAGGGCTAGTGGATAATTTCAACTTCCAAAGTTGAATTCAGATATTGTTGCTTGCTCGTTGAGTAGTTTCCATACAAAATTCTAACCAAGGGGTTTGACAATGTCGATTTTAACCGAGGGGTTTGGATTTCAATGGCAACACCCAAGGTTACATGTGCAATATTACTTGGAATTTACTCATTTTCAAATTAGTGCTCCCAGACCTTTGCTAGCGAGAAATTTGGGCAAGTGTCTTTCACTACGGATAAGTGAACACTATGTTCAACCTCCAAGTATGCATCTAATTTGGTTTTGTTTCCTTTTTCCACGTAGGATGTATAAATTATGTTGTCATTCATTTTTTCTCTTAAGAGAAATGACAAGGTCATTAAGAGAGCCAAGAAATTTGGGATGTAGTGTCCAAAATATGTTCTGCATCACGCAGCTATAGACCCACTTGTCGGGTTTGATCCATCACATGTTGTCTCATTGGATACAATATGGTTGAGGAACTCAAGGAGTTCAATTTAGCCAATGTGGAGCAAGGCTAATGAGGGTCCCTCTCACTCCCGTCATAGAGTCTTTGTAATTACCTCCACGCACAAGTACATCTTGTACTTAAAGGATGTTCTTTTTTTAGACACCCTTACATGAGACATATTCCACATGTGGAGAACATGAGTCTCTGGGACTGACACTAGAGCCCACTATTTCAAGTATGTGTCATGACAAAGTCCCTAGGTGCTGGTCAAATCCGTTTTATAGACCGTTTTTAGCTTGATGTGTTAGGAACAATTTCGGTGGCCAAAAATTGTCGGATACTCAGAATGACTTATTAAGGTACAAGTGATGCTAAACAACATTAAAGGATGGTTGTTTATGCATATAGCAAGGCTATGAATTGTTAATGAAAAAGTTTCATTGTTTGTACCTAGAAGTGCTTAATGTTTCACCTTCTATTATAGTTCAAACATTTCAGCAAGGCTTGCAAATGATTCCAGCAGAAAGTATTTAGCTTCTTTTCAGAACTATTTACATTCCTCTTTAATGTGTGCTAGGAGCATCACTTTTGCCATTAGTATTGGCAAGGATGATAATGGATATATAGGTTCGGATCTATTTTTTTCTAAATGCATGCACACTAGGTGTTATGGGCCCTAGTGTTTAGCACATGCTGATTTGGAGCAGCATGCATACTCATCACGTTAGTGCTATGAAGCATTTTTCATTCTATGTGCACTATCTCTATGAGATTATGTTTGGATCTACCAATCACCAATAGAGGTCATGGCTTGGTTTGGGTGCTTGTGGATCTTTCCAATTAACCAAGATGGTTATTCAAGACATTGTTGATTCATCAAAAATGTTGTATGATACTGTGATCCCGTTTACTAGTCACTGTCTGTAAACTGTGGGAAAAACACCTCAGTACTGTCAGTTATCCAAGGGGATAGGCAGATTACAAAGTGTAATCCCTCTATCTCACACGTCCCCAACCCAAAAAAATTGCTTTAAGCATACCTTTCTACTAGCCCTTGCTTGCCCAAGCCTTTCATACCTGATTAAGCATTGGGTCCCACACCTGTAGACATCCATA
This sequence comes from Adiantum capillus-veneris, assembly GCF_014529385.1. Lineage (NCBI taxonomy): Eukaryota > Viridiplantae > Streptophyta > Polypodiopsida > Polypodiales > Pteridaceae > Adiantum > Adiantum capillus-veneris. The sequence continues at coordinate 92,554,335 of NC_140960.1, forward strand.
GCCTCACATACATCGCTTACTAGCTCAAACCAAGTTTGTTTGTACCAACATGTGACCACCAACTCCGCCTCAAAAGCATAAGAAACCATCCAGATACATATCCTATGGCGAGGGTACCGTAAGAGGGGAACTCCAACTACCTATATCACCAAAGGTATCGCAACATTCAAGAATACCCCATCTCAAAGAAAACCTCATGCAACAACCCTCCAAAGGCTAAAGAAGACACAAAATGACTAGCCACAGTCTTAGAAAGGTCTCTTCCGGTCCGAGTCTCAGAAACGCTCAAGAAAATTACCAAAATAGTCAAAAATTTGCTCCACCTAAAGTACATGAGTGACCGCGCTCAAACAGGCTCCAAGGACTGCTGCATGCAGTCAAAGTGAACTCTACAAGAAAATCTGCTCTCAAAAGAGCTCAATAGCACTATGGTGTGCTAAAGCAAACATGCATCTATCAATAAAACTGTTCGCAAAGAAACTGCTGTCAAAATCGCCTAAAAGGCGATGTGTCTTGAAACCTGGAGAAACTGTGTGTAAACAGGCTCAAAAGCCCCCTGTAACTTGCGTGTTGGTGTAGATATGTGCCAATTTCCACAGCTGGATGAAAATATGCTAGTCAATGTTGGAATTAGGGTTGCAGAGAAACACACATAGCTTGGAGAAGACGAAGGAAGCTCAAGGCACAGAATAGAGAGTGTGTTACTTAGTGTGCAATGGAAAGATAGATAGCCCTAGAGTGATGGGCGTATATACAATGCTCGGGGGAAAAACCTCCTAAAGAGGGAAAAAATGCCCCGGGGGTCCTAGTGTGTTCACACACATCACTACCATAGGTATATGGTAACAAATCCCCCCTCGAGTGATGCGGTGAACAAGAGCTGGCACATGATTAAAGGGAAGTTCCATGCCCTGAGGAAATGATCAGTCCACAAAGGGGAGTAAGCCCAAATATTTGCGGAAAGCTTCAAGCTTCTCACGTCGGAAAATGCCTTTGTGAGAAGATCTACAAGGTTGTCCTGTGTTGGCACATAAGCCAAGCTGATCTCTCCTTGACATAGTGGTAATGCACCTCAATGTGCTTTGTGCGAGCATGAAAAACTGGATTCCTCGCAACTGCCAATGTGCTCTGACTATCAGTGTAGATAGTGTTTGCAGTGTCTTGTCCAACACCCAAATCAGCCATAAGGCGGCTGAGCCATACACACTCAACCATAGCTATAAAGACTACCCTGTACTCAGCCTCACAACTCGAAGTGGCCAAGTAGGTTGCTTCTTGCTCAACCATGATATACATGAACTGCCAAGCATGAAAAGAAAACCATAGTGCACACTCACGTGTCAAAACAACCAACCCAATCTGAGTCTGGAAGAGCATGTAAGTCTGGCGGCAATGATCCCCCCTTGCGAGAAAACAAGCCAAGATGTAAAGTGCCACTAAGGTAGCAAAAAATTCTCTTGACAGCCTGCCAATTCTTAGACCCTAGGCTATGCATAAATCTGCTTACCTATGAGACTGCAAACTGAATATCTGGCCTCGTGTTGCATACATAAATGAGGCATCCAACAGCACTTTGGTAAAGAGTGACATTTGCAAGATCACCAGCATCATGTATACTCAATTTCAAAATGTTTCCATGGGAGTGGCAATAGGTTTGAGATCCTCAAGTCCAAACTTACATAGCAATGTCTCTATGTAACGTTTCTAACACAAGGTAATACCACCATCACACTGCTTAAACTGTATGCCCAGGTAATGATGCAACAACCCCAAATCTTTCATCTTGAAAGTAGCCTTCAAATCAGCCTTAAATTCAGAAATATGTCTCTCATTTGTTCCAGTGATCAGCAAATCATCTACATAAAGAACCACAATGAGAAGTACATCCCCCTCACGCTTTACATAGTGTGCTTTCTGTTGGACTATTACGAAAGCCTTATTTGACCAAATGAGTGTCAGCTTTCTCATACCAAGCACGAGGAGATTGCTTCAACCCATACAAAGACTTGTTACATTGCACACTTTGTCCTCTTGTCCTTTCTTGACAAAACCACGAGGCTGCGTTACATAAATTGCCTCAAATATGTCACCATTCAAAAAAGCAATAACAACGTGTGATTATGTACATCCCAACCAAAATGAGCCGCCGATGCACATAGAAAACGCACAGTAGTCATACCACAAGTGGGAGCAAAAGTCTCTTCATAATATATGCCTTTTTGCTATGTATGACCCTTTGCAACAAGTCGAGCCTTATGGCGATCGATCTCACCATCCGGCTTGCATTTCAACTTGTAAACCCACTTCGTACCAATGGCATTTTTTCTAGGAGAAAAATCACATAAAGTCCATGTGTCATTTTCTATAAGTGCATCATATTCTAATTGCATGGAAACCATCCAATTTTCTTTTGTGCTTCATCGAAATACAGAGGTTCCTCAACATTATGTAAGCTAGACACAGCCAAAGCATAACAATCTGATGCATAAGATGCATGGCGAGATCCTGAATGAGGACGACTACACAAAGGTGCGTCCAATTTACTACCATGCAAAGTGTGCACCAGCCATTTTGGCATACCTCTAGCCTACTCATTTTCAACCCTTTCCTCATCAAGTACATCATGTACATCTACATCAATAATAGGCTGATCTATAACATTTTCGAAAACCCCCATAGGCTGTACATTTGCCTCATTGGAATTTACATTCGAACTTCCACCACGGAAAAGAGGCAACAAAGTTTCATAAACGTCCTGTGAGCTTACATTACTGTCTCTAGTACATGACAGCAAGGGCTGAACAGAATCTTCCACAAACACTACATCCCTTGAAACCAAAATACGCTTTGTTTGCGGATGATACAACCTGTAACCTTTGCTTTCAACACTTTAACCAACAAAAAATACATTTGAGAGCCTTATCATCCAATTTTTTGCACTGCACTTGTGGCACTAAACCATAAGCCAAACAACCAAAAACACGCATGTGCTCAATAGATGGCTTTCTATCATGACATGCTTCATATGGATTCATAGACTACAACGCTTTTGTAGGACACTTGTTGAGTACATAAGTGGCACACATGACAGCCTCGAGCCAAAACAAATGTGGTAAAGCTTGACTCTTGACCATACATCTTGCCATTTCCGTAAGAGACCTGCCTTTCCTCTCAGCAACACCATTTTTTTGAGGCATATACGACACTATTCATTGGTGTTTGATCTCACGACTAGCCAGAAATGAATTAAATTCATGAGACATATACTCCCCCCCTCGATCAGAACGGAGGGTGCCCATAGTACATTTCGATACATTTTCAGCCATAGCCAGAAATTGTTTAAAGCACATAAAAACTTCGGACTTCGCTTTAAGAGGAAATACCCATGCATGCTAAGAGTAATCATCAATGAAAGTCACAAAGTACAAGTAATTGCCCAAGGACGGAGTTTGCATGGGCCCACAAACTTCACTATTCACAAGCTACAACCTGCATGTGGCCCTAACTGAACCATCCTTTGGAAACTTAGAACGCTGCATTTTACCCAAAATACAGCCTTCACAAACATGTTTGATAGGTGCTTCAAGAGGCAGCAGAGAAGCAACCATATTAGATTTCTACAAACGTAGCAAACTGGCAAAATTCAACTGCCCAAAACGTGCATGCCAAAGTTTTGTATCTAAAATAGCCCTTGAATCTACAACTGCATTTGCAAAAATTTTTCCACACTTGTCATACAAAGTGAGCTTATACAACCCATGGCACAAAAGGCCGTATGTAACAATTTCATCACCAAAACTGAGATCATGAACTGTACATTTGTCATCCACAAATTTTGACTACAAGTCCAAGTCTAGCAAGTGCGGATACAAACAAAAGATTCTTCTTGATTCCAGGTACATAAAGTGCATCAATAAGTGTGAAAAAACTGCCATTTGCAGCAGTAAGCAAAATCTTTCTAACCCCCTAAACCGGATAAGAGGCATTGTTGGCACAAGTGACTAAATTCCCATGAAGAGAGGTGAACAATTCACGATGTGAGGTAATGTGCTTTGTTGCACCGCTGTCGAAATACCACACATGTGAATATGTAGCAACTGACAAGCATGTGTCATGGAGAGTAGGATTATAAGTGCACTCTGCACTAAAGCCCATTCTACATCAACATCAGCATCACAGTCTTCTTTTACAGAAGACTCAACAATGGCTGCATTTGTAGTGGAACCAGCATTTGCAGTGAAACCACCCTCTTTCTTCTTAGCCTCTTTGGCCTTCAACTTAGGACACTTCTTGATCAAGTGATCATTAGCTTTACAATAATGGCAACGCATCTTCTTTTGCCCTTATCACCAGAATTGCCAGACGCAGTGCTGCCAACAGAAGCATTGGGAACATAACAGAACCATAAGAAGTGGTTGCATTACTGTTACCACCCTTTCTTTGACAAGAAATAAAAGCTTGTTCAACCGCACGACGCTGTCTAGTCCTGTTTTTTTTGGAAAGTGACTCTTGCAACGGTAATGTGCATAATGCATCAAACTTGAAAACTTCAGGATTTCCCTGGGTCATAAGTCTCCAAGTACTAGCAAAAGTCTGGTAAGAATCTGGTAAGGCATCAAGAACAGTCTGCACAAGGGAACTGTCTGAAATGACTTCACCTGCAGAAATAAGTTGCTCATTGATATCCTTGACACCAGCAAGAAAGTGTCCATATCATCTTCCTCATGTATAATCTTTGACTCCAGCTCTTTACGCAACAAAGCAATTTTAGCCTCATTGCGACTTGCATAAAGACCATCAAAAATATCCCAAGCCTGTTTTGTAGATTTTGTTGAACGAATGTGAGGAACAATGATGCACTTCACAGACAACGCAATCAATGCATGAGCATGTGCATCCTTTACATCCCAATAAGATTGTTCTATCGTAGGCAAAACAACTCTAATAGCAGTAATTCTTGCAGCAAGACCTGCAACATCGCCTGCATCCTTAGAACGAGGACGTACATCAATGCCCTGCACAATATTCCAGATGCCCTTTGACACAAGAACATGTTGTATCATGTAAGCCCACATAGGGTAATTGTCCCCATCTAATCTGTCCTTAGCAGCAAACATCTTGAACACATCTGTGTTGTTGTCAGCCATGGTAAATGTTGCACCTGATGTGAAAACTGTCCGAAAAGAGGAGAAACAAAGCGGGAACAACACATGCTATATAGCACAAGCGGTAGTAGATTGTAAGGCACCTATTTACACAAAATGAAGAAATAGCCTGTGCAGTATTGCCTGTAGTGGAAACGGAGGCCGAAATGAGCCCGAATCAGAAATTTGAGCAGACTCAGCTCTACAAGCTCTCCCAAAAATTTTATCGACCTGTGAACGCTTGCCAAAGCTTACCGTAATCAGAGAAAGTGAGCAGGCGTGTGCTGGAGCTGCTGGCAACTGAGCCCGGGAGGACGCAACCTGCTCTGATACCAATTGTTGGAATTAGGGTTGCAGAGAAACGCACAGCTTGGAGAAGACGAAGGAAGCTCAAGCCACACAATAGAGAGTGTGGTACTTAGTGTGCAATGGAAAGATAGATAGCCCTAGAGTGATGGGCGTATATACAATGCTCGGGGGGAAAAAACCTCCTAAAGAGGGAAGAAATGCCCCGGCGGTCCTAGTGTGTTCACACACATCACTACCACATGTATATGGTAACAGTCAAATAGCCGCATCGTAACCAAACACTACAAAATCAGTGCGCTCGGTGCCGATGCGGAGTGTCACTCCTCTGTGGTAGAGGCACCTCACACGTGCACCTGGCAAGCACAATCATCCACGAGAATGGTTTTCCATGGGAACTCTGGCGTCCGGGTCGGATGTCGAAAATCCGCCCGCGAGAACGCTGGCGTCGAGCTTAGATGTCCGAAATTTGCTCATGTAAAGAGTGTCGCCAATGTTGATGTCGAAGAATTGCCAAGAGCCGGTGCCGAGGCACAAACATGGTGTCGAAACCGCTGTTGGAATGGAAAAAATTCGATGTCAATGGAAAATCTGCGATGCTGAGATGTCAAGGTCAAAGTGTAAATCCCTGCTCTCTCTCTCTCACACACACACACGTTCACACTCTCTCAACTCTCTCACTCTTTTAATCTTTTCATGGCTTTGCTCTCACTCTATTTCTCAATCTCTCAATCTCTCACATTCACTATCTTTTAAGCAACTCGGGAGTGTATGTGAGGGTGTTGAGGATGCTTACGGGAGATTTGCTGCTCTCTGTCGAAAGCCTTCGGTAGCTGTCGATGTCAGATTTTTGACGATCGTCGAGGGGAGAGCGTGTGGGCGTGTGAATCCACAACGTTGGTCGTGCCCAACTCAACTCGGTTGATCCCTCATCAAACTGCCCGATTGTATGCATTGAGACGATTGCTCTTGATTCTCTTGCAAGCTTCAACTGTTAAGCTTCGATTTCCTGCTTGCTTCCGATTCACTGTAGGACCCAAATTGCCTGGGTTTTTCATGCTGCTCGACTCTGACTCTTACTTGCCCGAGAGTTGCTTCCAAGTTCAAAATGATTCTCTGCACTACCTAATTTCAAGGCCTAATCCTTTGCGTTCAAGCCTTTGCACACAAGTCGAATAGCCACACAAAGGCTTGATGCCTTGCAAAATCCCGCTCAGCTGCTTTTGCTTTCCCAACTCTCTCTAGAAGTTACCAAGCTCCCAATCCCTTGCTTGACTGGGGTTGATGCGCACTTGGGTAGCCGAAGATGTCGGGGCTGCCTTGCTCCTGGGCTCTTATACCACTTGATGGGTTGCAAGATGCAGCATGCACGAGAGGGAAGGAGAAAAGGGGAAGGGGATGATGAGCATGCACAGTCTTGTGGGTGGAGCTTTAGAAAGTGGACCTCGAGTCTCTCCTTATTTCCATTATAGCCAAAGAATAGAGTAAGTGGGCGCTCGGCCACAACCCGGCCACGGGGCTTGAAACCTAGCATGAAATTGAAACCAAATCTTGGCATTCAATAGTAGGCAGCATGGGAAAATTGAGTCTGCAACTAAGAAGCAAGAGTGAGCAGTAGAGATCAAGGAGATTAAAATCGGGTAACTCTATAGGAAATTGTTGAGCAACGAGTCAAGCAACAAACGTTGACAATAGTGCTATAATCATCAAATCGGGCACTGCTACCAATAGAAAATCTAGCAAATTGAAGATCTCACAAGAAAGGCAGAGAAGTTTTGGATGTAAGTGGATGTGTGTACACACACACACACACACACACACACATATAGTATCAAAAGCATCAGCCTGAAAATCAAGCAAAAATCGTGCGAGTCAAAAAAAATATATGGATTTGAGCTAGAGCGTGTACCCACACAATGTAACCCTCCCTATCAACTAATTTTTTTTCTCACACGTACATTGCAAACACATCGCATAAACAACAAGCATCAAAGGTAGCATCCTCACAATTGAAACCAAGCAGCAAAAAGAGATTTGGATTCTCTGCATTTCTTGATATCGAAGAGAGAGCTCTCAACAATGGTACACACACACACACACACATACACCGATGCCTACACACATACGCACTGTATGTAGGCATCAGTGGAAAGAAATTGAGTTTGAGTTTCAAATTGAGGTAAAGGATCGTGATTTTGATATGCATACTGCTTCATGACTAGAGAGCAGAGAGAGAGAACATCTACTTTCTCAATGCTCTACATTAGTTTTTAGCATCCACAGGACACCATCAACATCGATGATCTTCTCGACCATTTTTCCTTGACACTCATGTTCTTGCAGACGATAGTGCTCTTGACATGATCAAGTGAGATGTCTCTTTCATAGAGGAGTGATAGTCGGCATTGGAATCGAGCACATTTGCCACGTTTCTTGGCCTATTTTTGGCTTCAAGCATTGGCATTTTTGTCCGGCGGTAGAAATCGGAATTAAATTTTCCTAGTCTACACTGACACACAAGTTTTCTCACACAATAAGTTTTACAAGGGGACTTTTGAGCCTGTATACACCTATATCTCTAGGTTTTTAGACACACACAGGTACGATGCCTTCATAGGCATTCTTGGCAATCATTTTGGCAGTAGTTTTGTTGTAGGATGTTATGCATTGATAGATGTGTATTTTCTTGACCACACACAGTGCTATTGAGCTCTTTTGAGAGTAGATATCTCCATAGGGAGCTTGTTTACTACATGCATCAATTTTTGGTACATGTTTGCACACAATTTCATACTCATGTACATTAAGTTGAGGATATTACCCACTATACACCATGTGGAGCCATTCTTTTGTATTTTTTGGTAGTTTTCGTGCCATTTCTAGGACCCAGACCAGAAGAGCCCTTGCCAAGACTGTTGCTAGTCTTTGTGTTGTTTAGCCTTTTGAAGGATCCTACGTGAGGTTTTATTGATCTAGGATACTCTCAAATGTTGAGGTACCTTTGGTGATATTGGTCTCATGAGTTCCCTATTATAGTACCCGCACCATAGGTCAAGTATGGCACTCATTTGTTAGTGACAGCTGACCATTTATGCTAGATTTACTCTCTTGAGTTGGTTTTATGCATTTTATGCATCATTTGGGTTGATTTTTCACTCCTCAAACAAAGGAGAGTCTGCTCAAATTTTTTTGCAAGTCTATCTATGTGTTTTATAAGTCTTTGAGACAATCTACTAGATCCTCACATCCACATGAGCGTTTTCAACCAAGGTTAGACTATGTCATGCTGGCTGACATCAATCACTACTACATTTGCCCCCTTATAGCGACGGCTACAGCGACAAATTTTCGTCGCATTAACGAGGGAAAAAGGTATCACTATAGCCGTCGCTACTGTACGTCACATAAGCGAGGCATTTTACGAGGGCTATAGCGACGAGTTACTGTCGCATAAGCAACAGAAATAAAACGTTTACTTTTCGTCGCATAAGCGGCGCGTGGCATAAGCGACACGTGGAAAAATGCGTGGAATAAGCGGCGCGTGGCATAAGCGGCGAGATGCTTAAGCGATGATTTTTTTTTGAAAAAAAAGACCGCATCAGCGACGCTTTGTAACACGCAACGACTATATGACGTGCACGGTTTCATAAGTGATCTCTCTCCGCTCCCCCTCTCTCACACACACACACACACACACACACAATATATACAACAATCTAGCTCTAATGCTCTCTCTCTCTCTCTCTCTCTCTCTCTCTCTCTCTCTCTCTCTCTCTCTCTCTCTAGCTCTTCTACACACACATACAAAATCTAGCTCTCGAGTGAAACACACACACCCACAAACTCTAACTCTCTCTCTCGCGCCAGTGTTCTTGCATTTGTGATTGCTCTCATTGCTTATATATTTGTTGGCATTTCTCATAGTAGTGGGGACGTTGATCGGACCGGTGCGTACATAAGCGATATAAATTTACAATTTCGGCTTCAAGATGAATTATGGTAAACAGTTCTCTCTCTCTTTTTGCTAATTTTTTAAGTTAGAACTTTAAATTAAATAAAAAATAGACGATTATGTTTTTTTATTAAAAATATATATTAAAATAAAATAGCAGGCCCTCAAGCCAATATTAAATCTCAAACCCATGATTTCTGTCATGTAGCAAACATTTCTATAAGTCCTAAATCGGCTCTCTTTGTTCAATTAAGAAAAACGTTCTTGATGTATAACAGAAATAATTCTTGCAAAATTCTAAAATGATCCATTGGCCAGCCGCTTCAGATCTTGTGAGCCATATAGCTTGCCAACATGCCTTGTTGGCACGTGGACAAGCTATGTGGGCTCACAAAAGCTGAAACGGCTCGCAAATGGACCATTTTCAAAGTTCAAACAAGCTGTATAACTTGTTCACATGCCTCATTGGCACGTTGGCTCCATGCGCTAAAGCTCGCCGATCGACCATTTCTGAAGTCTACGACCAAAAAAACGCTCGCGGACTACTTTGGCCCATTGGCGAACCATTTAAGATTCTACGAACACACATAGCTTTTCCGCGTGCCAAAGAGGCATGTGGGCAAGCTATAGGACTCGCCCCGAGAGCTCAAACAATTTAGCGATGTATTGTTTCTGAGCGTTTTTTGCTCGAGGACTTTGAGAATGATCCATATATCAACGAGTTGTTTGAGATCTTAGCGAGCCGTATAGCTTGCCCATATGCCTCATTGGTACATGGACATTCCATGTGGGCTCACAAGAGCTCCAACGGCTTGCCGATGGACCGTTTCTAGAGTCCAAAAAAAAAAAAAAGTTTGTCCCTATTTCATACAACTCAGGACATGTGGGTTTAACATGAAAATAAAGAAAACTTGGTACATGTCGGTACTTAGTACTTGGTACATGTTGATACTTGGTACTTATACATGTCGGTACTTGGTACTTGGTACTTGCTTTAATTTGGTTGTAGGTTCCATAATGAAACTTCGTACTTGCAATTGGTACATGGTCCATGGTATTAATTGGTCGGTGTAACTTTGTGGTACTGTAATAAACTAACATGAAAACAATAAAACCTCTTTAGTGTTAGATTTGGTACTTGGTACTTGATTTGGTACTTAGTACTTGCAACTTGAAACTTGGTACTTGATTTGGTACAAGATATGTAGAATCTAACACTTAGCGTAAAATCTGCTACCTTTACAAAAAATATGAAAATCGAAAGCTTGTTAATACTAGAGCCTGACATAGAAACCAAGAGAACTTGTTAGTGTTAGTTGGCAGTTGATTTAGAGTTTGGTATCAGGTTCCATAATGAAACTTGATAGTTGTCGTTGGTGCATGGTACATGGTACATGGTACATAACTTGAAATTTGGAGCGTATGATGCTTGTAGTTGGTGCATGGTACATGGTACGTAACTTGAAACTTGGAGCGTATGATGCTTGGTACTTTGAAACATCATAGTTCAAATCTTCATCTTCAAAAAAACATTAGAAGCCTTTTTAACAATGTGTAAACCGGCCGGGCGAAAAGCCACAGGCGGTGACCCAAAACCAGGACAACAACAACTGAACAAAAAGACTAGCGTCCCTAGCAATATTTCTTTTATATTCTTAAAGACTTGCACAAGAGTGCTATAAGATCAAAATGCCTTAATTTTGAGAAGTAGAGCAACTAACAGAAAACTTAGGACTAGGTTTCACATGCCACATCATCATTTGGTAGCACAATGACCATGATTTCAATCCATCTTTAAAAAAAATAAAAAAAATATATATATATATAAAGACAAATAAATAACATTGAGATGGTTACTTAGGTTAATTATCTTATCGACAAATAATTAATTGTTTGACAATAGACAAATTCAGTGATGCAACAAACACATGTCAGTATATATCATCAGTAAGTTTATGTACATGTGTCCAAAATGTGTGGCGATCAATCCTCACATATACAAAACAAATCTCATCATCACATGCGATGTAGTAATGCACACTAAAAAATACATATATAACGATCCCAAATATGCAAAAGAAATCTCTACGCAGGATCGCTATGTGATCCATCACTACTAGAAGAATCACTATCATCGGTCTCATGATCGCTAGTGCCATCACCACTGGTCCGAACCGTGGGACTATGACTGTACCTATCTCCACGATCGTCACCATTATGGCCAGTGATTGGGCCACTGCTCCTCTCAGCCTCTCGACGTCGCTCCTCGGTCTCCTGTCGATCCACCTCTATCATATCAGCCTCCCCATGCTGCTCCTGTATTAGTTAGTGAAATAAAAAAAGAATATATTACAGTTACCATGAAAAAAACTACAAAGAAAAAAAAAGGTACGTACAAGTGGATTTGGAGTGTCAGTAAGTGTCTGACACAAAGCACGATAGCCGCAGTATGTGGCATACTCTATCTCCTGTGCCGTCGGTGCAGGACCATAGTCTTTCGTCTACATTAAGACACAACCAAAGACTTATTAATTTTTGCATTCAATAATACTACCTTTAAAAGTTAAAATGTGAATGGTCTATACTCACAAATGTGGCCACAAATCCATCCCATCCCATCCGCCCTAGTCTAGATGTGTGACGTAAAGCTACTCTCTTTCTTGCTGCCTCCTAAGCAAATTTGAATAAACAAAATAACATAGATTAGAGAAAGTTAGAATCAATCTAGGAAAGTTCATCTTAATTCTAATATATATTACCAAAGGCACACACCTTTTGTTGGGGAAAATTAATGCATAGGCGCATCTCCTTGTGGAAGAATTGCCATGTCTCCATGCAAATGGTTGCCTTTCTCTTGTTTTACACATACAATAGCGCCTGTTTATTTTTTAAATTACAATAAGCATAAGAATATACCATATAACTATTAGACTTCAATGTTTTGTTACTTTTATTGAATTTTTTATTTTGGTCATTTGATAAATGTCTCATGTTTTTATGGTAATTGAAATCCTGATTCGGATCAATCAGAGGGTACACCACCACCTCCTACTAGTGGTAGCCGGGGTGCACAGAGTTCCAATACTGCACATGAACCCGTTTACGATGATTTCTACTATGATGAGCCTATTATATGCTGGTGTGCTCGTTGTTGTGGCACATATCGCAGGCCACGACGGAAGTGCTTTTCACATCAGATGACTTATGGTACTTTTGAGAAAGCACCACCACCTGAGGAGCGACATCTACCTATGGTATATTTCTGATCTCCCTTTGTTTGATATTGGAGTTTTAAAAATCAAAGAGTAAATATATAATGTAACTAGATTATATATGTAGGTATCTTCACTTGATGGCGAGGATGACTTTACTACCAATGGTGCACATGTCTCTCGCACACGGCACGGACAGGTCATTTATCAGTTTTTGCAGCTCGAGGTTTCTCGACATCCTCTACCTCCTCCATTGGAGACTGAGATGGGTGGAGATCATCCATTCCCTACTCATTTTCAGGATCTAGTACAAAGCTACAATTGTAGACGATACGGAGGTTGGCAGGGAGGACCACTTCCTTCAGATGGAGTGGTTTTTGGCTTTTGGGGGTATCGCTACATGATTGCTCCGTCCACCATCAGTGGAGCAGGAGGAGGCATCTTTATTGCACAGGATTTGCACGTGTACCCTCATTCAGAGGTCACCCTTATGTCTTTTTGTGGACCTATATATAGATGGGGTCCATGGCATCAGCTCACTCGCTACATATGGATTATGTCTCAATGCGGCCTCTCTTTCTGCTAGAGGGATTACACGTGCAGAAGTCCAAAGACTCTATGTTGATGGAAGACCTTACTCTCAAGGAAACATAGCAGGTTTAATCAATAGTATTTGAGGAAGAAGTGCAAGAACCAATTGCACATTTGTGGAGTGTGAGAATAGTCATGAACCAAGACACATGACTAGGGATGTACCAAGATATATAGTTTTCCATGCTATTAAATCATTACGTGCTGGTGATGAATTGCTAGTCATTTATGGATGGCGTAGACCTCCACGAGCCAGAGGAAAACGTTATCTGGCTCAAATTACTTTGATATGGTACACTTTGGAATATTGGAAGGATTTGAAGATATGTCATCTTCTTGATCCTATGCATATATTTAAGAACGTTGGTCATTCGTTATGGAAACACCTTGTTGGCTTGAAAGACACAGTGGCATCAAGAAATGACTTAAAGGATCAAAACTCAAAGCCTAATCTATGGCCACTTTTTGATGAAACTGGACATGACACAACCTATGAGCCTGCCCCATGGGTACTCAGTGCAGAAGAGGTGCAGACTATCAACAAGAGGATTCAATTGATTCGTACGCCTACATGATGTGGAGCATCTTGTCGAAACATGTTCACTTTAGATGACAAGATCTTGTCTGGTTTAAAACACATGATTGGCACAATTTTGTGAAGGTAATTTTTTATCAATCTTCGTAAGTATTTATTTTCTTGCATGTTTTGTTGATTGGATTAATCATGTATACAGCATGTTCTACCCCTTGTTATTGATGGATGTACTACCCAAGGAGTCCGAGACGTAATATATCGATTTGGATCGCTTGCAAGGTATTTATCGCTCATTAAATTTTAGTTGATAAGTTCTTAATTCAAATATAGCTTTAATATCTTCTTTCTTTTATTGATAGATGGATTACAGCTAAAGAAATTGACAAAGGGTTAATTACACAAAAGAAGCGTGAATGTATAGAGCTTCTTTGTTTAATGGAGAAGGAACTTCCAACCTCCTTTTTTGATATCCAAGTTCATCTGCTAATCCATCTAGTGGACGAGATAGAGCTTGCTGGTGTTGTTTCTACTCGATCGATGTGTTGGGCCGAGAGATTTATGGGAGTACTGAAAGGTTATGTACGTCAAAAAGCAAGACCAGAGGGTTCTATGGCGGAAGGATGGATGCTTGAAGAATGCATGTATTACGTTTGTGAATATCTTGAGCAAACCGATTTTGAAGCTCCATGCGTATGGACAAATGAGTCTTCTTCTACCATGTCAGACGAGGTATTGTCTGGTAAGGGAGTCCCTTTTCGACTTAAGATCCAAGATAATTTGGATATTTCTACTCTCATTGTCTATAATAGCGAATGCATGCAACAATTTGTTGAGGAGTATGAGGAGAAACTTGCGAACCAACGAGTTGGCAGACGTAAAGACAGGAGATCCGGATGTCAAACCAACGTAAATAACATCGAAGACGTACCTACTTTCATGGATTGGTTATACACCCGTATGCAATGGGCGGATAGAGATCATGAGATAATCTCAAGGGAACAGAGAGAGTTTATGATCGGATGTGAAAGAAAGGTAACTTTTGGGTTTTGAAAACTTTAAACTAAACAAGCAATATTCCTTTTTTTCTTATATCATTTATATATTGATCTAAGCTCAAATGTATACAAACATGTGGGCTTATGGTCAACATCTTCGAATAAAAGCTATTGACGACTTACGTCTAACTCAAGATTCTTCCGTTGTTGCCTCTTTCAAGAAATTATCACGTGCAAGTTCAAGAGACACAAATCTTGTTGACAGTGAACTGGGTTATATGGGAACCATAGTTGGCATTTATGAAATATTGTATCAGATCTTCAAACAGGTGAATAAAATCCCTCTTCATACAACAATGACATGTATATTTCTTGAAGTTATACATAATTCTAAAGTTTTGATTCGTGCATTTTGACAGGTGATTCTAAAGGTGGATTGGTTTCGTGCCGAGTATAAAGGCAATAGTGCCACAATGAGAAGAGAACCGTTCAAATTTTGGTCCGTCGACTCCTCAAAGTTAATGCGTGCAAAAAGAGAGCCTTACATTCTTCCAACTCATATTGAGCAAGCGTTCTTTTACAAGAACCGAGATTCTCATCCATGGTGGCAAGTTGTGCATGTCCAACCTAGAGGTCGTCAATTGTTTGGTAGCGTTGACCTTGAGGAAGCAAATCAGGATGAATTGGTAACATCCTCGAATCTAGACACATCCATGTTAGAGACGTGTAGAATTTTCCTTGCCGATCATGATGACATTGTAGATGATGAGAACGACAACCATCCGTACTTTGACACTACAGACACCGAAGAGGAAGAAATAGTGGATGTCGAGCACACGGAGGAAATGAACGTCAACACAGATTTAACGACAGAGGAGTTTGAAGAAGTAAACAAAGATAATCAAGATGAGATTTTATTGACGGTTAATCTCAGAGATGACGATGAGGACTATTAGCCGTGCGTATCAACTCACAAATCAACCTATATTGGGTAAGATTTAATCTCGCAGTAATTCATTTTGTTAAGTAATGATTTTTATTCTTTTGAAATCTTACTAATAAGGGTGGTTGGTGGGGAGTCTCGTGGTGATAGCCTCATATGGATAGTGTTAGGGTTCGATTCCCTTTAGACTCATTTTTGTTTTTGTAGCTATGTACAAGGTAATCAAAACACGCCGCTGCTCAAGATACGAGGACGCTGCCACCGAGAGTGAAGCCCATCTGAAAAGCCTAGCATTTTGCATGACAGATCAGCCTTGGCGTTTTTGCATTGCAGATCAGCCCCGACAGCAACAGAAGACAGATCAGCCCTAGCATTAGCAGATTCCACAGCAAGATAGCAGATCAGTCCTAGCATTTTTGCATCAGCATAACCATCCAGCATTTTGTAGATCTACCGCGACAAAACCCAGATCTAGACCATTGTTTTTAGTTTTCAGCAATCAGACTCCACCGTAGAATCATCAAACCTCACAGACCTCACCTTCCCGCAGCAGTTCCTCGCCGCATGGTTAGATCCACAAGCGTTTGCAGTTTCAACCCAGAAAACGCAAATTTCAGCATCTGCGTTTTCAGCGCATCATTGTCATCGACATAGAGTCAAAATTCAGTGGATAAAGATTCGCAGATTTCAGCCATAGCGTTTTTCAGATTCCGTCCCGTCTCGTTGTCGTCCTCATCTTCGTCGACGTTGTCGAAAAGTCCATAGCATATGATTGTTTGCGCTTTTCTCAAGATGACTGCTCCCAACTGTGCTCAAGGTTCCTTTTAGTTCTTATGAAAGGGAGAGCCTTCCGTTCTTAATGGAAAGTGCTATGATCACAAACAAAGTGGATGGACACTGTGCGTGCAAGTGTACGAGAATGAGAGATAGAGAGAGAAGAGAGATATGACACCAGAGACATTGTAAAACCCTCCTCCGAAGGCCCCACTCTCGTCGGCGAGAGTGGTCTACTATTGATTGCACAAAGTGGTACAATGCGGATGCAACGGACTGATGCAACTTGGGACTATGCCGGTGACGACAACGGTGATGACGACGACGACTTTAGGGATGAAATCTGTGGTCTCCTATCTACTCAATTTCGGGACTGTTTCGGTGGCTGAAAATGACTGTTTTGGTTGCGTTTTCGAGGGCCCTTAAAATAGTAGAATCAGTCACACCACTTCTCCTACGCAATTGCAACTATGAATTCACTTAGTGTAGATGCATATCCATCGACAATAGAAGCTCAACAACCATCGACAGAAGAAGCTTAGCAACCTAGCTTTTTTGGAGACCCATCACCTAGCGTTTTTGACAGTTTTCAGCATGGCGTTTTTCAGCAATGAAAGACCAGCAAATTGAGTCCCTAAAGAGTAGCACATTCAGCCCCAAGAAACCTCAGTTTTCAGCCCTAAACCTGCAGATTTTCAGCGTCAAAGACCTACAGAACAATCCCAGAATCAACGTTTTTGGACATAGTCGCAGATTTCATCCCATAGTGTTTTTGGACAGCAGATACGAGATTGCAGATTTCAGCCCTTAGGACGGTGTCTTCATCTTCTTTGTCATTGCCGACATAGCCTAGACTTGCATCAGTTCCATGCATTCACCTTGATCCAATTGGTGCTCTCCTACGCGATTGCAGCTATGAAGTGACACCTGCCTCCAATGGGTTACTAGCATGGGAGCTTTTGATGGACCAGAAAAACCAAGTCGTTCTTCTTCTGACGGAGGTCGTGATGCCCTGTTTATCAGGCATAGGTCTATTGGGGTGAATTATGAACCATGGGGCCCTCAAGCACATTCCGGTTATCATGATGTCCTCTCATGACTCCATGAATTCCATTTTCAAATGCTTGTCAAAGGGAGCTGTGGACTTTCTTATGAAACAAGTGAGGAAAAATGAACTGAAGAAGTACTTGCAGCATCTTTGGAGGAGGTGCCATAGTTCAAGGACCTGAGCATTGGGAAGATAAATATTTTGATCTAAGAGGAGTGGTTGCTGCAACGAATGCACCTTTTCTAGACCTTGTGCCATCAACACACGAAAATTTTGGGACAGTTGGAAGTGTTGAGGATGCTCATTTGGCTCGACACCATGTACATTTGATTTTTCTCATATGGTCCCAAGCGGCGAGCATGATAGAAGAGAGGAAAAATCATGCACCCCAACAGTGCATGGTGCACCCTTGCGAGAGTTGCCTACAACCTGCCTCTACTATACGCTACACCTACTCAGAGAGCAGCTCCGACCAATTTCCACCTTGATAGATTGAGAGTCGAGAGAAGAGAGAGAGAGAGATGTTAAAAATATTTCTTTCTTTCTACTTACCGTGCTGCGTCGCGCCGATGACCCATGAGTTTGCACATTTGCTTGACCATCCACTTGTGACTCCATCCTATCCCATACTTCATCTCTAGTGATTTGAGAACATATTTCTTGTCATCCTCATGCTGATCACTACAGTGCAAAATAAAGCCGATTAGTGATTCAACTAACAAACTAAAATCTATATTTTTTATGTTAATTAATACTTACTCCCATGGTATATGAACCTGCTTTAGATAAGACGAGCAGAGGTCTCCCATCCGACGTTTGAGGGTGATGTCGGCTCCGAGCTGGAGCATAGCCCCGCCAGGCAAGATGTCGCATGTGACACCCAAGCTGCCAATGCACGTGCGCATTGGTGGAGGTGGAGGCACTGATGGGGGAGCGGAGCTGGCGGCTGAGGTGGTGTCTCACGAGTCGATCGGCCTGGTGGCGTGCTACTTTGCTGGTGATGCCTACATGCAATATAAACATACGGCAGATTAGATGAGAGTTCTTAAAAACTACTTGATATTTAATCCATAATCACCATCATAGATACACCTCCGAGACTGACAGCCACTAGCCTATGAATAAGGTTTTAACTGAGTACTAGGAGGTACATTAGGAGTAAGCCGCTGACTCTCATGATGTGATGTACCTGGAATAGGAGTCCTAAGCAAACAAAGACATCAAGGGAATACATATATTAAGATTTCTATATTAAAAAAAGAATGACATTACTACTTTATCAATCGAGAAGATTACCGATGTGCTATGGTCTAATCTACATGAGAGGAAGTCTCCACTCCTGCGTGTGGCTGGGAGGATGTACCCTCTCCAGGACGTACGGGCCAACTGAATCGCCCAAGAAACTCGATGGAGCTGTCTAAACTGGCGTCATCCATCTCCATATAATCTGACATAGCCTCCGTCAAATCCTCTCTTGATAGTCCAGTGGTACGTAGCAAAGTCTTGATGAACGTCAACTTCACTCTATGAGCCTGGTCACTCAATGTATCTGTATATTTAAAACAAACCACATGTCAAACTAACACAAACATCGTATCTGCATGTACATCAATGTAAGTAAAAATATTAATAGATCAAGAATCTATAGATGAGGTTGAAGCAGCCATGAATGGAGTGGACTACAACAAAATAGATCAAACAAAAATGCTACAAATGCTTCAAAAGGTTATGAATCAAATGCAAGATCAGGTAGCAAAACTAAAAGAGAAACACGCTCAGTAACAAATTCAATGCAAGAGTAAGCTACATGAGAGATTTGATGGTTTGTGGTCGAATGCAGCACGAGCTTATAACCATATGGTAGATGTGGACAAAATGAAGCAGACCTGGATGTATTTCTAGAAAGGACTCAACCTGAGCTATGTGTTGTTGTTGGCAGCGCTTCCGCTTTCACTTTCGCTGCCTAGGTTCTTCTCCTAAGCCGACGATCCCCTGCTGATTGCTTCCGTCACGAAAAACTCCCTCAAAATTGAGATAGCTCACCCTTGGTGGCTGTGTTTTCTACAAACGGCAGCGTTTTCACCTCTTAGGTTGCGTTTTCTGTGCTATGGAGCCAGATCAGCCATCGCTACTCCCTTCTCTCTCACCCCTGAAGGGATTACCCCAGCCCCATCGCTACTCCCTTCTCTCTCACCCCTGCTCAAGGGGTTGATAAAGCACTTGCAGCATCGTTTTCAGCATTAGACACAGTACCAGATCAACCCCTTGAAGCATTGCAGAGAACCCCCATTTTCAGCCATAAAAATGCAGCAAAACAGTCATTTTCAGCCACCCGAAACAGCCCAAAGATTTACAGAATTTCAGCAGTTAGAAGACCACAGATTTCAGCCTTATAGTCATCATCGTCATCACCATCGTCGTCATTAGCAGGTCCCAGGTTGCATCAGTCCATTGCATATGCATTGTACCACTTTGTTCAATCAAAAAGTAGACCACTCTCGCCGACGAGAGTGGGGCCTTCGGAGGAGAGTTTTACAACGTCTTTGATGTCGTATCTCTCTTATCTCTATCTCTCAGTCTCATTCACTTGCACGCAGTGTCCATTCACTTTGTTTGTGATCATAGAATTTTCTTATTAATAACGGAAGACTCTACCTTCCATAAAAACAAAAGGAATCTTGACCACAGTTCGGAGCACTCATCTTGAGCAAAGTGCACACAATCATTCCATTGCACCTAACAGGAACTTTATGTCCGAGATGTCTCTTGAAATGCAGTGACTGCAGGATATGCCCAACGTGGGCAGGGCCAAGGAGCTCTGGTTGTTTTTCACTGGATGAAGCGAGGATATCTCTCTAGACGCAGTCACATATGAGCAACAACAGTCAGAGGCCATCGAGTAGATCGACTCGAGCTTTTAGGACAAGTGGCTAGGTCCTCTCCCTCAATGTCTCACCTACAACTGCCAACTTATGATAGCCTACGCTCCTGCTCTCTTCCAGATGCAATCACATATGCTCTAGAATGTTTTCAGCTGATGCAGACAGAGGGCATCTCTCGAAATGCAATGTTATCTCAAGGAGTGCATTGATTGCAGGAGTGTCAGGTCAGGAAGGGAGGGATTTGTTTTCAACAAATGCAGAGAGAGGGCATCTATCTTCAATAACAGATCTTGATTTCAACTCGTCGGATAGATCTTTGAGGTCTCTTGGGATAGTTTCCTACGACGTTAAAATCCTCTTCTTCTTTTTCTTCTTCTCTAAATGCAATCAAGTACACTTGCACCTTGAAGGCATATGGTATTGCACAAGATGCTGATATGGAGAAAAGAACTCATTTTGATATTGTTAGTCAGTGGTTGTGCTTGGCACTACCTTGGTCGACATGTATGCCTAATGTGGCGCAGTCCATAGATCACAAAAAGTATACTTAAAGTAAGAGGTCAAGACAAGGGTTCAAGAGACTTCGCCTACAGGCTCATTCTACTCGTTTCGCCCACTAAGAGTTGGGAAGGCTTGCTGGGGTGGGTTGATGGACGGCACATGGGCTTGCAGTGGAGGCAACGTGGATTGTGGACTGAGGTCAAGAGCCTTCGCCTACAGGCTCGTTCTACTGGTTTCGCCCACCACAAAGAGAAGGGAAGGCTCGTTGGGGTGGGTTGACGGAAGGCACGTGGGCTTGCAGTGGAGGCAGGGTGGATTGTGGGCTGAGGCTGATGCGGAGGACCGCCTTGGGTGGGGGCACCTGGCTGCAGAATCCTCTTCGACTACCCTGGCTCTTCATTTTTTGACAGCAGGAGTTGGCTTGCGCTCCTTTCTCCTTCGGAGATCAACGTGTAAGCCTCAGTTCTTGGCATTCTGTTGGGTTTGGGAGGGGGTGTGGCTCCAGTGGCAGGGGAGCCCCATTCGAGTGGCACTCTCAGATCCATGTTGTGGTTTGAAGATGGGATTGGCTCCTTAGCATCCAAGAGGTTCTTCTAGCAGCTCAGATCAAGAGGGTTTGTGCGTGGCAGCCGTGCATTTCAAATCAGTGCATTTTGAAAGAAAACATCCTGGACAGGAAGCTCATCAAGAACTTTTTCTGCTTTATGAAGTGCACCACATTTGGCATACATGTCGACCAAGGCAGTGCCAAGCACAACTTTTTCTTTCAACAACCACTCACTAACAATATCATCATAACTTATTTTTCCCATATCAACATCTTGTGTACTACCACATGCCCTCAAGGTGCCACTATACATGATTGCATTTGGAGAGATGTAGTCTCTCTGCATTTGCTTAAAAAAGCTCTCTCTCTCTCTCTTTTCCTGACCAAACCTTGTAGCAATCAATGCACTGCTTGAAATAACATTACATCTAGAGAGAGACCCTCACTTCGCATTAGCTGAAAATAGGCTAGAGCAGATGTGATTGCGTCTAGAGAGACACCCTCACTTCATCCACTAAAAAACAACCAGAGCTCCTTGGCCCTACCCAAGTTGGGCATATCCCCCAATCAGTGCATCTCAAGAGACGACATTTCAGACAGAAAGCTCCTCAAGCACTTAGTGTGCTTCATGAAGTGCACTACATATGTCATACATGTCGACCAAGGCAGTGGCAAGCACGACGTCCCATTCCATTGAAAACAGCCTAGAGCTCCTGAGCCCTGTCCAAGTTAGGCATATCCCGCAATCAAGCGACAGGAAGCTCTTAAAGTACTTTTCGTGATCGATGGAGTGCACCACATTACGCATACATATCGATCAAGGTAGTTCCAAGCACAACACTTGACTAACAATATCAAGTGAATTCTTTTGTCCATATCAGCATCTTGTGCAATACCATATGCCTTCAAGGTCGACTTTGTAGATGAGCTCGCCGATGAGTTTTGACTCTTTGTCAGCCAAATGAGAGGCTGCAGGCTCTCACTGACTCCCCCAACAGGAACCAACGCCTAATTCTCATGGATTGCCACCATGTCCTTCATGATGGTTGGACTTTCGCCCAACAACACGTACTGAGATCTCTCTCTCTCTCTCTCTCTCTCTCTCTCTCTCTCTCTCTCACACACACACACACACACACACACACACACACACACACACACATGCACAAGTACACACACATACACAAGCACTGTGCTATCACATGAGAGGCTTCCAAATGAGAGGCTGTAGCGCAGTTGCCCAGGGTAGCCATGGCACTAGCAAATGAGGAGGTGATGAAAGGCAAGAAACACTCGCGCAGCTCATGCAAAGAAAACACATCATCTAGCTCTTCTATCTTCACCCCTTCTCCTTCAAATCTCACTACTAGACTTGATGGTGGTGAAGATGATGATGGATCTTACATGCCCTTGCGTTGTTGACGTTGTCGCTCGAGGCCTGCAACTCCATCTTCGACTGGTGCTTCTCGTTTCACTCTCTTCTTCTCTTTGTCTCCACCTCTATCTCTAGCATTGGAGCCACGACATTGACGGAAAAGTTGAGCAATGCGCGCACCCCATGCATCTTCAATGCCGCTCGATTATATGCCAAAGCTGCCTCCTCAGCCGTGTCAAAGGTCCCTAGACAAACACGGGCCCCTTGCCTTGCAGACTCTCGGATCTCGGCTGCATATTTGCCCCACGGCCAATGCCGTACTCCTCGGTAATGCTTCTTGTTGGAGCTCTTGGCAAGCTCTGCGGGTGTTAATGATGAGCTTGAAGGGGCAGAGCACAATGTAGAGGCAGCACCATTTTTTATGCCTTTCTTTGGAGGAGTTGTATTTTGCGGTGTTGATGATCTGGGTGCAAGGTGACTCTCCGTCAATGCATCTTCGCATTTTGGGGTGCGCGGAACCCAGCCTGTCTTGTTCAAAACTTCTTTAAGAATGCCATACACCATCATGTCATCTGAGTCATATGCCTGGATCGATTATATCTGTTTTGATGGATGAGGTACCTTGCTAACTTAACCTAATTTATCACAAGAAGGTTTTGACATTTTCTTATGTAGGAAAATGGGCTCTTTCTCATTGTTTGCATGTACTATTTAACATCACGAGCTTCCACTCCAGAGGCACCACATACCTAGCTAGTGCGCTTGGGGACCACCGGCGTGCCCACTAGGCCGGCGATCCCTTGCCCCCAACCGCACCTAACTAGGTATGTGGCGTCCTTGCTAATAGAAGCTCATGATGTTATGGTAGGTCACAATGTGAGAATTCTTAGGAATTTTTCCAAAAGCTCTTGTATATGGAAATAATTTTTTTTGTGTTTGTCAGAATGAGGAAAAAGCAATGCTTTCTTCAACGATATTTGAATGCTTGGACTTTGGAGAGGAGATTTTCACTATAGGAAGCTGGGAACATAAAGATTTGGTGAGTAGGGATGGTAACATGAAGTTCTCTACGTCTGTATTTTTTGCCTCTATTGATCAGAGGAGCGAAAGAGCAGCTGGCAAGAGTGCGTGCACGGCCCTTGTTGCAGTGATCGCTGATTGGCTACACAAGAACCCAAATTGTATGCCCATCAAGGGCGAATATGACACCCTCATCCGAGAAGGATCTGCAGAGTGGCGGAAGCTATTTGATGTTGAGGCCTATAGAAGCAAGCTTGTGGATGGCCACTTTGACCTTGCGACTGTCATAAATGCAAGAATACGACCACTAGCAGTGGATCATGAGTGTTCCTTCATTGGCTTTTTCCAACCTGAGGGGCTAGATGACACCTACAACAATTTCTTGCAAGGCGCGAAGTCTTTTGAAGAGATTTGGGCACCAATAGATCAACAAAGTGTAGGCTTGCAGCCCAATGGGCGATTTCAGCTCTACATTTTGAGCTGGAATGATCATTTTTTCCTATTGAAGTTATGCAAAGAAGCTTACTACATTAAATTGACACACTGGGGGAGAGGCTTTATGAGGGATGTAATTAGTCATACGTTCTTCACTTTGATAGCAAGACGAGCCTCTACCATGTGCCAAAAACGAAGGCTTCAAAGGAGCCTGTTAAAGATAAGAAGGAGGTCTTCCCTACCAAAACAGAGGAAAACCAATCGTCTCAAGCTCAAGATATGGGTGTATCCTTCCACCACAGCAACACCTTCAGATTAGTTGTTGCCAAGCTTCACGCAGGTGTATACACATACACTGCTTGAAGCTAGCTTTTGCCCCTTTATATATTGCGCTCTGCTGAATCTTTTGTATGTATCAATGCGCACTCTTACTTATATGCTGGTGAAGCTGTGTGATGATAGAGGTTTGATTTTGAGTTGTCATTGCATATGAGAGCTGTCGAGAAATTTGCGGTCTTGCCAGGAAAGCACCGGGCTTATGGCTGTGAGAGTTTGTGAGAGAACTCAACAAAAACTATCTGAAGGAGTTAAACCATAGATGCCATGAAGACTAGGGTTTGGAAAGAAGTGCAATCAAAGAAGACTCACTCTTTCTCTCTTGCACTCACACACACAAAGAAAGAACGCAAAAGAGAATGTCAAAACAATACGAAGATGAAAACATCAAGGCTATGGTCATATCGTATCATGGGTAATATGAAAGGGTTAATGGATGAGTTAATGGCATTCAATCTTGGCTGACCAAATAGGCTACCAATTGTTCTTTGGAATTGTAGTTTTGTGCTTACCATAATATATATATTTTGTCTAGTGATTGGGATTAATTGTGTGTACAAATCCTCTTGGTTCATAGCAAGATAACTACGCTTACATCAAAAGAAAAATTATAGTCTATGAGAGGTAGTATGATGGGATCCGGTGATAGAAGTATTTCACTGAGTCTTTCAGGGCCGAAGAGAAACACTATACGTTGTTGAAAGTGTATTTTACGGCTAATCCATACGTTAATTCTAATAGATCGTACAGAGTGAAAGCGATAGAAATGACCATCATGTGGGTTATTCATCTAGGATAGTATGTGAGAAATGTAGATATGAGAGAAGTGAAGAGATGAGAAGTTTCCCTCCCAAGCCCTATTCTTGCCTGTAGGCAATAAGGATACTGCGGGGAGAGATGTACCTGTAGCAAGAGAACCTAGAGAGGATGAATTACTAAGAATGAGAGAGATAGGTTTGGTTAAGGAGATGAGATTAGATACATATATATATATATATATATATATGTTGGATTAGAGATGAAAATGAAAACAACAAGAAATCAAGAAAACATCAATGTAGAACACATCTTACTTGAAACCCTTCGGCACCATTATTGATGGGAGAGAGAAGAAGAGTGGATAATTCCACTTTGATTGATACACCAAGTACAAGACCTTCTTTGATTAGAGTTGATCTTCTAAGGTTAGCTTGTTGCAAGAATGGCTAGATTCCTTCTAGGAGAAAGTGTAGGCTTGGGCTTATGTTAATGGCTAAGTACAATTAGGCATTACTACTCACTCCCTCGAGAATTCCTCTCATCAATGGCTTGAATGCTTGAGTTACTTCCAAGGAAGAATAGGTCCCCTTTTATAGGTGAAGGGAACCCCCAAGGGTTTACACAAGAAGAGAGGAGCCAGTGTGAACAGGAATTGGAAAAGTTGGAAATGAGCTACCCCTGCATGATGTGGGCAGATTGGGGTCCAGTATTTTGATCATATCTCCTCAACCGTGGCTCCAAATAAAAAAGTAAAAATATGGGAAAAAACTTCAGCTCATTAGCTACGATTTTCATTTTAAAATTGTTTTCCAATTCGGATTGGAACCTTGTGTAAAAAATTCATCAAAATAGGGTCCATTTATGGCAGCAAAAGTCTTCATGTGGTCTCCTTAGCCTAGACTTTCATTTAATTCCAAAGGACACCTCATGCCATATGAAAGCATGACATTGCTCCTTGACAAAGTTTTGTAATCATGCTTGCAATAATGCATTAAAATAAGTGTATCTTTGAAATCATGCCACCTAGTGTCCCACTAGGATTTGATTCTCTCCTAGTAGCTATTTAAAAAGAAATATAAGAAAAGTATAAAAAATACATAGAATATATATATATATTGGAGTTTACCCCAGATATAGGATCTAGCTAGGGTGTGAGATGATAATGAAATAGTAGAAATAAAGAATCAATTCTTTTTGCCCCAAGTTAAAGAGGCGGAGCTATTGATGCTTTTCCCATAGTATTTTCTGATGGTAAAGTAAGGATATGTTACCCTTGAGAAAAATAATATGATGAGATAGAAGTCTTATTATTATACTTAAATATGCATATGTACACTATAGGAAATATAATTATGTATCTAAAAAAATACAAGATAGATCTTGTAGCATGCGTTCCCACTATGTACGTGTCACAACACGACATCCACCACCTCTAAACCTGCACATCCTCCGGTATGTGCCACATTGTCTCTTTGTAAGATTAGACCTCTTGCACATCTTCCTTGTCTTCTTCTTCACTAGATGATTCCAGAGCTTCATGTTCACTTTGATCTTCACCTGTCTTTTCTCTTCTTCCTCATTTATATCTTCTAGATCATTGTCTCCTCTTCTCTTAAACATTTTAATCCTTTTTCCTGCAATGGGAATCTTTACTTCTGTACCATCTAGTTCAGACAAGCTGTAAGTAGCATTTTCATGCACATGATTTACAACATACAGTCCAAACCATCTTTTTGAGAACTTACGCATGACTGTGTGCTGGTTATCAAGGCTACTATCATACACTAAAACCCAGTCACCTTTGTCAATTGCTTTGCTCTTGAGTCGATGTCGCTTATCAAAATAGTCCTTGTTTTTCAACCTTGCATTTTTGAGTCGTTCTTTTGCAGCTTCAATGTCTCCAGGTCTTCTCTCTAGCTGCCTTATACGCAGTGAATTAGTCATGCAGACATTGTTACCTTTGACATGAGAGATAGAATAGAATTTTGTGCCTACATCATCTCCCTCATCAATCATTTGTGACTCATCTTCATACCTTGCCCTTGATAGCATATCTGCCACTGTATTGTCTTTACCTGCAATGTGCTTAAATTCGGAATTTAAGGACTTTATGTAGGCAATCCACCGCAACATAGCAATGTCTGGTGTTGAGCAGCTTGTAATCATCCCAAGAAGTGGTAGACAATCTGTTTCTACAACCACACATGCACCAATTAGGTACTCTTTTCCACTTTTCAAGGCTGTAACCATACCCCATAACTCTCTCTTTATCTGTGGATAGTTTCTTTGGCGAGCACTTAGTACCTTTGCTCCAAATCTTACCACATACCTGTGTCCTTCTTTGTCATCTTGCCCTATTGCCCATCCAATCCCTGTAGGACTGGTATCTACTGTCACAATCACTGGCCTTTGACACTCATAGTCTACCTTTCTCAAAGTCGTTGCTGACTGGAGTAACTCCTTTATCTTTTTCATGGATTTTACATGTGCTTCTGTCCA
The DNA here is from genome assembly GCF_014529385.1 of Adiantum capillus-veneris. NCBI lineage: Eukaryota > Viridiplantae > Streptophyta > Polypodiopsida > Polypodiales > Pteridaceae > Adiantum > Adiantum capillus-veneris. The sequence goes on from NC_140960.1 coordinate 92,582,189, forward strand.
TTTAAACTTTTGATTCTTTCTAAGCAGCTGATAAAGAGGATCAGCTACATGTGCATAATGTGGAATCCAAATAACATAGAAGACACATGCTCCCAGAAACCTTCTAACCTCAGTGATGCTAGTGCATGTTTCTTTCATTCTTTGGATGGCATCTACCTTTGATGGACAAGGTTTCCTACCATATGGCCCACACATGTGCCCCACAATGAGCACTTCTTTGACATCAAACATAGACTTTTTCCCTGACAATGTAAGATTCACTTCTTCCAACCTAGACAAAATTTTATCACAATCATTTATGTGATTTACCACAAACCTGCGACATCCCTTGAGATCCAAAGCTTCATCTTTGTCACTTTCTTCACATCCTTTGATAGGAAAATCATCAATGAAAGGCATTGTGATTTGAGGAATAAAGTCACGTAAGACCTTATTCATCCCATTCATCATATGTGCAACCGATTTGGTTGCTCCCTGTGGCAAGGTACACATCCTTACCAAACCCAAAGGTGTCCTCATGGTTGTCAAGTCTCTGCTTTCGATTGCAAGGTGAAATTGATCATACCCTGAGTAGAGATCCCCCATTGAGTAGATTGCCCTCCCTGCAAACGCCTCTGCAAATTCATCCACAATTGGACCTGTACCTACATTTCTAATTGTCACCTTGTTCACTGGTTGCATATCTTGGATGAAGCATAGAGAACCATTCTTCTTTGGAACTGTGAACCACCTGTTTGAGTATGGAGCACAAGAAGGCTCCAAGATTCCCATTTTGATTTTCTCATTCAGTAGCTCTACTAACTTTGGCAAATGAGCCTTTGGAACCGGAATAGGCCGCAGATTCCAAGGCACATGAGGTATTGTGAAAATTACCATAGGAGCTACAATATAAGGATCAACACATCCTATCTCATGTGGCTCAAATGAAAAAGCCTTACCATGCTTTGAAAGCATTTCTTTGAATCACTTTGTCTCCTCTTGTGTTAGAAACTCCTCGCAACCAATCTGCAACTCTTGAAAGGACTCCTTTGTGAAGGTATGCCCGATCTTTTTAGGATTCCGCAAACTTGGTTGTAAAGAAGCCTGTTCAATCTTTTCCCTGTTGTTGGGTGGTAAGGGTGAAGCTACTGGTTTCACCTTCTTTGCTACACTCTTGTATTTAGTTTCAACATGGACTTTTGGGCCAACTGTTTGGCTTTCTTTAAAGGCTTCTATTACTTGATACATTTCCATAGAGCAAACTTCCACAACTTCATTTTCAAGATGCAAACTAGACCTCATTAAATCATCAAGCTCACCTATAGTATCTACAAAAGAAACTTGTTCACACAAACCCAAAACATTTTCAGTAGGCTTTAGCAACCCACTCTTTTTCATGCCTATTTGTACATTATGCACATATTGCCTCTCATATCTCTTCAAATCTTCAAGTTTTGTAAAACATACTGATCCATTCCTTGTTACCAAGGAGATCATCGAGAAAGTTTCACCTATTTTTGGATCAAGCGAGACCCTTTTTCTTTCTGTACCACTGCAATCCCGCTTTACAATGGTACTTGGCCAAAACCCATCATTTCTCTATGATCATGAAACTCTTTGCTTACCTTTGGTAGAGGATGTTCTCTGAGGTTGTCACGATTTCTTTCATGGTTTACACAAACTGTGAGAAATTGGACAGCACGTTTACCATCTTTGCTACGTATCCTAGCATATGCTGAACCATCGTCCATTACCTTTGTTTCCATTCGAACTCCCACAATGTAGGGTTGTCCAAGGATGAGATGATATGAAGATGTATCCTGTACAAAGAAGTTTTGGTCAATCTTTACATCACCTATTGTTACCTTCACACCTGGACATGCTGCATACAATTCACCGGATGAATTGTTTGCCACTTTTACCATCCAACCATGATCTGTGTCCATCGGCCATTTGCACTTGTTGTAGAGACTCTTTGACATTATGTTTATTTCTGAACCATGGTCAATCAAGGCAACAAATGGCTCTTCAAGATCACCTACCTTGACCAAAGTTTCTGTAGTAGCCCTTGCCCAATGACTTCGTGAATAGTAACTCCTAGGAATATCTTCAACTTCTTCATCATCATTTGAGAAATACACTTGCTTCACTCTCCCACTAGATTGGTAGCATCCTACCACAGCTCCATCATTCTCCTTATTTTGTAGTTGCATCCCTTGTGTCTTTGAGGTTTCCCCTTCAACCTGTGGACGAGAAACTTCAGCAAGGGTTTGCCTCTTTCTCTTGATGATGTCAATGATCTCCTCATGGAATTCACGCTTTGCAATGCCAAGAACTTCTCCCAGAGTAAACTCAATCTTGCTATTCAAGATCCTTTCCTCCAAGACTTTCTTTAAATCTGTAGCAACCTCAATATCAGATTGTAGTTTATAAGTTGGGCCTTTTGTCTTACCTTTCGTTGGCTCTTTCTTCTTTCCTATTGTAGACTCCTCCATGAGTACTTTAGGTGGAGATGCTCCTTGTGTTGAGGGTGTTTGAGAAGGCATTGAGTCGCTTCTTCCCCCACTTCTAGAAGCTCTTTTTGATGGTCCTTCATCAACATTCTCATGTCTGCGCTTCTCTTCTACAATTGCCTCATTTTGTTGGCATTTTGTAATGTAGGCATGCATTGACAATGAGTCCACTGGATCATTCCATCCTGTTTCTAGACGTATGCAATCACCTGCTTCATGTAGAATCTCTTTTGTAAGCTTTCCCTTTTTAGCTAATTGCATGACATTTGGCCAAATTTGACCATGATGGTCACTCACCTCTTCATCACAAAAATGTTCAATTTTTACTCCATAAGTAGCTGCCTCAACTGAAGAGGTGGCATGCTTGGTTGCCATATCTTCAACTAAGGTTTGCATTCCCCCCTTCCCAAAGTTAGTTCTCAAGGGTAGACCTGTCTCTCTTAAGTGGATTTTACCATCCTTAAAAAAGACAACATCTTTTGAAAAAGCATCACTAAAATCATCACAATCCCTTCTTACATGGTCTGTACTATCACACCAAATACATCTATTAACAAACCCTTCTTTGGGCTGTTGTCTTTGCCCAGGAAGTGGCCCTGATGGTTGGCCTTTTTCTTCAAGCTTTGCAAACCTCACCTTCAAGTCACGCATTCCCTTCACAAGCTCATCTAGCATGGACTCATCAAACTTAGGAGCGATAAAAGTAGGCTTTACCATTTTGTCAGAAGTTGAGGTGGAAGGACTTGTAGTGTTTACTACCATCTTGTCCCTTCTTCTTTGTCGTTTGGCAAGCAGTGAGATAGCACCTTCAACCTCATTCCAGTCGGTCTTTAGTCCTTGCTCAGCATCTTTGTCTTGCCAGGAAAGCACCGGGCTTATGGCTGTGAGAGTTTGTGAGAGAACTCAACAAAAACTATATGGAGTTAAACCATAGATGCCATGAAGACTAGGGTTTGGAAAGAAGTGCAATCAAAGAAGACTCACTCTTTCTCTCTTGCACTCACACACACAAAGAAAGAACGCAAAAGAGAATGTCAAAACAATACGAAGATGAAAACATCAAGGCTATGGTCATATCGTATCATGGGTAATATGAAAGGGTTAATGGATGAGTTAATGGCATTCAATCTTGGCTGACCAAATAGGCTACGAATTGTTCTTTGGAATTGTAGTTTTGTGCTTACCATAATATATATATTTTGTCTAGTGATTGGGATTAATTGTGTGTACAAATCCTCTTCGTTCATAGCAAGATAACTACGCTTACATCAAAAGAAAAATTATAGTCTATGAGAGGTAGTATGATGGGATCCGGTAATAGAAGTATTTCATTGAGTCTTTCAGGGCTGAAGAGAAACACTATACGTTGTTGAAAGTGTATTTTACAGCTAATCCATACGTTAATTCTAATAGATCGTACAGAGTAAAAGCGATAGAAATGATCATCATGTGGGTTATTCATCTAGGATAGTATGTGAGAAATGTAGATATGAGAGAAGTGAAGAGATGAGAAGTTTCCCTCCCAAGCCCTATTCTTGCCTGTAGGCAATAAGGATACTGCGGGGAGAGATGTACCTGTAGCAAGAGAACCTAGAGAGGATGAATTACTAAGAATGAGAGAGATAGGTTTGGTTAAGGAGATGAGATTATATACATATATATATATATATATGTTGGATTAGAGATGAAAATGAAAACAACAAGAAATCAAGAAAACATCAATGTAGAACACATCTTACTTGAAACCCTTCGGCACCATTATTGATGGGAGAGAGAAGAAGAGTGGATAACTCCACTTTGATTGATACACCAAGTGCAAGACCTTCTTTTATTAGAGTTGACCTTCTAAGGTTAGCTTGTTGCAAGAATGGCTAGTCTCCTTCTAGGAGAAAGTGTAGGCTTGGGCTTATGTTAATGGCTAAGTACAATTAGGCATTACTACTCACTCCCTCGAGAATTCCTCTCATCAATGGCTTGAATGCTTGAGTTACTTCCAAGGAAGAAGAGGTCCCCTTTTATAGGTGAAGGGAACCCCCAAGGGTTTACACAAGAAGAGAGAAGCCAGTGTGAACAGGAATTGGAAAAGTTGGAAATGAGCTGCCCCTCCGTGATGTGGGCAGACTGGGGTCCAGTATTTTGATCATATCTCCTCAACCATGGCTCCAAATAAAAAAGTAAAAATATGGGCAAAAACTTCAGCTCATTAGCTACGATTTTCATTTTAAAATTGTTTTCCAATTCGGATTGGAACCTTGTGTAAAAAATTCATCAAAATAGGGTCCATTTATGGCAGCAAAAGTCTTCATGTGGTCTCCTTAGCTTAGACTTTCATTTAATTTCAAAGAACAGCTCATGCCATATGAAAGCATGACATTGCTCCTTGACAAAGTTTTGTAATCATGCTTGCAATAATGCATTAAAATAAGTGTATCTTTGAAATCATGCCACCTAGTGTCCCACTAGGATTTGATTCTCTCCTAGTAGCTATTTAAAAAGAAATATAAGAAAAGTATAAAAAATACATAGAATATATATATATATATTGGAGTTTACCCCAGATATAGGATCTAGCTAGGGTGTGAGATGATAATGAAATAGTAGAAATAAAGAATCAATTCTTTTTGCCCCAAGTTAAAGAGGCGGAGCTATTGATGCTTTTCCCATAGTATTTTCTGATGGTAAAGTAAGGATATGTTACCCTTGAAGAAAATAATAGGATGAGATAGAAGGCTTATCATTATATTTAAATATGCATATGTACACTATAGGAAATATAATTATGTATCTAAAAAAATACAAGATAGATCTTGTAGCATGCGTTCCCACTATGTACGTGTCACAGCACGACAGCACGCGCGCACACACTCTTGTACATGCACGCAGTATTAAGGTCTCCTTCACACACAACCGGCACGCCTACACACATGAACACTCACACATTGAAATGTTTTTTTGAAACATAGCTCTGAACGTATTTTGCAGGCACTAAGAAAGTGCAATATTCAAACCCAAGCTTGGAGACTCCATTTCTTGTGCCTCAGTTTTCACATGTTAAGCCCATGAATTGAAGCGGAGGTTGAGAGGCATGTCCATTCTTCGGGTTCTTTTCCTCTCTTCTTGTATCCACGGTGCAGGAGCTTGTTGTGCCTCTCTCTCTCTCTCTCTCTCTCTCTCTCTCTCTCTCTCTCTCTCTGTGCATGCCCACATGCATAAGCAAGCACACACACACACACACACACACACACACACACACACACACACACACACACACACACACACACACACACACACACACACACACGTAGCACGGATGCACGTAGTCCATGTGATAACTTCCTCTCGCTCCCTGGGAGCCTCTCAGGACACACACATACACTCAGCGTTACAGACTCCTCTCCCTCTCACTATCGTTAACAGAAATCCCTATCTCTCCTACCCATTTGGTCACACCTTTGGATTACATAAACCTGCGGTATTGCATTTTTCACTACTCTCACACCCAAAGAGGCAAGTGATGAAGAAGAAGGGGGGGGGGGGAGTACCTGCTCTCGTTTTGCGTATTTTGTTGTAGCGCTGCCGTGGAGCTCGCTGCTGTGTATAATTTCCCGTGAGTCGCATTTCAAAGGCTTTGCAACAATATTATAGTAGTGCCTTGTCGCATGAGAGAAGGGGTGTTGTGCAGGCATTGCTAGGAGCCTCGCTTCACAGCGTCGTTTAAGCAAGGCCCAATTTGAAGCTTCGATTATGCTATGGCTACAAATTCAAGTCGTCGATTATGCAACGGCAATGGTTGTTTATGCGATGACCAATTTTTTTATAAAAAAATTCCTTGCTTATATGACTGAAACCTTGTCTATGTGACGGATTCGTCATCGGTTAAATGACACCCGTCAATTATTAGTCCCTCGCAAACCCCCCCTATGGCTTGTAGTGAATGAGACATCTTGTTACAAAGAAGCCATGCAAATGGATGACAAGGTCAAGTGGGAGTAGACCGTGCAATTGAGAACAACTCGATTGTCAATAATAACAAGACATGGGGCTTGGTTGAATTTCTAGAAGGCAAGAAGGCCTTCCAAATGGGTTTATAAGAAAAAATTTACATATGAAAATCCATAGCCTAAGTACAAGGCTCACTTGGTAGCTAAGCAATTCAAGCAACAAAAGGGAGTTGATTTTGATGAATCTTCTTGCTCATGGTCAAGATGACTACACTGCATACAGTGCTTGTCCAAATGGATGTGAAAACAAATTTTCTTCATGGGGATCTAGAAAGAGGATGTTTACATGAAGCAACCTGAAGGTTTTGAATATCCTAGGAGAGAGGATCATGTATGCAAACTCAAGAAAGCACTTTATGGCATAAAGTAAAGCTCAAGGTAGTGGTATCAAAAGTTTTTGACACTTTTATGCGATCCCATGATTATAGAATGAGTCAAGAGGATCTCTACTTGTATACAAAGAAACTTGATTCTTTGGTCATTATCATTCTAGATGACATGTCGAGTACATTGCATCATCAAATGCCAGCAAGGAAGCTATGTTGATCATGCTTAGTATGTTGCAAACATCAGATGCCAACAAGGAAGCTATATGGTTGGCACTTTTAGTGGGATATTTAGACATCCAATAGGTTCCAATGTTGCATTATGATATTCAGAGTGCCATTTCTTTGGCAAGGTATCCCGTATCTCACTCCAAGTCAAAACACATTGGGGTGAGTGTTGGAGGATCGCCACAATCGGGTGAAGTAGCGTAGCGAGAACTCAAACCAACATAAAAGATGTCAATCCGAGGATGTAGATAACCTAACTAGTGCATGAAAACATCAAAAACAATGTACTTACAACAATGCATTGAAGAGAAAGATGTCACTCTCAAGTCGAGAAGCAACTAAGGGGAAAACGCCTAAGTTTCTTGTGTGGTCTATCTCTCACTCTAATGATCTTTATGGTTGCAAAAATGAACTCCAAATGACATAAACTTGAGATTAAGAGTCTCTAGGCCATAGGCAGCAACAAAACTTGCAAAAGTCACCGTCGAGCAGATGAGCAACCGTGATCGTTGCCACCTCTTATCTTCACCAAAAATAAAGAATGAGGGGTGGTTTGGCTTGTCCTAAGGTTTAAGTACCTCTATCCATGCTTAGTTTCCCTTCAAACACCATTAACAACTCACAAAGAGAAAATAAACACACAAGGAGACCTAAAGCTAAAGATGCTCATTGTGTGGCACACACACACACACACACACACACACTCAAACACAGCACATTAAAAATGTGCACAACGCTAAGAGTGAGAGGAAGCAACACAAGAAGTTTCATTAGCAATGCTTACTTGTACAATGAGTAGTGAACATGCAAGTGTAGGTGTGCTCTTCACTACTACGTAAGCTAATAGTTATTAGATCCCATATAATTACAAAATTTTGGCCCATATACCCGGGGTTATTTTGACTAGAGAGAGATGATCATCACAAAAATGCGGTGGACTTAGGATATCTAGCCGCTCATTGAGTACAAATCTATTTTGATACAATCAAATTTTGTTTGGGTTCATGAATTACATTGCTGGCTTAGGCAAAAATTGAATGAGTAAGTGGATGATTTTTTGTTGACTCGTTAGAACTGGCGTGACAGGATCCCTTGCTTCAACACTCCCCCCTCATGGATTCTTCTTGTCCCTGACAAGATTTTACTCTTTGAGTAGGGGATTTCTTTGCTTTTGTTTGTTCACATATTGTTTAAAGGCCAATATCATTTGTTGCACATGATCCTCCTCTTGAGGTTTGTTGATTCTTGTTAGTGGGTTTTCACGTTCATGGAGGGTATAGGCTAGAAATCTTAGCCGCAGATCCTTGCATATGGGCATGAAGTTTGTGGAGTCGATCTCAAAGTAGCCTAGGTAGAAGGCTTCTTCAAATTTTTGCTTGGGGAATCATTAAGATTCAAAATGAGAAATGTGTACCCCTCCAAGAATGAAGTCCATTTGACTTTTGTGGCCTTTGTATTTTTGAATGTATTGACACAAGCGGAGTGTATGTAACAAATTTTAAACATCATTTTGCAGGCAATATCTGGTTTCCCTCAAACTAGGTTGATCATTTGTTTGATTGGCTTCCTCATGTATGCAAGTGAAGGTGCCTCTCTTGACTCGTGGAAGACTGCGTAGTTGAGCCATGTAGGGTGGGAAACAAGCAGGTACTCAAAATCATTCCACCTTCTTCTCGTGATGATTGGGCAATATGTGGGGTCAATCTAAAGGTGGGTTGGAGCAAGAGAGTTTACTGTTACTGCGTGCATGCTTGTTCTCCCTCACGAATCTGATTTTCCATTTTTGTTTTACCTCTTTGATCTGTTCTGTGTTTCACTCTGATATATGAATTCTTATAGCTACACTCGGCATCATGTAAAATTTCCTACAATAGCTCCTTTTTATCTTTCATCGTCAGCCATTTGAGTAGTGGCTAGGGAAGTTCTGTGTTCCACTCTGATATATGAATTCTTATAGCTACCCTCGGCATCGAGCAAAATTGCCAACAATAGCTCCTTTTTCTCTTTCATCGTCAGCCATTTGAGTAGTGGGAAGGGAAGTTCTAGTTTAGGAACCTCCTCTCATAACTGCTATGGAGTGATATATTTTAACAGATATGATTTTAACAAATGGTGTTCGTAGAGGAGGTTCTTGGCCACAACTTTCTTTGTCACTTTTGAGTGCTCCCCTGGTAGATGTGAGTACTCTAGCGGTATTTTTTGTGGTTCGGCTGAAGTACCCACATTACCTGGGCTTCAAGCTTTTTTTTTTTTGGTTCTATCTCTTCTTCTAAGTTTTTGAATTCTAGCCCTTTTTTCAAGGGTCCTTGGTCTCGAGGAGGGAGGTTCTAAATGTGTTCAATCTTTGAAACCTAATTTCTTAGCTCCTCGACTTCCCGAATCGACTTTCCACAACTTTTCTCATACTTGCACCCCGTCTTCACCATAAGCTGTCATTCACTTACTGATCACTCCCATGTTTTTCTTTTGTCACCATGTCATTATTTCACCTGCTTTTCTTATTTTTCCTTGTTTTTTTCTAGAAAATTGACAAAAAATAAAGAAAAATAGCTAGGCGGATTGGATGTTAACTTTATTGTAGCTCCAGTCAAGTTGTACATTATGCCTTCTCTTCCAAGGTTGCCCTAGTAATAAATCATGTTGTGTGTGCTTATCTTCTACCATATAAAATTGATGAGGATGGAAACCCATTTGTCATTTGCACGCTTTCCATTCTTGAATTTTTCAGCCCAATCACTCAATTTTATCCCCATTATGTATCCAAAATACAAATCATAACGTGTTCCAATCATAAGGTGTTAGCCGGTTGCCCGCGGTGAATGTCTGTAGCATAGCTATCTGGCACTAACATAATGTCAATACTCAAGGAAGTGACTCGGATGGGACACGGAGACTCTTTGAAGTTGTCAATCTCAAGAAGTGAACCTAAAAATAAGACACACCAAATCAACAAGAAAACCACCACTCAATGATCAATAAAATCTATATACGTCCTTTCTCACCGCACTCGATTATCACGCTATTTTGGCACTCGAACGGGCTCAAAATGTAACAAAACTTTAGGAAGAGGTCTAGACACCTAGGGACACTATCCTACCAAGACTAGTCGCAATCCAACAAGGTACCAAAATCATGCTCCATTATGAAAAAGGTCTTGAAAAATACAACAAAAGTATCCAAAAAGGTCGCCCTAAGGTTTAGGAATACTCTCCTATGGTCAAACGTCAAAAAACAGTGATTTAAGCACTCAAATTTGATGATTAGACTCACAAACGCGTTGTCGTGAACCTCAACAAAACTTGCAATGCTTACACTTAATTGAAAGAAAAAAGAGAGAGGAGCACAATGCAAGTTTCAAAACTGAAAATGGATTACCCAATCATTAGCTGTGATGATTACAAGTTGGAGCTTTGTAGTCGCTTGAGCTTACATACATCAGAGCTCTTTTCTCCTTCCAAAGATAAGCCTCCTTTCACATTGAAGTTATCGACCTTTATATCTAGGGCTTTCTAAATGGCTAGTGACCGGTTCACATGGACCTTTACAACAATCATGACATAATTACAACCCAAGGAATCGACTTGCTAGTCTGGAATCAGGATTTACACAGAGTATCACTATAGTAGCTCGAAAAAATAATAGACTACAATTGTGGTGTCCGGCTACGTGTCCGGCCAATTGGGCATACGTTTGGGCAATCCTCTAATATTCTCCCCTTCCTAAATTGTGTCATCCCTTGGCACGACCATGTCCCAGTCTTTTCATTAGGGTTGTCTTCAGGTTTATCTTCAAGGCTGGTCTTTAGCTGGGGAAGTGATTTGTCATTGATGAAGATCCCCCTTCCTTATGTGATTCTGTCTATTGTGTTCTGATTGATGTGTGTATTGGAGTTCGGTATCCATATTTGATTGTTTTTGCTGTAGAAGACTTTCTTTGTAGTTGAAGATGAGGTATCCATCTGGAGATTGTAACACCCTCAATTGTAATTGGAAAGTTTGTTGGCTCTTGGTTGTTCTTGCTTTGGGAGTAGCCCTCTGTTCCTTGACTGATCTTCGTTGTTCCAGGTTGAGCTATAACTTTGGGTAACCATATTTGAGTGTTACCTTTGAAAAATCGTTGTGCTTCGAGTAGCTTCATTGGAATCATCTTTTGCTTCACTTATCTTTCTTGGGTAGATTAACTAGAGTCTGACTTTGGTACCCAAACTTGTTGCATTATTTGCTTCTTTGATCTTTTCTTTTGCCTCTTGTGGTTGTTCTTTCTCATGTTTGAGTTTTTTGTCTTGCATTGATAGCTCGGCTTGCTCTTTGTAGAACTCTTTGGTTGAAGTGAGTAGGTCCAGGCTATTAATTTAGGTTTTTTGGCCCAAACACTAGTGTGTCCTTGAAAGTAGCCATGAGCAGTGATTGATTCATTTGATATGACCCACCCAATGACCTTTGGTTGTTGAGGTTGAGCTCGAGCTTCATGTATTCAAACTGGGTCATTGACTTTGATGTACTCTTTTGATACTAACACTTGGTTGATACTCTTTTGTCTTCTTTTGGAGGCTTTGATGCGATGGAAACTTTGATTGATAGAAGTTTTGCTTTGGTTTCCATTGCATTGTTGATGGTGTGGCTCTTGATGTAGAAGCTTTGTTGGAATTTAGGTAGACACTTGTTGAAGGTAAAACCGTCTTGCGAGGTTGATTTTCTTCAGTATTTACTTTAGATTTACCTTTTTCCACGATGGTTTGCAATTTCTTCTTTGTAAGGATTTGAGAAGCTTCATGGACTCTTCATGGAAGCTTTTGATTGCTGTTGAAAGAAGATGTTCCTGCAGCTTTCTATCAGGACTAAAGTCTCCTTAATGTGATGGGAGTCGATTATGTGGAAAGTATCCTTGTACTCAACTTGAGTACAGCTTTTGCCACGCCAAAGCTAGGAATCGGCATTTTTGAACTTGTGTACACTTTTGTCTAGCTTGGTGACTGGCGGATTTTCCATCATTATCCACGTTCCATAAGACATTAATTTTTTGTTGCTTCTTGATCTATCACAGCTGAACATGTGATTTTCAGTCTTGTTTCTCTTCATATGTTGAATTTGATTGTCGTAGGAGACAATCTATCTTCTTCCTTATCCTTGTTCTTCTCTTGATCTTGTGTTTATTGAACATTTGACGTTGAACTTGAAAATTTTACTCCTTCATCTGCTGTCATTTGCGCTTTTTCTCAAGTCGACTTCTTTAAAACAACTTTTGTTGATTCTTTGGGTATGTTAATGATGACACATTCTCATGGTTGCTTTGCTTTCTTTGTTTGCACTTTGGCATCATGCTCCATGATGTAGCTATCTGTTTTACCTTTTCTACTTTCACACTCACAAACCTCATTAGCTTCCTTCAACGCCTTTATCGTAAATAAGGGAGTTATGTCATAGTCACTTGAAAGTTTGTCTTCAACATCATTTAGAGGATATTGTATAGAAACTTCGTCCACAATTCGTTTGAAATCTCTTACTAGTTCTGTTTCAATAGCTTCAGAGAGGTTTCCAATTTCTTAGATAGCCAAAACCATTAGAAAGGGTCTAATATCATAGCCATCTTTGTTTCAAAATGTGTTGTTGGTCACCTCATTTATAGACATCAAGAGTTATCAGTATTTGATCCCATCCAAAGGGTTCAAATAACTCCGCAGGGAATGGCTCCTTAATGTAAGCTTCATCTTCTACTGAACCCTCTAGGATACAATATTCCTTGCTAAGACTCCCATATTTTGATGTCCCGCACATCAAAATATCCTTCACTATTTAAACATGTACTTGCGTTCTGTCATCTATAGTTATAGCAAGATATTCTTTCAGAGTTTGGTTTACGTCCTTGTAACTATGGTCTTTTGTGTTAACCTTGGTTGTGACATCCTTATGCCGTAAGTAGAGGTGGTCATAGCCCCAGTCTTGGACCATTTTGAGTTAACGCACAAATGGTTGTCCCAAAATAACTTCAAAGTTGTTGCATTTTCCAAAGTCTACCACCGCAAAGGTATATTCATATTCTATCCCGCATGAGGATACTATCACTTGTTCCAGCATTCCCAAGGGTCTTTCTACATAACCATTGGCTAATTGCAATTTTATGTGAGATTTCCTAAGAGCTAGGCTCCCCCATTTCTCCCAGATTTCCTTTGCAGAAATGGATATTCCAACCCCAATATCAAGTATGGCTATTGTTTTTATTCCCTTGTACTCGAGTGGTAAGGTAGTATTTCCTTCCTCTCCTTTGCAATAGTCACCCCACCTTATTCATTGGTACCGACTTTGCATGTTGTTTCTTAGGCAAAGTTACATCCATGTTGTCATTTGGGAGTTGGTCATGTGAAGGGATTTTCAATCCCATCTTTTCCAGGTGTTTGTCCATTTGGCCCCATAGATGCAGTCTAATTTTTAGCAAGGCTCTGCAAGAGTAATAGTGCATCTTATAGGGGATGACATCACTTCATGCAAGCTTTTGGTATCCATCATTTTTGGTGTGGCTTTCCACTAAGAAGGTACCACTCTAACCTTAGATTTTGTTTCTAGTTCTCCTATGAAAGATGACAAAGTCTATAGAGAGTGTGTTTTTCTCTCTTCAGATGCTATCGACCCAGCATCCCCATATAGAGATCGTATATTCCTTGGGAAAAATTCATATTCCATGTTAATTTCAGGGATAGGTGCTGATTGTAAAGTAGCGCTACCATCTTTTGCGTTTTTTATTGATTCCCATAAGAATTGTGGCCATGGCTCGTCCACTTCAGGAATTGACTGCATCTCATGAGACTTTCCCTCATCCGTAGTATTTTCCACCACCTTTGTGGTCCCTAGTTCTTCCTTGTCTACTATTTTGGGTTTGATTTTTGTTGTTTGGATTATGAGCACAATTCATGAGCACATGATCTCTTCCACATCAGGCGCATAATCCTTGAATCATATACTTTCCACATGTGTTGGTTTTCCCTTGTTTTTTTTGTGTTTTCTTTTCCCACCTCATGCATTACAATCTTAGGAAATTTTGGACCTCTAGGCTCCATCAGGGTTTGAGCAATCTCAACAAGTCTTTTGTAGACTTCCATTCTTTGGGTTCATTTTCTGGATGTGGATATGTGAGTAGTCTTTGCTCTAGAGTTTGGTTGTTATTGAGCCTTTCCACATATGCTTGCAATATTGCATCTAAGTGCTCATTCACTTTCTCCACCAAGACTAAATCACATGAGCCAGTCTTGGACTCTTTCGCTCCCTTTGTGTCTTTCGTACTTTCTTGCTCATGTTTGAGCAGTTATTTGGTTTGGTTTGGTTCAATTTCTAAAGATGTTTTTTCATTAAGCCTCTTTGCTTTCATTTTCTCTCTTTTGGATTTCCACGATTTTCTTCCAATTCTCATCGATATGTTCTCAATTTCTATTTGAGACGGCAATATGTTTTGGTCCTCAACTAGTGCGTTTTTGGCAGCTTCTTGAGCTTGATCTTGAGTCATCACCTTTAAAGTAATTTTTTGTTCTACCTCGGATCCGCCTGAAGAATGCATCACTCTTACAACGTTCATTGTTTCTTTTCCCTTGTTGTTGGGTGTTTTGGACAATCATGAACCAGGTGTGCAACAACACATTTTAGAAAATATTGAAATATCTCTATGTTCTTTAATTCTCGATGAAAAAAATCTATTAGCCAATGATTACCTCCACACTCGTAGCATGGTTCTACTTGTTGCGTAGCTAGTGGTGCAAGTGATGGTTGTTCTTGCCTGGTAAGAATGGTCTTTGATCCATACTCTTGATTGGCTATGAACATGAGCATCTTCCCATCTATAGAATACTAATTTCTCATGGGTTGCGGCACATGCGTTGGCTGAGTGTAGTTGACTACTACTCTACCGTCATTTGAAAGAGGCGGTTGCCGCCCTAACATGTGTTGCGGCTTCGGATGAGTGTTACACCATGGAGTGGGGTGATCCCCTCCACAAGTATCACACCTCCTTATTAGTGGTTGTTGTTTATTCAAGTTATATTTATAGCATTGGTTTTTTATTCTAATCACCTCTTCGACCATTTGATCAAATCTCTACATCATAGAATTTGAACATCTCACTTTGTTGCAAGTTCACTCTTTGGAGAAGAGACACTACTAGTCACAGTTTCTACATCATACATCACCTCTCCGTAGGATTGTGAATCTATGCTCCCCCTTGCCATGGCGAGAGCCAAAAAAATTCCATGTCATCTCTGTACCTGTTAGTTGGTAATATCTAGCAGCAATGTAAAATGGCCTTGCAACCTTGAATTGCGAGGCTGCACCATCTGACCACACCCAGTGCTTCTTGAAATTCAGCCCCTGGTCTTTAAGCCACTGATCACAAAGAAGAAAACAATGTTGGACAAATAGCGTATCATGTTGCCTATCATCGGAGATGTAGAAATACATATGCTTGATAATATTGTCATCTTCGTCGTCACGCATGTACGTTATGTGAACAAGGATGGTGCATTGATCTGTATGCCAATGCATGGATTGTACTTCATTTTGCTCTTTGAACGAGTAATTTTCAGCAAATTCTACTACAGATATAATGGTATCTGAAGGAAACACCTTCAAACATTCTCTGTATTGATGTGCCTACCATCTGTAAGTGAAATTGTGCTCAATGAAGATTCTGATGTCGTCTTTTATCCTCCCTGTCAGCTCACTTAAAGCCACCTGTTTGAGTGACAACATATTTCTCTTACTTAGACCATGCTTAGTTTGAACTTTAATGTCCTCGAAGACTTGCAGTGGAAATGTCTTTGTCATCTCTGCAAGTTCTCGTGGATAAAGGCTGAGCTTTTCCACACCATAGTTTTTGCATTGCCCCATCAAGCAGGTGTCTTTATGGAACATATCCCCCTCAGCCTTTGCACATACGCATGATTCCCACAACTTCGTGATCCCTAAAAACAAGTGCTCAATAGCAAGAAATTCTGCATTCACCCCCTCTGATTTGCAAACATTGCATTTACATGTACATGACCTCCCATGAAAACCAAAAGCAGATGAGCGCATAACATTAAACGCATCTTTGAGATACATCAGTTTGATATGATAAACAATAGCAAGTATTTTGATCTTTCAACTTTCGCATGAACCAAGGCTTCAGCTTCTCAAAGGACCTTTGCCCAATTGTCACATGTGGGTGGCTATCTTTAAACTTCAAGAAATACTCTGTCTGCTTGAAAAAAAAATGCATTAGAATTACATTTTCTATATATCACACATAATAGCATAGCTACAGATGCATTGGTATAAATACATATAGCTATGCTACATAGCACAGATAATAGCATAGATAGATAACTTAGCTTTCATTACATGCTCAATTTTGTTATATAACACATAATAGCATAGATAGGGATTTTTAGCTGTTATTACACACACATCACACACGTCTGCTATATAGCACACATAGTGCTCTCATATTATAACACAGTTCTTCTACATAACACACAAAAGAGCATAGACAGGGATATTGTGCTATTATTACACATATCACACTCTGCATAGCACACATAATAGCATAGACATGGATACCATGCTACTATTACACTAGTATCTGCTATGTGGCACACATAGTGCTCTCATAATATTATATAATCTGATAGCACACATAATACCATAGATAGGTATATTGTGCTATTATACACACATGTCTGCTATATAGCAGACATGATGTTGTCATACTCTGATAGAGTCCTGCTACATGACACACATAATAGCATAGACAGGACCATCGGGCTATTATTACACATAGCTATGCTATATAGCACTCATACTGCAAGAAATACTATGACACAATAGCATAGATAGGGACATTGGCCTCTTATTACACACACTAACACTATATGGCACACATAGTGCTCTCAAGGGGATCACCATTATACGAGCGAAATCTTATGAGCGGTGCGAGCAAGTCAAAAGCGATATACTTCTTCTAAACCCAATGTGAGGAGTGTTTAAAAAACATTCAAGAGATATTTCTCTTGGAAACTATACAATGGAGAAAAATTCAGTAAGAGATCTATATTTCAAAGTTTACAGATTGCATAAGAGCATGGTTTGACCAATTCTACTTGCTTTGTTTTCCTCTCATTTCTAATGACAACAGTATTCATCTTGCAACATGTTGCTCTATTTGATTATGCAAACTTTGTATCTTTAAATTGTTGCTCTATTTGATTATGAAAACTTTGTATCTTTAAATTTCTGCTTATCATTTGAGAGTATGATGTTTAATGCATACATAATTTGAAAGGAGCTCGAGCACACATTATAACATGTATGTCCCTCGGATTGATCTAACACTTAATATGTATATTCAAATGAACAAAAGCGTTTGAGGTTTAGGCTCAAGGGATTTCTCTTTCTCTCTCTCTCTCTCTCTCTCTCTCTCTCTCTCTCTCTCTATAAACATGTCTTGAGTTCAAGACCAATCAACAAATTTTCCTAATAGTTTGAATTTATCACGTTCCTTGAAGCGAAGAGGCATGATGAATATTCCAGACATGATGAGAGGCAAGTGCAAGGTACACAACACTCTCTCTCTCTCTGTCTCTCTCTCTCTCTCTCTCTCTCTCTCTCTCTCTCTCTCTCTCTCTCTCTCTCTCTCTCTCTCTCAAAACACATATACACACACAGTACTTGCCCCTCATAGTGGGTTTCGCCGAGTGTTGAGGTCACATAAGAAAAAAGTTCAGGAAACCATTACGTAGTAGGAAAAAGGTGTTCTTCAAGTGGGTTTCGTTGCTTCAAGAACAACATTCAGATTCGAATGAGGTCTGAATCTTCGGGTCTTGCAGTTGTCATCGTCTTGCGCTACGTGAGCGAATAAACTGGGCATTCGAAACGAGCATGCATACTAATGCATGCATGCAATTTCTGTGTACTATAGGCCAAATTGGTCTGCCTCGCCAACAAGACGAGCCTTCTTTTGTAAGCTCCCGAGTCTGTTCCCATTACACGCAAAGCAAAGAGGTCTCTAGAGCTCTCTCTCTCTCTCTCTCTCTCTCTCTCTCTCTCTCTCTCTCTCTCTCTCTCTCTCTCTCTCTCTCTCTCTCTCTCTCTCTCTCTCTCTCTCTCTCTCTCTCTCTCTCTCTCTCTCTCTCTCTCTCTCTCTCTCTCTCGCTCGCTCAAACACACAAGCGCACAGATAGATCGCGTTCCCCCTCTCAGACGAAAAATACCCACTTTGGATTGAGCTGTTTTGATGGGCCGTGTCATATATTGCATCCCACCTTGCTGCTGCAGGATCATCATCAGCAGCAGAGTTGAGTGATCATTTGCGGCAAGCATATAGAGATACAAGAAAACCCTCTCTCTCTCTCTCTCTCTCTCTCTCTCTCTCTCTCTCTCTCTCTCTCTCTCTCTCTCTCTCTCTCTCTCTCTCTCTCTCTCTCTCTCCATAAACAATCCATTTTCCCTTTTGATTTAGAGAGAGAAGATGGGGGATCTCTTGCATTTCACACGTAGATGTGGTGTAGCCTAGAGGATCTCAGAGTCGCCTGAGAGGGAGGGAGTGTTGAGGCGACTCATCACGCAGGTGCCACGACGCCTAATGGGTTTCGCCATCGAAACCGTTATCAAGAGCTCCACATTGCTAGTCTTGTGATGGAGTTAGAGAGATTGGAAGGGAGGTTGCATTCCCTCCTAATGGGTTTCGCCGGCAAAACCCTCTCCAAAAAAACCCTCTAATTTGTGAAAATCCCCAAAATACCCCTCAAATTTCAAAAATTCCCAACATACCTTTCATCTATTTTTGTTGAATTGTTTCAAGATTTTTTAATCTTTATTCCTTTTTGACAACTGAGATAGTTTTTTGAGTGCTTAGAACGTAATTTGTCACAATTTACCTTGGTGACAAATTACCTCGCAAAGAACGACAGTTATGTGTAAAAATAATGAAGCAATTCATTCTCCACCAAAACCTATATAACCAACTCAAATTTTACTTTTAGCATCTTGTATTGATAGACAATTAGTCTTCTTATGGAAAGCTACAATATTCTTTATTTTTGAAAATATTTAGTCCCACAACCATGGGTATTTTGGGAATTTTGAAAAATTTGAAGGGCATTTTGGAAATTTATGACAAAATATTAGGCGTGTTTTGAGAATTTCCAAACATTAGAGGGGTATTTTGGTAATTTGTCACATATTAGAGGGGTATTAGGAGGGCCTTGCTTTATTGAACAGATTTTGGAAAGCTCGTGTCAGCTGCGTGCAGAAGAAACATGGGCTGCCCTATGGTGTGGTTGCTCCCTCACGAACACAGATATGCTCCTCTCCTATGCTTGCACCAAGATTGAAGTGCTCTGCATCTGCATGATCATAGCGCCTCCATGCATCTGCCCTGAGAAAGAGAAACGTAAGGTCAATCCTCTTTTACCCACCATCGATTGCCATTACTTGGCCTTGTACTTATTGCTATTACTTATGCTTAAGGGTGAATTGCACAATACAATGGGATTCCTTTTGGTTTGACATTGTGGTGTCCAATTAGTTGCTTAATGGTCCTTTTTTCTTTCTTTCAATCAATACTCCATCATTATGATTTATCTTTTTCTGTGTGCACTAAGATTACATGATATTATTGAATGTGATGTTGGTGTCTCCTAGATGCAAGCCTCATATATTTCTCTATGAAATACTCTTAAAGAAACATATTTATATTCTCTCTTTTCTCATTCCTTGCTCGTACCGCTCGTGCATTTTCGCTCGTTTGATTGACATATTTTGCTCTCAATATGTAATATAGCTCTTTCACATACCACACATCATATCATAGACAAGAACATTGTGCTATTCTTACACACACTTTTACTGTATAGCACACATGTTTCTATCTCACTACAATAGAGTCCTTTTATATGACACACTTATAGAATAGACAGGGACATTGGGCTACACTTGTGCAATATAGCACACATAATAGCGTAGGTAGAGACAATGGACTATCTTGACACATTACTTGGCTACATATCACATATAGTAGGATGTACAAAACTCCATAACACCCAATGGGTAGCTATTCATAAGAGTGAGATGTTTCACTTGAGAGTTATTCATTGTAAGAATGAGACATGTTTACCTGAGATTCATCAAGTAAGTGTATGGGATGCTCTTGATAATGTTTTCTGCCCAATCGTTTGCAACAAATATCTTTCTTGTTTGGAGACACACTACTTTGCTCTATCCAAAATGTAATAATTGCCTGCTTCAATTCTTCCGATAAGGACCCAGCATTTCCAAACTTCCTTTTGCATAAGTCGAACCTAAGCGTACTTGACATAGGATCGCTGTCAAGTCTACCCAAAGCTGAATATAAATTCCTTGGATGAACATTTAATAGCTTTGCCACTTTATGTAGAGTAACACCTCTACCTTGGCTCCCATTATCATGCAGTAATCCATTCACTAGCATGCTGAATGTGCTTCGTTTTAAGAACATCTCGTCAGCTGATTTTGGAATCTTTAATTCTTGTAAAGAGACCTAGAGTGCAGATATAAGGCCATTTGCAGGAAGATACAAACTTTCACACGATGGCAAGATTCTATCATCATTGAAAACACCTTGAAGAATTGCATTCTTATCTTCTTTCCCATAACTATGCAATTGTCTCACAATGTGCTGAACAATATTCTGAATAGTATGTTGCTTCTTGTCTTCCTTTGTGTGTACATCGACGTCCTCCCTATGACAATCTTCCGCTCCAATGTTGACGCTTGGCTGTACTTGCTTTCTTACATGACATTGCTTTCTATACTCACGTTTAGCCTGTGCTTCATACTTCCTCACTACAATAATTTCATCCTCATTTAGACAAGCCTTTCTCTTGGAGTGCACCTACGTATGAACTATATCTATTCCATGTGCCTCATCATAAAATCCGTCATCCACCATCCTGGAATAGTGTGCAGTAGTTTGAAATGAATGAAGTGGTACAAAACTTCCTAATTGTAATAGTGAACTAAAATCCATTTGTGCTGCATTGTTGAGTTCAAGAAGCTCCATTGCTACTTGTGAGGAGGTATGAGCTGGAACCAAAGCGAGAGGAAGGGAGTCTTTATCATCCATATTCTGAACAGGAGAGTAGGAGAGAGAGAGAGATGGAGATGGGCATTGGAGGCCATATGAGAGAGAGAGAGAGAGAGAGAGAGAGAGAAAGAAAGGGAGAGAGAGGAAGAGGTCCACGCGTGCTAACCGCTCCATGTATTTTAATCCGAGTAGTGGAGTTGTGAAGTCTGTTATCTTACCTATATTCTTTTAAAAATTATTGACTTGAATTAAGCCCAGCTATGGTGCCATCCATAGCATCATACTTGGTGTCCATGGACACCAAGTATTTAGACACCATTCTATGCTTTCACCCTCAACCGAGGGCGGCAACAATATATGAACATATAATTATTTTTTATAGGAAATTCTTGATTAAGAGAATGAAAAATGTTAGGGTTGCATACTTTCACCGTACATGCCAACATTCGTGAAACAAGGTATGCAGTGACACCTATGCATTTGTGCAGTCACCTAAACCAGGAAGGGACAAGAGGGAGAGATAAGAGAGAAAGAGGGAGATGTTGCCATGCCTAGCCACCCTTGCGCCGCTCCGAGTCCAATACCCAGCATGCCCATTGCTTCCTGCTGCAATTAGTTCCCTTGCATTCACCTTCATTAAATTTGCCACAGGTGCTACTCAATGAGGATCATTGCAGAGAGCGACAACTCATGCCAGCAAAACATTGGACACATGTAGTTAGGGGATGCGACACAACGCAATCAAAGAGGGATTTCAATTATAACAGCATGGGTGAACCTTAAGGCCGGATCTACCGCTCGCAGACTACAATTCTGCAGCACATCAAGATCCATCAAGGCTATGGCTTGCAGCAAGTCGAGATACCTCACCTAACAGCACCAATGAGCCGCGATCTGTCGTTCGTAGGACATCGTTCTATGGCACTTCAAGATCCGCCAGCGCTGTGACGTACAACACGTCGAGATCGCTTAAAAAATAGCACCGATGAGTACCTAATATTGTCACATAAGAACTTAACCACCTACTGCACAACATATATTAGAGTGAGACAACACAATAAACAATCACTCACATGAAGAGGACTGAGGAGGCCTCCATAACTATCCTGTAAAATTTGTGGCAAATCTTGCTTATACAAGGTAACAAATGGCTCTATACTTGACAAATATGAAGCATCACTCTTATAAAAAAACGAGCCCCTGTTGCATGCCAATATCCATGGCCAACGGTCTCTCTCATAGGCCGATCCTTCTATAGCAGGTCGATCCCGCTCAGCAAATCCACTAGCACTGCAAGCCATACCTCTAGCTATAGAACACCAAAACAAATCAGCATTGCAAGCCGAAAATAAAATAGCAAAAACCCATTAAAAGAAACCCTTTCCCACCATAGTGATGGCGAGGTGCCAACCCCAACACCTGGGAGTTTACAAGCGTAGCTGCAGGAAAAGCCATGGGAAAGGAGCACTGGGAAAATCCATGGGACAAATTAGAGAGGGCGTCTCTCCCCGCAAGCTGGTGGGTGAGCTAAATTGGATAAGTACAGAAGAGGGAAAATGGAGGAGGCAAGGCAAGCTTGTGGAGCAAGGGAGAAGGGAATATTGAGGAAACTCTAGCTGCCCACAAGGAACGAGAGAAGGCGATGGATACTGATGATGATGATGAATGTGCAACCGAGCAGAAGGAAAATCCATGGAGAGCCGAAAGCTGTGCAAAGAGAACCATTAGAAATATTCCCATCCGGAGAGGCGAGGAGGGGTAACAAAAGGGTGGAGGGGAGCGAAGCCATGGAAATGAAGGAAGCAACCTACTTACAAAATTTCCACATCCACCCATACCCAATATTGTACTGTCTCTCACTTTACCACCACTCAAAGAGAAAATTAGTTTTCTTGAATTTTCACAATTTACAAAAAAATATGTCCTCATTTGTCATTTTTCAAAGGAAACGTTCATCCTTTCATCCCTCTTGCTACAATGAGTGCCCTTATGCACCAATAAAAAACTGTGTTTTTTGAAAAAAATAAATGTATATCATTTAACCTCTAAGGCTTTCAAAGGCAGCCCAAAATCCTTTCCTTGGTAAATGAACATACACTTCATATTTCAAAACTCAAGACCTGTCCATTATTAGATTTACACATTGTACATTTAAATGAGTGCCTACTATCTTATTTCAACCAATCATCATTTTTGGCCTATCAAAAAATGCTTGAAAATACAACTCAGTCTTTTTTTCTATTTTAGTTCAGCAAAAAGAGAAGGCATCTCTATAGCCTTTGCCCTTTAGGCAGGCCAAAAACCATTCTCTCTCAGATGACCTCTGCATCAACAGATTACATCTCCTTCCCCCCCCCCCCGGTTCTTTTTCCTCTAAGCTAGCTCAACATCTTGGCAGATTAATTGAATGAAACAACTCATAATATTTGGTAAAAGTGAAAGGTTTTGTCCAACATTGACTTGAACCGTAGTCACCGCACAGAATGGTGCAGGGCATTGGCGAGACCGCCGAGATCAAGTAGATAAAAAAAAATCATTCTCTCTCAATTAACCTTTGCTTCAAAAGAGTACCTCTCCCCCCCCCCCCCCCCCCCCCTTTTTTTTTCCCCATCCAAGCTAGCACAGCATCTCGACAATTCCCCAAAATGAAACACCTCAAAAAATTTGAACATATGTACTCATGCCTAGGGTGGTTTGGACGCCACGTGTGGTCCTTGCAACAGGCAATGATGCACGGAAAACTTTTGGCACTCGCCCTTGCTCTGGAGTACCCGGTTGAGGATTTGACACCAACAGGAAAACTTTTTACACTCACCCTTGCTCCAAAGGACGTTGTTGAGAGTTTGACACCAGCAAAATCATCTGTCCTCCTTGTAGAGTTATTTGGTGGAGACTTTGATGCACCTGACCATCCTCACTCTAGATTTACTCAGGCCATGACACCCATCCTCGGTGGTGAGTTACTATGGACATCATTGAGTACGACCATAACTGTGGCGATGTTTACCTGCATGACCAACACTAGCTAGAGCTAGAGACCATATTGTTAACTGTGCAGGGTTGGTAGAAAAAATAGTGTAGTAGTAATGACTATGAGGCCCACATCATCATTGAATCATGCACTGTGATGTTCATCTACATGATCAACACCTGGAGCTCGAGATCGTATTGCTAACCACGCAAGGTAGGTAGACATAAATAATGCAGTAGTATTGCCTATATATGTGTCCTGCACCCTATGGAATGCTATGCCTGAGCCACATTGCAAAGTTTTAGCAGCATGCCTGCAAGGTCCACATGTTGTGCGATGTTGCAAAGATAGAAAATACATGAGCACCTTTTGCTTCATTAAAGCTGAGCCAGTTTAATAAGAGTAACTTTACCAAAATCGGCATAGTTATAATTTTGTGTACATAGATCTGGTCATGTGACCATTGCCGAGGCATAGTTTTCTACAAGATAACGGATAGCTATGCCTCGTATGCCTATTGCTTAAGCTGACAATACAAAGACTCTATTTTGCAGATGGTAGCTCAAAGATGAGTCAAAGTGTCCACAAGCTGGAATTATTTCAAGAAGCTCAGAATCATACCATCCACACACCAAAAACACCGATAGTTAAGAACAACAATAGTGGGTACGGAGAGAATGTCGAGCTATATGTAGAATGGGAGGACTACTGGCAATAGGCAGTCATGGTTATGAAGGATGGACAGCCCTAGCAACCCATCCTCAGGGTCCGTCAGCTCCAACCATCATCATGCTTTCTCTCGTCAATATTGTCATGAATATTCTCTCTCTATTAAACCCGCATCTTATGATTTTTAGTTACCAGAATCAGCTACTGACTATTTCAAAAATCACATGCATTGAAACCCCATGTGGTAATTATTATGGATAATTACTGTTGAGATGTCGAGCTCTACATCATGAGCTGCCATCCACTACGGGTCTTGGCCGCTTACGACATTTACTCGCTGGCGCGTTAGGTGACCGACACGGAGGATCTCTGCCAGTGATTCTACAGATGGACTACACTTATAGTGCCACCCTAGTACGCTTCTAGCAAGTTCACACTTAGTGACCGCATGTACATATGTGCTACTTTTCAGTTTTAGCACTTAGTCATTTGTAGTCTCTTTTCTGTGAAGAAGAAGAAGAAGCTTTCCATCTCTGTGTGCTTTGTGCTTGTCTTGTGTAGCTCTCTTGCACCCTCATTCTTTACATGGTATCAGAGCCTGGTGCAGGCAAGAGAGGCTAAGAGAGCAAGAGCATCACAATCCCTTCGTTCGCAATTCATGACCAGATTGCAAGTTTTTCGCACAAGTTTCTGAATAGGTCTCCAAAGTGCAGTATACAGAGATTTATTGTACAAGTACAGTGGTTGTATGTACGCTTGATTGTGGACACTCGTTGAGTGTAGAAAGCGTTACAGGTACCACGCTAGCAGGTTCAGCAGATTTGCAGGTTTTTGCAGATTGCAGCTATTTTGTCTTAGTGCTTCAAGATGTCTGACAGTTTTAGTAAGATTGTTACGGAGAAGCTTGAGAAAAATAAATACCCTGCATGGAAGTTCAGAATAACAAATTTCCTAAACGGAAAAGGTTATTGGGACTATGTAGAAGGAGACAATGAAAAGGAACCAGAGATTCCCGAGGCAAATGCTACAGAAGAACAAAGGAAAGCTTTGAGGGACTGGCAACAAGGCCAGAGCAAAGTGAAGTATTGGCTTTCTATGAGCATCACAGATGGCATGATGGGCTATCTACAGGATGCTGAAACCCCCACCATTGCATGGAGAAACTTAGGCAGAGTGTTCGAGGTGAACACCAAGGCCAGGAAGCTTCAACTAAAGTCGGAGCTAAATCAAGTTAAGAGGAACAACCTCTCAATCAATGATTATGCCTTGAAGATCAAGAGTATCATTGAGGCTCTTCGATCTATTAAAGTCTCAGTGGAAGACGATGACATTGTCCGTGCATGTTTGGATGGTCTAGGAGATGAGTATGTACATTTCAGGTCTTCCATGAATACAAGAGACGACATCCCCGTGTTACAAGATTTGATTTCTATGCTTATTCTTGAGGAGAAGAACCTTGATACATCTTCTTCTCATGGCAGAAATAATTCTGAACATGCCTTCTATTCTAACTCCAACAGAGGTAGAGGTAGAGGTCGTGGTCGAGGCCCAAGGGGTTGCAGGGGCCAATTTCTGGAAGGTCAATCAAATCAAAACAATACAGGTGGCAGGGGAAACCAGTCTCAAGGCAGAGGGAGTCAAAGAGGTCGTGGTGCAGGATCAAGCAGGCAGCAACATACTCCAGATAGCAGAGAATGTTGGACTTGTGGTGAAAGAGGTCACATGTCACGTGACTGTCCAAAGGGAAAAGCAAGTGGAAAGAGAGAACATGGAAACTATGCGTCTACTAGCAGAGATGCAGATGACATCAAAAACGAGCGCATGTTTGTTATGCAGCATGTAATGAATACAATGACTGCAGAGAATTACACCCAAGATGATGTTTGGTATGTGGATTCTGGTGCCTCTAATCACATGACGTCTCGTGGAGAGTGGTTTAGAGATATGCGCAAACCAGATGTGTCAGGCTATGTGCAGACACGAGATGACACAACTCACCCCATTGCTCATGTAGGGGACATACCTCTAAATACGAAGAGTGGGAAATCAAAGTACTTAGCAGATGTACTTCATGTCCCAAAAATTACAAAGAATCTTGTTTCTGTTGGACAAATGGTTGAGCAGGGTTTGCAGGTTCGCTTCAATCCAAATGGCTGTTATGTAGAAGATTTCCAGAATGGCTGTAAGCTGATCACAGAGGGAAAATGTGTGGGCAAAATGTTTACGCTGAATGTAGACATGCCTGAGGTAAAAGCTGCATTATTTGCACAGGGCACAGGTGTTGTGGCTGATGTTGACATTTGGCACAAACCCATTGGCCATGTCAATGATCAGAGATTGCACAGCATGCAATCAAAACAAATTGTAAAAGGTTTGCCCAAATTCAAGGTGGTTGGAATGCATAAAGTGTGTGCAGCATGCCAGTTTGGAAAACAGTCAAAGGGCTCATTTCCACATGAGCGCAATGCATGTAAAAAGCCACTTGAGGTGGTGCACACAGATGTTTGGGGTCCAACGGATACTGCAAGTATACATGGTTGGAGGTATTATGTCTCTTTCATTAATGACCATACAAGGAAAGTATGGGTCTACTTCATGCGTAACAAAAGTGAAGTGTTTGGTCACTTTCAGGACTTCAAAGTCATGATTGAGAAGGAGACAGATATGCAAATCAAGACATTGAGGTCAGATGGAGGGGGAGAGTACTTCTCCAATGATTTTTCAAATTTTCTGTGAATGCATGGTATACGCAGGCAATTTACATGCAGATGTACTCCACAACAGAATGGGGTCGTAGAAAGGAAAAACAGACACATTGCAGAGGTTGCACGTGCATTGATGAATGAGAAGAACATGCCTCATCATTTCTGGGCCGAAGCCGTAAATACAGCTGTGTACATTATGAACAGGACACCTATAGCTGCGGTGTATGATGTAACACCTGAGGAAAAGTTTACAGGTACAAAGCCTGATTTGGCACAATTGAAAGTGTTTGGCTGCATAGCTTACGTGCATGTACCAGATGAGTTGCGTAGGAAATTGGATCCTAAAGCAGAGAAATGTATTCTTGTGGGATATTCCCTTGAACAAAAGGGGTACAGGTGCTACAATCCTACTACACGAGAATTACGAGTGAGCAGAGATGTAGTCTTTGATGAGATGAGCAGCTGATACAGTAATGCACATGGCACTATTGGGGCTGATGTAAAAGATGATGTGGTTGTACAAAATGTGAGGCCACAGTCACAGGTTTTGAGTGGACCACAAGAGTCCTCTTCTCGTGGCTCTGTTGAGAAACCATGGAATGGTAGACTACGTACACAGGTTACTCCACCAACAGGTACAGGGAATGTATCACGAAAAGGAAAGGAAAAGGTTGATGAACCTCCCTTTATGGCTGATGCATCATCAGGTTTTTCACATGTAGACATGGATTCAGATGGTTCTGAACAAAGTCTTGATGAGGAATTTGGAATTCCGGCCGTCAGGACACCTGGTGTAAGGAAAGTACAAGAAGATGCTAGAGGGCAAAGGAGTGACCCAGGACCGCGCAGATCTAATAGAGTCAAAAATCCAGTTCAGAAATTGACTTATGATGGGTATCTAGCGCATCACCAAGCCTACATGGCTAAGGTGATACAGGATGTGGAGCCCACATGTTTTGAGGATGCAGTTGGAAATGTGCATTGGGATGATGCAATGAATGAAGAGATGGCTGCATTGGAAGCAAACGACACATGGGAGTTGGTGCCATTGCCAAGTGGCAAGAAAGCTATTGGATGTAAATGGGTGTATAAAACCAAGCATAAGGCTGATGGTAACATTGAGCGTCACAAGGCAAGGCTGGTCGCAAAGGGTTATGCACAGACGTATGGCATAGACTATGAGGAGACCTTTGCTCCAGTGGCAAAGATGACAACTGTGAGAGCTGTCATAGCAGTGGCTGCATCTAGAGAATGGATTATGCATCAAATGGATGTAAAGAATGCCTTCTTGAATGGTGAGTTGCAAGAGGAAGTGTATATGGATCAGCCACCTGGTTATGTCGATCCAGGTTACCCAAATTATGTATGCAGACTTCTCAAAAGCTTTGTATGGTTTGAAGCAGGGCTCTAGAGCATGGTATGATAGGATTGCCAAGTATCTTGTCAGTATTGGTTTTAGGAGAGCTCATGTTGATCATTCACTCTATGTACGTGAGAGTGATGTGGGGATTGTGGTCATTACCATATATGTAGATGACCTTATTATTGTTGGTGACAATGCTATGGAGATTGACCATGTGAAGGGTCTTCTCAAACAGGAGTTTGAAATGAAAGATTTAGGCGAGTTGCGCTACTTTCTTGGCATTGAGGTGATCAGGACTCCAGAGGGTGTATGGCTATCACAGAGACAGTATGCTTTGGACATGTTGTCAAAGTATGGTATGGCTGATTGTAAGCCAATTTCTATTCCCTTGGATGTGAATGCAAAGATGAGTGCAGAGAAGGGTGATGTTGTTGAGGATGTCAACATGTACAGGAAGATTGTGGGTAGTCTAATCTACTTGACTATCACGAGGCCAGACTTGAGCTATACAGTAGGCTTGGAGAGTCAGTTCATGCAGCTTCCGAGGAAGCCTCATTTGGATGGAGTACGCCGCACACTTAGGTATGTGCAAGGGACTTTTAACTACGCATTGTTCTATGCAGCAGATGCACCATTAGCATTGTATGGGTATACAGATGCAGATTGGGCAGGTAGCATTGTTGATAGGAGATCTACGAGTGGCTTCATGTTCTCTTTTGGGAGTGCTGCTGTTACTTGGAGCAGAAAAAAAGCAGCCTACGATTGCTTTATCGAGCAGAGAGGCCGAGTACAGAGGTGCAGCAGTTGCGGCGTGCGAGGTAGCTTGGCTACGCACATTACTTGAGGACTTGGGAGTGCAGGTGGACCAGCAGATTGTCATCCATTGTGACAACCTCAGCAGCATGCAGTTGGCTAGGAACCCAGTATTCCATGCCAGGACCAAACACATAGAGGTCCATTACCACTACGTTCGAGAGCGAGTGTTGGCGGGCGACATCGACTTGGTCTACGTCAGCACAGAGGAGCAGATAGTGGAT
Organism: Adiantum capillus-veneris; assembly: GCF_014529385.1. Taxonomy (NCBI): domain Eukaryota; kingdom Viridiplantae; phylum Streptophyta; class Polypodiopsida; order Polypodiales; family Pteridaceae; genus Adiantum; species Adiantum capillus-veneris. The sequence goes on from NC_140960.1 coordinate 92,612,060, forward strand.
ATTTTTACCAAGGCCCTCGGAGTTGAGAAGCTTTGACGTTTCCGGACTATGGTTGGACTCTCCGACATGCAGAGCTCGAGGGGGAGTGTTGAGATGTCTAGCTCTACATCATGAGCTGCCATCCACTACGGGTCTTGGCCGCTTACGACATTTACTCACTGGCGTGTTAGGTGACCGACACGGAGGATCTCTTCCAGTGATTCTACAATTGGACTACACTTATAGTGCCAGCCTAGTACGCTTCTAGCAAGTTCCCACTTAGTGACCGCATGTACATATGTGCTACTTTTCAGTTTTAGCACTTAGTCATTTGTACTCTCTTTTCTGTGAAGAAGAAGAAGAAGCTTTCCATCTCTGTGTGCTTTGTGCTTGTCTTGTGTAGCTCTCTTGCATCCTCATTCTTTACAATTACACCAAATCACGTGCCCAAAGAATTACTCTTAATCCTGCGGTATAACACAATGCGGATAGCTATGGGATAAATTACCTCCCTGCATAAAGTGTCTTCATCTCCTCCCTAAACAAAAATAAATAAAGACACATGATGGGAACTCTTACTGAATCTTCCAATTCAAGTGTCAAAATGAAGCATCTGTTGGTATTTATATTGAGAAATTTAAAATTTTATTGGTTTTCTTCAAGACAAGCTTTGAGCCAATGGGTGTTCTTTCTCATGTTTGTGCAAGGCGCTAGAGACAACTCCTAGCCCCACTTTTTTTGTCAACATTTCTCTCTCAATTTGTCCATTATTATAAATTTTTACACATTGCATTATCACAATGCTACACGTAAAACACACGACATAAGAAAATCCAAGTTTTAAATGTAGATCACAAATGAGCCCAAGTTCTTGAGTTTAGGTTCTTTTGACTATACTTGACTTCCACTATTGTGCTTCATTTTGGACTTTGCATAGAATATCATGTTCAAGATGTCACCCACCTTGTGTACACAACCTTGGGAAACTTTTGAATCTTGTTTGTTATGGCAATGAGTGTAGTGTAAACTCCAATACACAAATATGGTTGTTCACCAAGTAATAGAAGAGTGAGAAATATACATAGAAACATTTGATAGGATGTAACTTGGATATATTGTCCTCTGAGGATTCTTGTAGTATAGGATCCTTGTAGTATAGGAAGCGCTACAATGAGGAAATTTGTCCAAAGTAAATATAATATCAAAACCTTTCATATATGACTTTCCATCTTATGGTCTCTTATCAATGTGCCAAAAATTACTTCTCATAAACCCAAGTTTTTTTATTGATAACAAAGCTCTCTTTGAGCGCTTATGTGGTAGTGATGTGTGTGAACACATTTACGACCATCGGGACATTTTTCCCTCACTACAAGGTTTCTCCTCCTGTGCATTGTTTATACACCCATCACTTTAGGGATAACTTATCTTTCCATTTCACACTAAGTAATACTACTCTCTATTGTGTGCCTTGAGCTTCTTTGTCTTCTGCAAGCTTTGTGTGTTTCCTTGCAACCCTATTTCCAACAATTTTTCCAAAGCCTGCTCGCATGGTAGCTACCTCCATCATTGGTTCTAGCAAAGGTTTAATCAAGGTAGAAATTGTGTTGCCAATGTTTCATAGATTGTGCATAGATTGTTCTAAAGAAGTTTAAAATGAGCTTTTACAAGGTATTAATGGTTCTTTCAACACCATGAAATCATGCGAGGCCATGCATACCAACAAGTTTGTTGAAGATGACTGCATAAATAAAACCAGTTATATGATAATTGCTAAAGAGAAAAATATCATGGAGTTAACACAAGGTGGGCATGAAGGTATGAATGTACCATTGCTGCTAACAATATGTTTACGAGTACCGATGTAATAATGCAAAATGACGATGCTAATATTGATGCTTCTTCACTGTTGAGAGAAGAAGGTATCCTTGTTGATGTTTTCTTGGCAGAATTTGCTATGTATGAACAAAGCATTATGGATTGTTATTGTGATGTTAGTACCTATTCAGAAGGGGTGCATGAAGAATCTTCATAGCGGTATAATTAAATGGATCTTTGGTTTCCAAAGAAGTGTATGAAGGAGAAGAGGATGTAGACATGAATGAAGATTGCGTGCATGAAGTTCTTTGTGTACTTAACGTTTTTGAAATGACTGAAGTGCAGGATATCTAAAAAAATTCTCCTTGTGTTATTTTTCATGAGTTGCAAGAGGAAGAAACCAATAGTTCTTTGTTACATGATGAGGGTTTTCAAGGCTCTACCAGCCCAAAAGTTGATGAACATTTATAGGTTAGAATCATTTTTTATGGTCAGCTGAAGTTCCATGTAAAAATGTCTATAATACAGGTAAATATAATGCAAGGGATGCACATGCTTCTTCACTTTTTTGGATGATGTACTAGCTATAGTTAGGTTTGGATACTCTTCCTACTGATGCTTATGTCACTGACATTATGATTTCCAGTAAAAGGGAGTAAGTGTTCTTATTTGCAAGGTGCTGAACTTTTATGGGATGAGGGTGTTTCACTGTGGGTCAGAGTCGCCTGAGAGGGAGGGAGTGTTGAGGCGACTCATCACGCAGGTGCCATGGCGCCTAATGGGTTTCGCCATCGAAACCGTTGTCAGGAGTTTTTTGGAGCAAGGGATTGCGCATTTGTACATACATACGCATGGTGCATCAAATAAATAATTGCCCATTTTCCAAAGCCAGGTGGTTACGTGGGGCCCACATGTGTACAGGTAGGACAGCATGTACATAGTGCATTGATTTTCACTATCACCAGTACCAGTATGTTTTTTCTACAATAATGAGGATTTTATAGCGCGTAAAACTTTTCGAAGAAGTTATCCGCGGGCCGACGACATGAGGTAAGCAGGTGCGTCAGATGGCATCTAGTGGTGTCAGGAGGGCGAACGGGGTCAATATTTGCACGCAGATGAGGACGGACACAACGTGGGTGTTTTCTTGTGAGAGTTATGCAGAAAGGTCATCATTAGGACCACTTTTTGGGGCCACTTCACGTGGTTGCGAGACGCATTATTGAAAAGAAATGAGTGCCAGGTGTGCGGATGATGCAAAAAGGTGACAACTATGCACTGCGAGGTCAGTTTTTGGCCTGTTTGGGGTCCGTTTGAGGTCATCTAAAAGGCCAAGGGTGCCCAACTAATAAAGCTAAGTGTGGGAACTGAAAAACTGAGAGAAGACCAGAAAAAACGTGGAGAAGAGAGGAGGAACAGCCGCAGGTGTGTTTTTGCTCATTTTGGAGCTTGTTTTGGCCGTAAACTGCTCATCCGAAGTCGGATTTGAGCACTTTGACATTGTAGACTGGGGTTTTGGGCCATTCCGGACGCGATGGTGCTGTCCATTTTGCCAAATTCCCCACTCCTTTCCTGCTATTTTTCTGCGTAAGTTTCTCGTATGAGCGAAGGTTCTGCTCTAGTTTGTGATTGTATATGGCTTATTTTACCCATATTGTGTGAGCTATTTGCCCCATTGGTGTTGGCCCAAGCTCAATTGTATCTAAACATCAGAAATTATCCTCTTTTGAGATGATTGTTTTGGGTGTGTGTGTGTCTATGTGGATAGTCTCTCTCCTCTCACTCCAGAGGTGTGTTCCCTATCTCGGCCAGGTGTGTTGTCTAAGCCGAGTGGTGCCCCATAGTGTGTGTGTGTGTGTGTGTGTGTATCTTCCCAAGAGTGTGTGTCGGTTTGTTATAGAGGCACTGTGTGTGTTTTCATCCCGCTCACATTCTTTTGGCGCCCCCACTGAGGATCTTGTTCGAGTACCTTCTGCTTCGAGCTTCGAGCTTCGAGCTTCGAGATTCGGGATTACAGATTACAGGTTATAGGTTACAGGTTACAATGACAGGTATAGGTACAAGTGATTCACACAGGTACAGGTAGCTGGAGTACAGTGATATACTAGCAGTGATGTCACTTCCAGTTGTTGTGGGTATGCATCACTTGGCGCCTATTTGAGCGCATTGTCTGTTGGATTGTACGTTACTTGTGGAAACTGCCATTGTACACATTTGTGGAGCCATACTTGGTTGTATTTGGCAGTCCCATCCATTTTTGAGACTTGTTCTGGAAGATAGTCATTTCTGAGACTTGACTATACGCGATTTGCATTAGCCTTCGTGTGAGGGTCGATAGCGTGAGGTTTTTATTGAGCTGGGGGATTCTCAAATGTAGAGATCCTTTCGGTGATACAGGTAGCTGGAGCACCCTTTTTGTGACCTCGCCATAGGCTATGTACTAGTGATTCCTAATTGATGCTCGGGTTCTATGGTTGACAGTTTATGCATACATAGACAGTCTATATTTTGGGTTCACACTGCTCTACTTCTGGGGAAACTCTGCCAGAATTTTTCCAAGTTATGATGGCTGGTTTTTTGGTATTTTGAGCCATTTATGCTGTTATGCTGCTGAAATTTGGGCAAAAATCAGAGGATAAGTCAGGTGTGCCTTCTTGGGAGCTTCATGGTTGGCTTTAATGGATGATCAAAATGGCCCTTAGTTCACTCCTTTTCATTTAACTCAAAGAATTCAGATTAATGTTCATGTGTCCAAGAAGATCTTTTTCCAGCAGTGCATAGTCTTTATGTTTGGGCCAAGAAGATTGAGAGAGATCCTGGAATGTCCTTTGCATGTTGTCATTCCGATGATTAACTATGAAAACTCATTTGATGTGCATGTGTTTGTCCTTATCTAAAGTTGAGCTCCATTGAAGTTTCTGGGGATTGGGTAGTGAAACGTTTTGGGTTCTTGCACGTGTGTTCGAAGGGGTTCTCAAAGCATCATAATTTGGGTAGCCATGGCTTTCTCTTATCCGGAGTTTCATGGAAGAATTGATGAAGATGTGGAAGAAATTTTGGAAAAGATGGAGGTTTCCTGCATTAGCAACCAGATTCATGACCCTACGCAAATGTTACGCCTTCTCCAAATTTGTTTGAAGAGTGATGCACGAGTTTGGTCTAAAGAGGAGTTGCGTGTGGTTGATCCACCTGTAAGGTTGAGTTGAGACAATCTACGACATGGGTTGGAAGTGGAGTTTGTGAAGATAGAAGATCCTGACAAAGTGTGGCAAGAAGTACAGGCTTTGGTGCAAAAGGAAGGTGAGCCAATAGATGCGTACATACGTAAGTTTTCATTGGCATGGGAGCGAATGTGCAAGGCCTTAGCACCACAGGTACCCCCGCCTGACATGATGAAGAAGGACAGGTTCTTGGATGGTCTTTGGGAGAATATACGTTGGAGAGTGGAGCTAAAGAAGCCTAGGACATATGAAGATGCACTAGAGGTAGCAAGGAACAAAGAGTGGAAGTTGAGGAAAATGAGCCAGTTAGGGGTGGATTCTTTGCCAATGAGGTATGAATTTCAGCCTATAGAGTCTTTACAAGGTTGCATGTCAGGGGTTCATCATGAACCAGTGGTTCCTCTTACTACTCAGGTTATGCCAGCAGTGGTCACTACATCGGTGCAAGATGATGGGCTAAGGCAAGACATGAGGCAAGTGGTAGATTTGAAGGAGTACGAGCGGAAGTGCGACACGAGAGAGAGTGCGAGAAGAGGAGCACGACGATATGGTGAACTCGCTCTACTGTAATGTGTAGAGCATAGTGAGTTCTTTTTAGGTTTTAACAAAAGAATATGTGTACATAACTGGCGGCCCGCCCACTTACCTGGGCGACCACATTGGGCTTTCTACCCCAACAACCTCCCACTGAAAGTCCAATGTGGTACTTTAAGTGTGAGAGAAGCTACTATACAAGCTAATATACAAGAGATGTAGAGAAGTGATGTACTACCCTACACCTAACTGCTTGCAAAAATGCGCAAAGCTCTCTGAGGGAAGTCCTTTTGTAAGTAGATCAGCAGGATTTTATGTGGTGTGAACTTTGACAAGCTGAAGTTGCTTATCCTCGAGCATTTCCCTGATGAAATGATACTTCACATCCACATGCTTTGTCTTTGAGTGATAAACTGGATTGCGAGCCAATTGTATAGCACTTTGACTATCACAATATAACACAGGAATCTCTTCTTTGATTCCCAAATCTGTTACTAGTCGATTAAGCCAAATTGATTCTTTGCATGCCTCTGATGCTGCAACATATTCAGCCTCTGTAGTAGACTGAGTAACACAATCTTGTAATCTAGAACGCCATGATACTGCTCCACCAGCCAATGTAAAGACATACCCTGACGTAGACCTTCGGTTGTCTAAGTCACCTGCATAATCTGAGTCTGTAAAACCCTTTACACTTAGCTCCTGACTCCCATAGCATATACGCATACTCTTTGTAGCTTTCAGGTATCTCAATATTCCTTTCACTGCCTCCCAATGTTTCTTGCCTGGGTTTGACATGTATCGACTTACTACTCCCACTGCAAATGCAATGTCTCGGCGAGTAGCAATCATTGCATACATCAAACTACCCACTGCAAACGCATATGGAATCTTATCCATTTCAGCCTATTCTTCCTCAGACACAGGACAATCTTGTTTGCTAAGTTTCACATATGGTGGCAATGGAACACTCAATGCCTTTCCCTTCTCCATATTGAAACGTTGCAAAACCTTGTCAATATACTCTGTTTGAGATAACCAAATCAACTTCTTTGATCTATCTCTCTCAATGCGCATACCAAGTATATGACTTGCCTCACCCATGTCTTTCATGTCAAACGATTTTGACATCTTTGACTTCAAAGCTGAAATTTCTTCCAAGTGCTTGCCAGCAATCAACATGTCATCCACATACAAAATAAGGATCAGCGAACTGCCATCCTTAGCCTTCTTTGTATATAGACAGTGATCGAACTCACTACGTTTGTAGCCTTGAGAAAGCATAAACTTGTGGAATTTATGGTACCATGCCCTCGGTGATTGTTTTAAGCCATAAAGACTCTTTAACAACTGGCATACCCAATCTTCCTTGCCTTTCTCAACAAACCCTTCTGGCTGCTGCATGTAAATTTACACGTCTAGATCACCATGCAAGAACATTGTCTTGACATCCATTTGGTGCAACACCAAATCTAATATGGCAACCAATGCAAGAAGGCATCTCAATGTAGTCATCTTGAACACAAGAGAGAAGACTTCATCAAAGTCAATGCCTTGTTCTTGCTTAAAGCCCTTGGCAACAAGCCTTGCTTTGTACTTTGGCTGACTATCATGAGCGGTGATCTTATACCTGTAAACCCATTTACAGGGTAGAGCCTTTTTGCCCCGTGGTAATTTAACTAGCTTCCATGTCTGGTTTTTATGCAGAGCTGTCATCTCTGACTGCATGGCCAATTGCCAATTCCCAGAGTCCTTCATTTGCACTGCTTCCTTGTAACATGAAGGCTCATTGCAATCAGTCAACATGACATAGTTCATAGATGGAACAAACCTATCAGGAGGTCACGTGACACGTCCATATCTACGCACAATAGGTGGCTCAGGCTCAACCACAACCTGTGGTTCCACTCTATCCTGTCCTTGCTCCTCTTGAGCCCTGACATTATGTCTTGCACGTGCAGGTCCATCTTCTTGGAAGACAACTCTTGTAATCTCCTCAACCCTCTCTGGTTTAGAATGATATTTGGATTCATTAAAGTGAACATCATTGCTGCGGACAACCTTTCTGGATTCGGGATCCCAAAGTCTGTACCCCATCTCACCAGAATTACCATAGCCTAGAAAGATGCACTTTCTACTCTTTGGCTCAAGTTTGTTCCTAAATTCCTTTGGAACGTGAGTATATGCCTCACAGCCAAAGACTCTGAGATGCTTGTATGAGGGCATTTTGCCTGACCATACCATCTCTGGCACTGAATCCTTCTGCAAAACCTTGCTAGGAGATCTATTTACAAGATGAACAGCTGTTGATACAGCTTCAGCCCAAAACCCATTTGGCAGCTGTGCATTAGACAACATACTTCTGACCTTCTCTTGTATGGTCCTATTCATCCTCTCAGCAACACCATTTTGAGGAGGATTGTAAGGAGCAGTAAGTTCACGTTTTATACCTTTTGACTGACAAAAGTCCTGAAAGGCCTTTGAAACATACTCTCCACCATTGTCAGTGCGTAAGCATTTAAGCTTCTTGCCACTCTGATTCTCCACAAGTGTCACAAACGTTTTGAAAACACTAAACGCTTCATCCTTGTTCTTGAGAAAGTAAACCCATACTTTCCTCGAGTAATCATCTATAAATGTCATAAAGTAAGAATCTCCCCCTAGAGATAGGTTAGGCATAGGTCCACACAAATCACTATGAACAAGTGCCAACTGTGTATCTCTTCTACTGCTTCTATGCTTATGTGGCTGCTGTGTTTGCTTACCATACAGACAATGTTCACAGAATTCAAAATCATTAAATGAAAAGCCAGGAAAATAACCAGAACGAGACAAGATTTCCATTCCCTTCTTGGACATATGTCCTAATCGGCTATGCCACAAAGAAACGTTCGGCTGCTCGGTTACATTGATTACATTTTTAGAGACATTTGATACATAAATCATGTAAAGTCCTCCAGACTTTACTCCATGTGCTACTGTCATAGAACCCTTGGATATCTTCCACATGTTCTGTCCAAAAGTGGTGACGTAACCTGTGTTGATCAAGCTCTTTGTAATTGCGGGAACATGTCTCACATTCTTCAGTGTGAAAGAAGAGCCATTCTGAAACTTCAATTGAACATCTCCAACACCTAAGATCTCACATGTCTGCCCATTGCCTAGCCGAACATGATCTTTAGTGGTCACATAAGAGGTAAACCACTCCTTGTTTCGAGACACATGAAGTGATGCCCCTGAGTCTATAATCTAGTCACTCAGTGCATTTCCATCAGATGCTGTAAGAAGAGCTGAGTCCATTGTATTCTTCAAGAAGTAGATGTCTCCTGACACTAGACTATCATCCTCTGCAACAATGTTTGTCACATTTATTTCTTGAATCTTCACTGAAGACTTGTTCTTCTCACTATGGTCTTCAGCTTTCTCTTTGCCTTTTTCTGCTTTCCATTCTCTGTAGTCTCTTTTCATGTGACCCTTCTTGCCACAATGGTAGCATTCTATGTCACTCTTGCCTTTAGCACTGCGGGACTTGCTACGAGACCGATTCCTCTTTCCACCTTTGTACTTTTCTTTGGTCCTTCCCCTGACAACTAAGGCTGTTCCTTTGCCTTTGTCCATTGTCTTTCTATTGGTTTCTTCAGTAAGCAGACTTCCTTCTACACCTGCTATGTTCAAACCATCTGGAGGTGCAGAATTACTCAAAGCTGTGCAAAAAGTGTCCCAACTTTCCGACAATGTGATCAACAGGAACATAGCTCTAACAGGTTCATCAAACTTGACACCTTGAGCTGACAACTAACTATAGATTGTGTTGAATTCATTTAGATGATTGGACATAGGTGTCCCTTCTTTCATCTTCAAGTCAACAAGCTTCTTAAGCCAGTATACCTGTGAAGCTGCACTCTGCTTCTCATAAAGATCAATGAGCTTTAACCATGCTTGATAAGCCGACATCTCGTCTGCTACATTGCCAAGTAAACGCTTTCTGCCAAAGTCAGCATAATGGTAGAAAGTGCCAATTCATCCATTTCGCTCCATTCATCTTCGTCCATATCTTCTGGTTTTATCCCCTTGAGCTTTATAGGTTTTATCTGCTTCTTTTGTACCAACACGTGCCAAATCTTCTTCTTCCACAATGGGAAATTGGTTCCATCCAGCTTCTTGCTATTGTAAAGAGCAGTGTCCTGTGATCCAACCATAGCTACGCTTCACAATAGTTTACTTTTCTGGGAAAAATTTGGCAAGTTTCCCATGTAAACTGACCTCTGAACCAATATCAACCTGTCAAATGAACCAAGAAAGCTTCAGATTCTGCAGAAATTTTGACAGAGTCTCCTTTGTAAAATGGCTCTGGTGTACTAAAAACAGACCAAAAAACACTGTCTCTCTGACACTGTAAGCTGCGGGTAAACCTATCCTGCACCTGTACTATCCTGTCACTGTTCTATCACTGTCCTATAAGCATAGGCTGCGACAATGCCTCAATGGTAGTAAAGCAAAGATGCAATCCCAACTGTCTAACTCACAGTCAATACATCCTAGCTGCCTATCTAAGGGTGCTCAAGGGATCGCTCCAAGACCTGTATCACCGAAAGGATCTCAACATTCGAGAATCCCCCAGCTCAATAAAACCTCACTCGACCCTCAACAAAGGCTGCAGTAAATCTGACAGTACATAGACTTCCCACAAAGTCATACATCCACAAATTTCCCACTGTATGCTGTAACCGCTGCGGCGGTTGTTTGCTGCGTGACTCACAGCCAGCAAACCCTCAACAGACATACATCATCTCTGACAATACATCCCATGTGGAAGTACCTGCAATGTCAGGATGAAATCTGGAATATCAAGCAACAAACACAAGCTACCTGATGAACTAGTGGATGTCGCCTACAGTCTGTGTGTAGATGCGCCCGTGTCGTATGTGACAGGCCTCCAAGAACTGTGAGCCATCCTTCAATGTGTAGACAACCACAAATCAACACTCTGGGAGTGTCGATATCCTCAGCACCTGCAGTCGTAGGCCAAAAACCCCAAATTTGCACAGTCGGATCTGCACCCGTCGAGACCACGTAGTCGAAAATGGCATGCGCAGACCTTTGTCGAAGCCGAACGGTGGCCGAGATGACCTCAGAATGAAATTCTGAGAACACCGAGACCTACAAGCTCGCCCACAGGATTTGGGGCCGTGTCTTTGCCTGTCGAATTTCACTCCAATCTGAGCTGGTGACTCTAGCTTCCTGCAGTGCTTCCCCGAGCCTCGATCTGAGCTCTGATACTAGTTGAAGGAGTACGAGCGGAAGTGCGACACGAGAGAGAGTGCGAGAAGAAGAGCACGACGATATGGTGAACTCGCTCTACTGTAATGTGTAGAGCATAGTGAGTTCTTATTAGGTTTTAACAAAAGAATATGTGTACATACCTGGCGGCCCGCCCACTTACCTGGGCGACCACATTGGGCTTTATACCCCAACAAGATTTGATGAAGAATCTCAGCCTAAACATGCTAGGTCAAGTGGGAAATAATCGAGGTTTGAAAATCAGCCAAGAGGTGAAGAAAGGCCTAGGAATGGTGTTGGACAAAGCAATGGTAGGTACTGGAGGCAGACGCCCACATGTTAAAATTGTGGAGAGTTGGGTCACATCAGCCTGCAATCTGATAAGCCACCAAGGATGGGGTACTAAGATAGGTGCTAACTAGGTCAAATGATTATGGCATCAAAATTAAGGGAGACGAAGGAACCAGTGGACTGACCCAGGAGGAAAAGGGAAAGACAAAAGTGCTAAGTGTAGTCACCTTGGAGAAGGCATCAAAGCTAGAGGATACATTAGTGATGCCTATTGGGAAGAGGACCACAGAGGATAAGGAAGGAATAAGTGCCCCAGGTCCTAGTAAGAAGAAAGGAAAGAGCCATGAAGGCGAGGATGTCAAGGCCAAGAGGAAAAGGAGAGCTCGTCAAAAGTTTCATGTTTCAGATTTTTCACTAGGGGATGGGCAATTAAGCTATGACTTGAAGGAGGATCTGATGAGCAGGAAGGTAGATGTTACTTTTGGGCAGCTTATAGAGATGGTGCCTAAGTTAAAGCGACAGTGGAAGAGGATGGTTAACCCAATGGAGAAAGAGCCAGAGAGAGGTTCAGTAAAGGTGTTGGCAATGGATGAGCTACCAGACATTTGTCCAATAGTAGATGTGTGGCATAAAAGGAAAAATTTGGGACAAGGTTATGTGGATGGCGGAGCCCAAATATGCGTCATAACACACTCATGCGTTGAGAAGATGGGTCTCACAGTGGCTGGGGTGTCAGTTTTTCGGATCAGATTGGCAAACCATCAAAAAGTAAAATGCTTGGGTGTTGTAAAGAGCTTAGAAGTGGAGGCATATGATGCAAAGGAAGTGGTTGATTTTCATGTGATGCCAACAGGGTTGGGAGCATATCCTATTATACTGGGAAGACCATGGTTACGTGCAGTGGGAGCTATTCAAGATTGACGACATGGTACGATTAGCCTCTATGGAAAGACAGGTACCAAGAAGCTTTATAATATGGAGACAAGGAAACGATTAGAGGAGCTTTATGAAGATGAGGATGAGTCTAGTGATGAAGACTCTTCCACGGTGACAGATGAGGACATTGATAGCACTACCAGCAGTGATGAGGATGCTGATGTTGCATTTCTTTTGATGGACAAAGAAATACAGGAGTTTGGTTTAGTTGCATTTGCGAATGAGGTTGAAGATGAAAGTGAAGGGCCTTATGAAGTGATTGAAGGGCTGATGCAAACCAAGGTTGAGTTGTCAAAGAAGCAAGAATTGATGACACAAATGATCAGTGGAGACCTCTCAGCTATGGAGAAGGATATATATTTGCATATGCTGGCTAGTTTTCCTGATTTGTTCATTACTTCATATGAAGAGATCAGAGGGTTCAAGGGTGAAGAGATGCATATAGAGCTGAAAGAAGGTGCTAAGCCAGTGCGGCAAAGGCTAAGAAGGATGGGTCAAGAGAAAATGGAAGCCTTGCGATAAGAGGTGGACAAGTTGTTGAAGGCAGGGTTCATAGTCCCTGTGGAGACCACAGAATGGGTGAGTCCAGTAGTAGTCAGTCCAAAGAAGGATCGGAAGTGGAGAATTTGTGTAGATTTTAAACCCTTAAACACAGCCACTAAGAAGAACCCATATCCTTTTCCATTCATCGATCAGATCTTGGATTCAGTGGCAGGTTATGAGAGGTACAGTGTGTGTGATGGTTTTTCAGGCTATTTTCAATTGAAGATTGCTCTTAAAGATCGCACAAAGACCACTTTTATTACTCCATGGGGCTGCTATTGCTACACAGTGTTGCCATTTGGGTTGTCAAATGGACCTTCCTTCTATCAAGAGAGAGAAAATTGGGTGTTGGAACCTTGGTAGTTGTGTTAAAGCTTTTATGGATGACTTCTGTGTTTATAGCAGTAGGGCTGAACACCATGAGAAGCTGCAGATGGTATTGGCTCGATATGATGAATGTGGAGGACAACTAAATCCAAAGAAATGTCATCTAGCACAGCCAAGGGTGAAGTTATTGGGCCATATGGTGTCAGAAAATGGCATTGAGACTGATCCAGATAAGGTTAAGTCTATTATTCTTCTTCCATCACCTACGAGTACGAAGCAATTGGAAACCTTTATACACAAAGTGAAGTACATGGAAAGGTTTATTCCATTGTCTTCTCAGATTCTTTATCCATTACAACAAGTGGCAAAGCATGATCCATTGCAATGGGATGACAAGTGTGAAGAAGTGTTTCAAGAGGTGAAAGAGGTGTTAGGGGGGTTGTCAGCCATGCAGGCTCCTGATTGGGAGAAATTGTTTTATGTAAATCCATCAGTAGGGGATGATGCCATTGGAGCCATACTATTGCAAAAGGGGAAGGGCAGCCATTATATGAGGCCAGTGTATTGTGCAAGTCGAGTGAAGTTGGTAGTGGAGAGAAAGTTCTCGGAAGTAGAGCTAGTGATGGCCAGTGTAATATTTGCTTGTCGACGATTTCGTCATTACTTGCTACCACGGCCTTTTGTTTTCTTGACGAGTTATGCCTTTTTGCCACAGTTAATTAATGGTACTAACATGTCAAATGTGGTGAAGAAATGGGTAATTGAGCTGCAAGAGTTTGAGTTCTCTTTTCTAGTGGACGATAGTACAAGGGCTACCCTAGCTAATTTGTTGACCTACAAGGAGAATCACCTTATTGTTAAGGAAGAGGTGGTGAGAAAGGTAGTTGAAGAAGTGCCACAGATCAGCAATGCACATGTGTTTTTCTTTGATGGTTCATACAGAAAGAGCCATGATGCAGCTTCAGGGGGTATAGCACTTTATGATCCAGAGGGGAAGCTAGTATGCAAGAGAGGGTTCAAATTGGATGCTCATAGTAACAATGAGGCTGAATATGCTACTCTGGAAGCTGGATTACACATTTGTTTGAAGCATGGCGTTCGAAGGTTGAGCATAAAAGGTGATGCCTTGTTAGTGGTGAAGCAAGTGCTGGGTGTGTGGAAGAGCAAGAACACCTCATTGAAGGAAATGTGCTTCACAATTAAAGGCCTGTTAAAAAAGTTCGAAGCATGGAGCATCAGACACATTGAGCGTGCTCTAAATGGAGAGGCACATGAAGCAGCTCAAGGCATGATTGGGGAGCTATTTGTGTTGAGGATTACTTTACCTCTTTATCATGGTCGGGAAAGTTTGGCTCAAGAAGAGGATTTTTTGCTAACAGGAATCATTCCAAAGGAGATTCAGAAGTCTAAGAAGTATGGCTTTGTGCGTAGAGCATACAGGTACAAATTGATTGGTGATGTCTTATACATGAAAGGGGATGATCTCATGTTGAGACGTGTACCTTGGCAGGAGGAGCTTTACAGAGTGTTGGAAGAGAATCATGAAGGCGCATGTGGTGGCCATTTTGCTCTAATGATCACCTTGCATAAGATTTTGCAAGAGGGGTATGTATGGCCTAGTTTGCACAAGGATGTTCACCATTGGTGTAGGTCTTGCAATAGGTGTCAAGCATTTGGGAAGAGAGTGTTGAAGCCAGAGCTACGAAAAACCATTATGGCGTTTGATGTGTTTGAAAAGTGGGGGATTGATGCAATAGGCCTGTTACCTATCACAAGCAGGGGAAAAAGCTATATCTTGACGGCAGTGGACTATCTCTCTAGATGGGCAGAGGCTATAGCAGTAAAACAGATCACTGCAAAGGATGTGGCAAAATTTGTGTATGATGAAATATGTTGCAAGTTTGGGGTGCCATTAGAGCTACTTTCAGATAAGGGGCCAGGATTTAGAGCTAAACTACTAGACTTCTTATGCACAAAGATGAAGATTAGGCACCAGCATACCACTCCTTATTACCCGCAGTGTAATGGCTTAAATGAAAGATTCAATGGTGAGCTGGTACAAATTATTTCTAAAGTGGCAGAGCACCAAGGAAAGAATTGGGATTTGGAATTGCCTAGTGCATTATGGGCTTACCGTACTTCGGTGAAGACAGGTACAGGGTTTACTCCATTTCATTTGGCGTATGGAAAGGAAGCACTATTGCCTGTGGAGGTAGAGTTGCCTGCGGTCAAGATGTTAGAGAAGTTGCTTGGGCCGCCTAGTGATGCATTCAAAGAGAGGCTCTTGCAGTTACAAGAGGTCCAGTTGGATAGGATGAGCGCATTGGAGCATTATGGGCAGATGCAGGATAAGGCTTTGGCAAAGATAAATGAAAAGGTCAAAAGTAAGGGTATCAAGAAACATGACTTGGTTTTGCGCTACAACAGTAAGCTGGACAACACCTTCCAAAAGAAGTTTCAAATTAAGTGGGAAGGCCCTTTCAAGGTAGTAGAGTGTTTTCCAAATGGCACATATCAGCTGGCTAACCTGGATGGTGTTCTACATAAGTCAAGGGTAAATGGATTGCATCTTAAATTGTATCATGCTAGATTGATGATGGTGGAGCAAGATGAGATGTCTGTGGATAAAGCAGTGTTGGTGAGGGATGAGGAGACCTGTGATGCGGCGAGTCTCATATCTCTCTTTGCTGTTGCTGATCATGAATGATCTAGCACGCTAGGGGAGGAGAAAATTATGTTAGGAGTTTTTTGGAGTAAGGGATTGCGCATATGTACATACACATGCATGGTGCATCAAATAAAGAATTTCCCATTTTCCAGAGCGAGGTGGTTACGTGGGGCCCACATGTGTACAGGTAGGACAGCATATACATAGTGCATCGATTTTCACTATCACCAGTACCAGTATGTTTTTTCTACAATAATGAGGATTTTATAGCGCGTAAAACTTCTCGAAGAAGTTATCTGCGGGCCGACGACATGAGGTAAGTAGGTGCGTCAGATGGCATCTAGTGGCGTCAGGAGGGCGAACGGGGTCAATATTTGCACGCGGATGAAGACGGACACAACGTGGGTGTTTTCTTGTGAGAGTTATGCAGAAAGGTCATCATTAGGACCACTTTTTGGGGCCACTTCATGTGGTTGCGAGACGCATTATTGAAAAGAAATGAGTGCCAGGTGTGCGGATGATGCAAAAAGGTGACAACTATGCACTGCGAGGTCAGTTTTTGGCCTGTTTGGGGTCCGTTTGAGGTCATCTAAAAGGCCAAGGGTGCCCAACTAATAAAGCTAAGTGTGGGAACTGAAAAAACTGAGAGAAGACCAGAAAAAACATGGAGAAGAGAGGAGGAACAGCCGCAGGTGTGTTTTTGCTCATTTTGGAGCTTGTTTTGGCCGTAAACTGCTCATCCGAAGTCGGATTTGAGCACTTTGACATTGTACACTGAGGTTTTGGGCCGTTCCGGACGCGATGGTGCTGTCCATTTTGCCAAATTCCTCACTCTTTTCCTGCTGTTTTTCTGTGTAAGTTTCTCCTATGAGCGAAGTTTCTGCTCTAGTTCGTGATTGTATATGGCTTATTTTACCCATATTGTGTGAGCTATTTGCCCCATTGGTGTTGGCCCAAGCTCAATTGTATCTAAACATCAGAAATTATCCTCTTTTGAGCTGAGTTTTTTGCGTGTGTGTGTGTGTGTGTCTCTGTGGAGTGGGCAAGTCTCTCTTCTCTCACTCCAGAGGTGTGTTCCCTGTCTCGGCCAGGTGTGTTGTCTAAGCCGAGTGGTGCCCCATAGTGTGTGTGTGTGTGTGTGTGTATCTTCCCAAGAGTGTGTGTCGGGTCATTATAGAGGCGCTATGTGTGTATTCATCCCGCTCACACCGTTATCAAGAGCTCCACATTGCTAGTCTCGTGATAGAGTCGGAGAGAATGGAAGGGAGGTTGCATTCCCTCCTAATGGGTTTCGCAGGAGAAACCCTCTCCAAAAATACCCTCTAATTTGTGAAAATCCCCAAAATACCCCTTAAATTTCAAAAATTCCCAACATACCTTTCATCTATTTTTGTTGAATTGCTTCAAGATTTTTTAATCTTTATTTCTTTTTGACAATTGAGATAGTTTTTTGAGTGCTTAGAACGTAATTTGTCACAAATTACCTTGGTGACAAATTACCTCGCAAAGAAAGACAATTATGTGTAAAAATAATGAAGCAATTCATTCTCTACCAAAACCTATATAACCAACTCAAATTTTACTTTTAGCATCTTGTATTGATAGACAATTAGTCTTCTTATGGAAAGCTACAATATTCTTTATTTTTGAAAATATTTAGTCTCACTACCATGGGTATTTTGGGAATTTTGTAAAATTTGAAGGGCATTTTGGAAATTTATGACAAAATATTAGGCGTGTTTTGAGAATTTCCAAACATTAGAGGGGTATTTTGGTAATTTGTCACATATTAGAGGGGTATTAGGAGGGCCTTGCTTTATTGAACAGATTTTGGAAAGCTCGTGTTAGCTGCATGCAGAAGAAACATGGGCTGCCCTATGGTGTGGTTGCTCCCTCACGAACACAGATATGCTCCTCTCCTATGCTTGCACCAAGATTGAAGTGCTCTGCATCTGCATGATCATAACGCCTCCATGCATCTGCCCTGAGAAAGAGAAACGTAAGGTCAATCCCCTATTACCCACCATCGATTGCCATTACTTGGCCTTGTACTTATGGCTATTACTTATGCTTAAGGGTGAATTGCACAATACAATGGGATTCCTTTTGGTTTGACATTGTGGTGTCCAATTAGTTGCTTAATGGTCCTTTTTTCTTTCTTTCAATCAATACTCCATCATTATGCTTTATCTTTTTCTGTGTGCACTAGGATTACATGATATTATTGAATGTGATGTGGGTGTCTCCTAGATGCAAGCCTCATATATTTCTCTATGAAATACTCTTAAAGAAACATATTTATATTCTCTCTTCTCTCATTCCTTGCTCGTACCGCTCGTGCATTTTTGCTCGTTTGATTGACATATTCTGCTCTCAATATGTAATATAGATCTTTCACATACCACACATCATATCATAGACAAGAACATTGTGCTATTCTTACACACACTTTTACTGTATAGCACACATGTTGCTATCTTACTATAATAGAGTCCTTTTACATGGCACACTTATAGAATAGACAGGGACATTGGGGTACACTTGTGCAATATAGCACACATAATAGCGTAGGTAGAGACAATGGACTATCTTGACACATTACTTGGCTACATATCACATATAGTAGGATGTACACAACTCCAGAACACCCAATGGGTAGCTATTCATAAGAGTGAGATGTTTCACTTGAGAGTTATTCATTGTAAGAATGAGACATGTTTACCTGAGATTCATCAAGTAAGTGTTTGGGATGCTCTTGATAATGTTTTCTGCCCAATCGTTTGCGACAAATATCTTTCTTGTTTGGAGACACCCTACTTTGCTCTATCCAAAATGTAATAATTGTCTGCTTCAATTCCTCCGATAAGGACCCAGCATTTCCAAACTTCCTTTTGCATAAGTCGAGCCTCAGCGTACTTGACATAGGATCGCTGTCAAGTCTACCCAAAGCTGAATATAAATTCCTTGGATGAACATTTAATAGCTTTGCCACTTTATGTAGAGTAGCACCTCTACCTTGGCTCCCATTATCATGCAGTAATCCATTCACTAGCATGCTGAATGTGCTTCGTTTTAAGAACATCTCGTCAGCTGATTTTGGAATCTTTAATTCTTGTAAAGAGACCTAGAGTGCAGATATAAGGCCATTTGCAGGAAGATACAAACTTTCACACGATGGCAAGATTCTATCATCATTGAAAACACCTTGAAGAATTGCATTCTTATCTTCTTTCCCATAACTATGCAACTGTCTCACAATGTGCTGAACAATATTCTGAATAGTATGTTGCTTCTTGTCTTCCTTTGTGTGTACATCGACGTCCTCCCTATGACAATCTTCCGCTCCAATGTTGACGCTTGGCTGTACTTGCTTTCTTACATGACATTGCTTTCTATACTCACGTTTAGCCTGTGCTTCATACTTTCTCACTGCAATAATTTCATCCTCATTTAGACAATCTTTTATCTTGGAGTGCACATGCGTATGAACTATATCTATTCCATGTGCCTCATCATAAAATCCGTCATCCACCATCCGGGAATAGTGTGCAGTAGTTTGAAATGAATGAAGTGGTACAAAACTTCCTGATTGTAATTGTGAACTGAAATCCATTTGTGCTGCATTGTTGAGTTCAAGAAGCTCCATTGCTACTTGTGAGGAGGTATGAGCTGGAACCAAAGCGAGAGGAAGGGAGTCTCCATCATCCATATTCTGAATAGGAGAGTACGAGAGAGAGAGAGATGGAGATGGGCATTGGAGGCTATATGAGAGAGAGAGAGAGAGAGAGAGAGAGAGAGAGAAAGGGGGAGAGAGGAAGAGGTCCACGCGTGCTAACCGCTCCATGTATTTCAATCCGAGTAGTGGAGTCGTGAAGTCAGTTATCTTACCTATATTCTTTTAAAAATTATTGACTTAAAAGCCCAGCTATGGTGCCATCCATAGCATCATACTTGGTGTCCATGGACACCAAGTATTTAGACACCATTCTATGCTTTCACCCTCAACCGAGGGCGGCAACAATATATGAACATATAATTATTTTTTACAGCAAATTCTCGATTAAGAGAATGAAAAATGTTAGGGTTGCATAATTTCACCGTACATGCTGTGCGCTCCTTGCCGCACTGTCGAAGCAAGGGACTTGCCAATACACCGTGTGCGAGCCACAAACGGCTCCAAGCACACAACAAGCCTAAACTAGCAAGCTCAAGAGAACAAAGGGTGTGTCACTCACCGCTCTACGCTCGCCTTCGTGGTGAATTCCTCGCCGCGATGAAGAAGAAGCTGCAGTCGTGCCGCGCTCAACCGCCTCGCCGCCGCCGTGCCTTCGTAATGCTCGATCGCACACACACTCTCCCTCTCTCTCTCTCTCTCACACACACACACACACACAAGGAGGTGAAGAAGAAGAAGATGGAGATGGAGATGGAGCAAGAGCACTCTTCAATTGCACAAATGAGAGAATGAGTAAAAATTAGGTTTAGTTGGCTTTTATAGGAGCTCACCCCATTCACACTTGGGCGCCCATGCTTAGCCAACTAACCCCTTGAATGTCCAAGTTAAAGTGCGCCTCTCATCGGCGATCACTCTACCTTTCCCTATTGGTCCGACAAGTCCGGTACCTGACTCTAAATAATACAACGTTTATAGATCATAGGGTGTCCGTGTGCCGTGAGGGTTAACATGCCCCCCTTCCTGATGTAGATTCCGTCCTCGGAAGCTATTAAGTTGAAGCTGGGTCGTCGAGGTGGAACAGCATTTGAGATGAATGTCCTTAGCCTTCTTCAGTCACTACAAAATCAAACAACATTGGCACAGTAATTGCATTCTCTTAAAAAGCATATGCAGTTTTAGGTAGACACACTGATTGGTCAAAGAATTTCAAACAATTTGATAGCAATGAACATTAAATTGCAATGTAATCAAATGCATAAATAGATGTAAAGGTAAAAAATTAAACAAGTCTGGGGTCGCTAATTTGACGGTCGAAAGGCACTAGAGATCGAATATTAATACCATGGGTAAGCTTCTTAATTTTTTGTGGTCAATTAAGTTGTTTAATCGCAAGAGCCAAGTATTCATGTTCGAGGGCTGACTAGAGGCTATACCTAGAAGACTTTGTAGTTAAGCTACCATAAAAGGAATTTCTCATGAAATCATCGCCTGACTGATTACTTTTTCTTTGACCCCCCAAAGTCTTTTCGCATTGATTCAATTATGATGTGTGTGCTTATTTTGTATGCCTTGGGTTTTTTGCTTTTCAAGGAGAAGCGCCCACACTGGGAACCTCTAGGGCTCTAGTACCATAGGCGATACATGTGAGTGAAGTACCAATTTAAGCTAGGATTTCTCTTCCAGCTTAAAATTTTACATTGTGGCACTTTGATTTTTTGTTTGTTCATTTTCAGCATTTAAATTTTGTAACTTTGGGGGGTCATATAACACTGTTACCCTCCCCAGGCTCATCACATTAGTAAACTCCCTTTATAATACTTAAGCTAAAGGTCAATAGGGTCAAGCCCACTAGAAAGCCCTAGTACATTTCATACAATGCTGCCTAAATCAGATTAAGAACCTAAGTAACCATTGATTATTAGGAAGGCATTCCCCATGGTATTAAGAGAAGATTTCTAATATCTAGCTTGGTCAAACTAGCTTAGTCGGACTGCTTGATTTTTTAACCTAGACAACTGATTATGACAAAACATTACATTGAATTAAATGTTTGATAGTAAGCAAATGCGCTGAGTATTATGCTACCAATCACAATTAAAGCAGACAATCATAGATGCAAAAAGATAACGGCAATGCTAATGGACAAGAAACACCTGTTTGTGTTGATGGTCGTGCTTGATTTGAAGGTTCCATGAAGGTCCAAATCCTATCAATAGCAACACGCTCCTGTACACACTAGGAAACAAAAGGAATACCTCCAGGAGGCACATCAGTGGGAAAAATTAAAACTCCTAAAAAACAAACTCAAAACACAATCTAGACCCCTAACCTACCTATCTGTCACCCCTTTTAGAATCAAGGAAAGAGGATATTATATAAACCGGGTGGCCACCCTAAGGCTAGGCCTCTATCCTCATCATCTAGATAAATAAAATCGTTGTCCGTGAGGCCATAGTCTTCCTCGGTCTCTATTAGTTCCTCTTCATCATCCTCTTGTGCAAGCATGCTAATCAAGAACCTCGTGATGCGTGGATACTCATCTTGTGCAAAAGAATAAGCATGTGCCATTGGAGACACATTCGCTACTGGGTAGGGATCACTAGTTAGCCATAGACGTATCAGCCATTCTAACTCCTCAAAATTTCTCTCACATGCAAGGCTCTCTATCAAATCCCATTCGCAAGAAAGTATAGGGTAGCATACGTAGAACACTTGTTGAAAAGACAAGGGGTACCTTTCATCAAAAATAGAAGTGCATGCCTCTGGTGAAGTAGCCATTTCTGACAAGACAGATAGATTTGGTTAGGCCTTTAAAACATAAGAGTTGTTTTTGTGTGTTGCTTGAGTTGACACGGTGAATTTGGACTTATATGTAAGATCTGATAGGGTGCTCTCTCATTGCTAGGCGCTCTTGCTCTTTACTATTTTTGTTTTTTTGTGAGTATAAGGCTATATATATACATTCCCTAAGATCGGAGATTGAGAGGTCAGGGAAAAAGGTTGAGAGGGAAACAAATGAATGATGACTGTCAGCAAACACTCCCCCCTTCCTTGGGTAGATCATACCGTTTGAAATGAGCTTGTCACCCTTTGAAACCAATTGTTCCAGTTGGTAATAGGTGAGGATTTTAACCAATAGTTTTCGACCGCCCTATGCGGTTCATCTAGTTGCAAGGGTGGTAAGGTACTCTCCCATGATTTTATTTGCAACGTTGTTGTAGGTGGTGAACTTACCCCGGAAGGTGCAAACTCTTTCGTGCTTGGATGGATATGTACAGTGGTAGATGGAGGTTGTGTCGAAGCTTCTATTTGCGTATAGGAACTACATGAAGAGCAAGAAGCTTCATTTGATTTCCCTGTTCCTGAGCTAGGTGGAACAAATCGTTCTTTCTTTGGTACCCAAACTAGCTCTAGAACGGGTGTGTAACATTCCATGATTTTTTCCTTTCCGCGATTTTCAATTTGTTTTGGAGCCACAGGATTGGGTTTACATGGGCCAGGTGATAGGTAAGAGTACACTTTACGTTTGGGCACCCAGATTTGATCATTTCCTTCATAGTATCCTTGGGATTCCAATAGTCGTTTAGGAATCCAACGCAGCGTTTCTTTACATTTCTTGGAGTGAGTGGTACGGTTCTTACTAGGTTTCCATTTTTTTGCATCAACCATGCTCACTACAGAGGTTTTAGGGACCCACTTGTATGTTTTCTCTGTTATATTAGGATGGTTCTTGTGTGTCTCAATCTTTCTTTCAACTACATCAGTTGAAGCTCTAGAGAGTTGGGCTATGGGGACGTATGGTTCAACCTCCTGGACATGCGATGTCTTGGGTTTTATTTCCTTGGGCAATATCTCAGGGACTATGGCTTGAGTGGTAGGGCTAAGAGTTGGTTTTTGCGTTGTAACACCCCCAGTCCCCCAATCAATAGTGCATTTGGTGGCTATCATCCACGTGCGGCCTAGGTTTATATTACCCTCCATAGTTCCAGTAGGCATGACCAAAAAGTCTTGAGCTACAACCCCATGGTCATAACTGACAGAAGTGTGCCAGATTCCAAAAACCGTAGTTTTTTTCTTGTTGACACCCTTGACTTGGATAATACTCTCAGATAGAGGTGGCTTCCCTAACTGACACCACACCCCATAGGATAGCAGATTGTATTTAGCACCCGTGTCCAATAAGGCGTTATATAGCACTTTTCCATAGGCACTATTTAACTCAATGGGGTATCGTAGAGGTGTGTCAGAGTCCAACCCATCCTCTTCGATTTCCACGTGGAATGCATTTGTGACCCCAAGGTTAGCCTCTCGTTTTTGCCTTATACGTTGTTGTCGCTCCTTAGCCTCAGCTTGAGCTTGTATCTTGTTTAACTCGGTTTGTGCTTTGGCGGCCTTTTTTTGATGAATGGCCCGTAGTTCTTCTTGGCTTAAAGGATCATAATATCTTTTGAATTTACTCCCATTGAGGAATCCAATGGTTTCAAATCCATCAAGAGTTTCCACACGAAGGGTACCTTGTGGGGTAATTTCACATACTCTATATGGTCCTTTACCAGCATATTTCAACTTTTTCTTCTCTTTACGTACTCCATACATAAGGACTTTATCACCAACTTTGATGTCCTTGTCCTTCACATGGCGATCAAACCACTTCTTTCTCCTATCCTTTTCCACAAGAGCATTTTGCACAGCCAACTGTCTCTCTTCGTCTAGTTTTTCTAAGATAAACAAACGCTCGGTTAAGGGGTTACCATTCCATCCTTCTTGCGAAGCTACCCTAAGACTAGGAATGACAAACTCCCAAGGCATAACCGCTTCTTGGCCGTATACCATTTTGAATGGCGTACAATTAATAGCCACTTTATAAGCAGTACGATAAGCCCATAGAGCAGATGTCAACTTCAAATCCCAATCAGTGTGATGAGCTTCTACCGTCTTGGTTAAAATAGAGATTAGAGTCTTGTTGGTGCTCTCAGCTTGTCCATTAGCTTGCGGGTAATAAGGTGTAGACTTATGGTGGGATATCATAAAGGTCATGGTAAGCTCTCTTATTACCTCATTTATAAAATGGGTACCATTATCACTAACAATTTCAAAAGGGCAACCAAATCTTGTGATAATGTTCTCAAAAAGAAACTTAGCTGTTGTCCTCGCGTCAGCTTTTTGTGAAGCCTTAGCTTCATCCCACTTTGTTACATAGTCCGTAGCAACTAGAATATATCGAGATTGAGTGTTGCGAGTTGCGGGACTAATTGGACCTACAAAGTCTAAGCCCCATTTTTCAAATGGTTGGGTTACTTTAATAGGATGTAAGGGCATTCTGTCCTTGCGCTGTGTGGTCTTGTAACGTTGGCACTCATCACACCCTTTTGTAAAAAGTGATGTATCCTTAAATAAAGTTGGCCACCAATAGCCTGATTGCAGCACCTTTCTAGTAGTCAGGTCCCCTGAAAAATGTCCTCCTGCTATGCCCATATGTGCTTCTTGCAAGATATACAAATATTCATCCTCGCGGGCACAACGCCTAAGAATATCGTCCTTGCCTAATCTATACAGGGTTCCGGCAATCAAACAATAGGGTTCACATTCTTTTACTAGCCTTCGAGCGATATCCTTACGAAGTTCCTTGGGTGGAAAACCATTAACTAAAAAGTTAACAATGTTCTCACTCCATTCAGGCATAGTCTCAACTATGAATAGGGAAGTATCGGGTAATTCATCATCAACTCCTGTAGGGGCTTCACCATTGGGTATGCGGGACAAATGATCAGCCATGACGTGCCTTTTACCGGGTCTCACTACAATCGTGAAATCAAACTCCAGAAGAATTAACAACCATCGTGTGATTCTTCCTGTGGAGCATGGCTTGTTTACCAGATACAACAACGCTTGATGATCCACATAAAATACAAACTTGTTTGCCAGAAGGTAGTAGCGAAATTTCTTTACTGCATAAACCATTGCCAAACCTTCTCGCTCTGTAGTGGTGTAGTTCCTTTCAGCATCGTTCAATTGACGGCTTGCAAAGCTAATGGGATAGTCCAATTTATGTTCTCCTGGTTGAGTGAGAACACACCCAATAGCAAAGTTTGATGCATCAATATGCACATGGAAAATGACATTCCAGTTAGGTGTCCTTAAAATCGAAGCACTTGCTAGTGTTTTCTTCAATTGTTCATAGGCCTGGTCACACTCTTCAGTCCATTTAAATTCAATGAGAAGCTTGTACAAAGGACGTGCTATCTCAGCGAAAAATAAAATAAACCGTCAATAATAACCCACGTGTCCCATGAACCTTTGAACTCCCTTGTAATTGGTTGGTGGTGGTAACTCTAGAATCACTTTAATTTTGCTCTCATCGGTTGAGATACCATTCTTGGATACTATATGCCCTAAAATAACTCCATGCTTGACCCAAAATTGGCATTTGAACGGGTTCAATGAGATACGATATAACCTACATTTTTCAAACACCTTCCGCAAACATGATAGATGTTCTTTCCAAGAAGAGTAAACACAAAGGTCGTCTAAGAAAGCTTCACAAAACTCTCTCAAATATTCTTTAAAAGCAGTGTTTATTAATCGTTGGAATGTAGCAGGGGCATTTGTTAAGCCAAAAGCCATCACACGAAATGCAAACACACCAAATTCTGTGATGAAGGCAGTTTTAGCTTGGTCCTCTAGCGCTATCGTGATTTGGTTGTAGCCTGAGTACCCATCTAGAAAGCTATAAGCTTCCTTGCCTGCAACTCTTTCGAGTACATGTTCGGAATATGGTAGGGGGTAATGGTCTCTTCTAGTAGCTGCATTAACTTTTTTGAGGTCCACGCACACCCTGAGTTTCCCATTCTTTTTTGGCACGATAACTATTGGCGACACCCATTCAGAGTGTTCAATAGGATATATGAACCCACATTTGATAAGCTTTTCTAGTTCTTCTTGAATGATCTTTGCGTACTTAGGATTCATTGGGTAGGGTCTTTGTTGTACAGGCTTCGCAGTGCTAATCATAGGGATTGTATGTTGGACCACAGAAGGCGGAACACCTTTCATATCATGGTATGTCCAAGGGAATACGTCCTTGAATTCCTTGAGAAGCTCTTTGAGGACCGCCTCTTCGACTTCTGTGAGGTCTTGGGCAATAAAAACAGGTTTTGATTCTTCACCGGGGTCAGCTAATTCTATTTCTTTAACTATTGCCGGACCATCATAGATTCCATTATTCCCATCGATGGGTATTCTTTGGGCTTTTGTGTACACAACCTTTGCTTCCCCTGTGGTGTAAGATTTGAAATGTTCTGGTGCAGGATGCAAGTCTGTGGATTCTGGTTGTGCGTTGGTTTGTGCTTCCATTTCTGCTTTCTTGTGTTGTCGAGCTAACTCTTGGTTTTGACGCCTCCTTGCAGTGCGGCTCAACTTTGGCTTGTCTATGATCTCTAATTGGGCTATGTCATGGGGTCGTGGTCTACACCACATAACATTTTGGAGATATTCACCCCAATTGTCTACCAATTTTCGATGAGCATCACATGCTCCTATATAACTGAGCCATTCTGCTGAGGATCTCTTCTTGTTTATCCTAGCACGTACATTGGCTCGATATCGACGCCTCTTAAGGTTTTTCTTTTTCTTATTTGAGACCTGCTTTTGATTTGCATTTAGATCTGGCTCACTAAAGGAGTCCTCGTTGGTGTCCTCTTCACTCTCGGAGGAGCTATCATCGGTTGATGTGCTCGGTCCTTCCGAATGTTTTGACTCTGAACTTGCTCCACTCTCTAATTCATGAGATTCAGAATCTGTTTCACGCTGGGAGTCAGTGTCCAAGTCGTGTTGGTCAAAGTCTTCTATTGAGCTATCGGTGTCACTGTCAGATTGGTCCACAATTGCCTTGCCCTTAGAAGATGCATGTATGGCACTTATCATGTTCAGAGGTGCAATTTGTGGTACCTCTTCCCCCTCTGGTGTGACCCAAGTGGTTCCTCTATTTCCCCAGGTATCTATGGTTGCAGCTAGGTGTACCCAATCCACATTGTCCGACTTAGTCATCCCAGGTAGGATATCCATATAAGGAGAATCTTGGCCAATGTCTGTATCTTTATTACAAGTGTAACAATATTGTAGTGGGGCCGAGTGAACTGTGGTGTCAGAGCGATGATCAATAATGGTTTTACTCCCTAAGGGGTGTACCTTACCAGTCACCCAATCCACTCTAAGGACAGAGTCTTGGAATTGCAAATAGACATGATTTTTAGACCAATCGTGAACCATTTGTGCTTCCCTCATGAATGGTCGTCCTAAAATCATTTCATATGACATAAGGTGTTTAGAGAAATCCATTACAATGAACGTATGTCGTACCTTGTGTCCTAGAACTTTGATCTTAAGATCCTTGAGCATCCCCATAGGTTTGGCTATGGTACCATTTTCCATCTTTACCACAATGTTAGTAACACTGAGGCGGGGTTTTCCCATGGATTCCCAACAATCTTTTGTAACGATGCTAACTCCCGCACCACCATCAAGAATTCGCTTTATAGTTAATCCCTTGGTAGTGATGGGTAGGGTCGCATTAGACTCGTCGCCTTCAAAATACTGCCCTAATTCGTTAATTGGTACCTCGATTACAGACTCGTGTCCATCTAAGTCAAGTGATTGCACATGATTTTCCTCATTAATCATAATCGAGTCAGGCCTATTTGGTTGCGCAAACTGCGGTAATCCCGTTCGTAGCTCTCCGTTAAGGAATGCTCGAAGTGCAAGGAATAACTCAGGATCTCCATACAGCTTTGCTATGATCGTGGTTCGGACCTCAGAAGACATGAAGTCCACTAGTTTGGCAACATTCATTGGCGTTTTGCAGGGTGTAGGTCCTTGACTAGGAACTGGTGAGGATGGAATCTCATATTCCTCAATGGGATCAGGTATTCCTTCGTTAAACATCCTTTCCAACAAGAAGGGTGTATGCTCACTTTCTGATGTCCTGTCCTCACTCCCTTCTTGGATGATACTAGATATGGCTAACGGTCTATGGTTCATGTGGGGTGGATGAACTTGCGTGGGAAACACTGTGTCATGAATTTTGACCTGCATGGGTTCTGGTTCTAGTTTCCTTTGAGTCTCCTCCACTAAACCTCTTAGATGTTTCACCTACTCAATCTCGTCTACTGGGTTTGGGTACGTCCCAATCTTCTTTTTACGATTCTTTCCTTTTTGCCCCTGCGGTTTATCTTGGGGGCCTTGGATTGGATTTGGAAACACTTGTGGTGTTTTCAGAGGCTCTTTATGGTTTTCTCTTATTCGGTTTTCATTTGGTTCCATGTTACGATTTTCTTTGTCGGTCTTTCCCTTTGTGGTATTGGTTCTAGTCTCCATTGTCTCGACTGAATCTGAATCATCCTCGAGGTCATTCATATACACGGGGTCATCTCCTGTTCCTATGTTTGTTTTGGAACTTGGCTTTGAATTTTCCGTATTCTGCGACTTCTTCCTTCGTGTCTTCTTTTTCTTTGCTTGGATAACTGACGCGGTATCTCTCTCTTCGAGGATATGTCCTGGCCCTTGAAGCATGGACCGTGTAATCGCATAAGCGGGTGCGACGGGTGGCATTGGCGATGTCACACTAGCAATTTCGACCAAATTTAGGGGTGTGATTTTAGGCGCATTTGGGTTATAGGGGCATTGGGCAATCAAGTGATCTATGCCACAACGATTACATGTGAGTATTGGCATTGCAGACGTGCTCCCTTGATTCATTTGCATCTGTGCAGCATTCTTTTGCAGCCTAATAGGGCACTCCGCTACTCGATGTGGTCCACCACACTCGTAGCATTGAAGAGGTGGCCTCCTAGCCTGGGTGTTGATATTTTGACCTCTGGATGCGAGAGCAGCAGCTTGATAAACCGGCTTGACTTGTCCCCAACAATCTTCCATGTAGTATATAGGACACTCTTCCAATGTATCAAGTCCGTAGGCAATACTAGTGTCTATTTCCTCCTCACAGCCATCTGCATAAGCATTAGATGGCTCGCAACCCACTTGGTTCATAGGGGCGACTCTTGGATGCGGGGGCTGCGGTCCTAGCACAGGAGGTGGTAGCGGTGTAGCTTGTACAACATTTTGAGGTCTAGGGACCATGTGTTGTGGTAGTTGCTCAACAGGTGGAGTAGGCATCAATACAGGAGCTCGAGGCGCATCCGTCCAGGCTACAGGTGGTCTATTTGCCATCATACGTTTGATCATTAAACAATCCTTAGCTTGGTGACCATACCTACCACATGCGTTGCAAGTTCCATTAAATTTTACTCTAAACGTAGGGCACTCACTAGTGCTATGTGGACCTAAGCAAATGGAACACCATTGTTGCTCCCTTCTTGGATACATGTGACTATTTTGAGGGGGTCGATTATCCTTAAGAGACTCTTGGATTGCCTTGGTGAGGTCTGTCAAGAATGTCTCAAATACCTTTGGCTCATTGGCAATGGGCTTTGCAGTCATGGGTTCATACTCAATGGCTTGTGAGCTAGTGGATCTCGTGTCAGTAGACACCCTCATGCCTGCTATCATCAAGTTGTCCTCTAATTGGATTGCATTGGTAGTGACATCTTCCCAAGTTGTGATACCTCTAATCACTAGTCCATTATAGATTCCTTCATTCCTCAACCCTCGAATGAATCGATCAAGCAGTTGGTTATTGTTGAAGCGCTCATTTACAGGGCAGCGAGAGTTTAAGTGCTTTAGATGACTAATGAAGTCCCTTACTGACTCTCCTTCCTTACGTTCGGCCTTCTGTAGCTGAGATGCTACACCCCAAAGCACACCTTCTCGTATGTACTCCTTTAGAAACAACCTTCGAAGGGTAGGGTAGATTGTTTTCTCATCCACCCTTAGGGTTCTATACCAATCTCCAACCTTCCCACTTAATGTCAAGCTTAAGGCATTGCACTTATGTAGTTCGTTGCGTTCCCCTAAGGAATCACATACTTGTTCAAACACTTCAATGTGTTTTCTAGCATCTTCGTCCCCATTGAATTTTTGCGTGAGTTTGGCGATTTATACTGCCTTACTTCTAGGCTCTCTATCAGATGCGTGACGCATATTTTCCGCGATAGATCGACCTATGGTTTGAGCAAACGCTGCCAAGTCACCTATGTGAGGAGGTAGGGCCGGTGGAGGTACTCTTGGAATCATATGTGGGTGAGGGACGGGTGCCGGTCTTGGCATATGTGTGGATGATGCAGGATATGGAACATAACCGGGCATAGGTCCACTCGGATAAGGGCTAGGGAGCGGCACTCGAGGAGCATAAGCAAGTGGTACTATTGGAGGTGTGGGGGCCATGTGTGCATAAGGGGCTAGAGGCACATATGGTCGAGGCCCCATATTAGGTACTACGACACTAGGTAGTGGCACTGTGCTAACCGTAGATGTCATCGGTACATTCTCTGTCAGGCTTATCCCTGGAGTGAGCACTGTGTTTTCCTTAATAGAGGGTTGAGCCAAGTTAGGGAAGCTAAAGTTTTCGCTCGGAGGCTCAGATTGCATAGAGACCCCAGGTGAAATGACGTAAGATGGGTCCATGAGGCTCATTAGAGGAGTCTCCATTTGTGATAGAGTAGGCTGTTGAGCCTTGCTCGTATCCAGAAATCTCATGGGGCCAGTTGAGAGTATATTTACCCCTCGGTTTTGCCTTTCTAATTGAATAATGCCATGGATAACATTACAGATCATTTTCTGTTGATCTTCGATGCTCGTGGCACTAGAGGTGGATTGTACAATCTCTATCCATCCTACATGGTAGGCGTGGCCAGAGTGTAGATTCGTCAACACCTCAGTGTGGAGGTCGTATGTCCAATGATCATTAATGAACAATCCTTCTAGAGTCGACGTGTTAACGGTTTCTTGTGAGGTAGAAGCAATGTTGCTCCCCGTGGTTTTACTTGTCACCAACGGTACTCTAGAGGGAACTTCTGAAGGAGGCAGCTCAACAGGGCCTTCTTGGTAAGAAGTTGGTAGGATATCCACATGGACACTCTTTGGGGGTGTGGGGTCCACGTGCGATGTGAAAGGAGAGTCCACTTCCCCACCCCCTTCGTGTGCTTCATTTGCATCAGGTTCCGAGCGAGTAGCTCTACCTAATGTTTCCATGAAACGGCTAAACATACTAGTACTAGGCTGTGGAGCTTCGGGAGGTGCATGGCCTTCTCTCTCAGTGTTTTGGGTAGGGTATGCTTCCATGATTTCTAAGTCGGAGGAGGAATCACTAGCGGCTATTTTAGGGTCTTGGGTGGTGCTACCTTGTGTCCCCGCTGAGGGTCTAGAGCTTATCGTGGATGGGTAATGGGTGTCCGTATGAACAGAGGCACCCTCAATATGCTCGTGTTCTAGCACTCGCCCAGAGCGTAAGTGCATGTGCTTTTGATACCCTAAGGTGTCAAAAAGCTGCTCTAGGAGGCCTTGTGACTAGTTTTTAGCGTGTTTTTTGTTTGTTTTTTTGCTAGATTTTTTAGAGCGTGTCGTGGAATGGGCCGTGTGATAGCTCGAAACGAGCGTATCGGTTAGAGGGTCGTGCCGTGCTTTACAGCCCTCCGTTTGGTCACTCTATGCCCTCGGAATCCCTAAAACTGTCAATTTCCAGTAGGGAACTAGGCCCAAACTAGAAAGTCTAAGGGTGCAAGTGGGAAGAGAAAGGAGGAGAGTGGAGGACTTGTCCCACATGCTCTCATTCTCTCTTGAGGGAGTAGGGTATATATATAAGAGTGAGTCTAGTATAGATCATAAAACTGAAGACTGAGGCCTGGGCCTTGGCTTGGACTTGGGCTTGGGCTTGGGCTTGGGAAAATGGTCCCGATCCCGATCTACCTTTTATACAAACCAACCCGTCCGTTTTAAGAGTCATGTTTTTTATTTTTGAAAAATTTAGCCGCCCGCTCGCGTTTTTATTTTTCGAATTTTTTTTAATTGTTTTTTTTTAATTAAAATTTATTTTTTTTTCCAGAAATTTTTTTTTTTCCAACAAAAACTTTTTTTTTTTTTGATGCAGAAAATACAGAAATTGAAAACGCAGAAATTGAAAATGCAGAAATGCAGAAAATTGAAAAAACGAAGAAATGCAGAAAATTGCAGAAATTGAAAACGCCGAAATTGAAAATGCAGAAATGCAGAAAATTGAAAAAACGCAGAAATGCAGAAATTGCAGAAATTGAAAAAACGCAGACAATAGCAGAAATTGAAACTTGACAGCAAATGCAGAAAATGCAAAAAACAGAATTCTCCACACACTCCTTTCCTGCCTTTCCTATGATAGAAATTGCACCACAAGGAAGCGTAAAGTGCTAACTAAGCTTAGTGTAGGGCATATCCCCGGCAGCGGTGCCAAAAATGTGCGCTCCTTGCCGCACTGTCGAAGCAAGGGACTTGCCAATACACCGTGTGCGAGCCACAAACGGCTCCAAGCACACAACAAGCCTAAACTAGCAAGCTCAAGAGAACAAAGGGTGTGTCACTCACCGCTCTACGCTCGCCTTCGTGGTGGATTCCTCGCCGCGATGAAGAAGAAGCTGCAGTCGTGCCGCGCTCAACCGCCTCGCCGCCGCCGTGCCTTCGTAATGCTCGATCGCACACACACTCTCCCTCTCTCTCTCTCTCTCTCACACACACACACACACACACAAGGAGGTTAAGAAGAAGAAGATGGAGATGGAGATGGAGCAAGAGCACTCTTCAATTGCACAAATGAGAGAATGAGTAAAAATTAGGTTTAGTTGGCTTTTATAGGAGCTCACCCCATTCACACTTGGGCGCCCATGCTTAGCCAACTAACCCCTTGAATGTCCAAGTTAAAGTGCGCCTCTCATCGGCGATCACTCTACCTTTCTCTATTGGTCCGACAAGCCCGGTACCTGACTCTAAATAATACAACGTTTATAGATCATAGGGTGTCCGTGTGCCGTGAGGGTTAACACATGCCAACATTCATGAAACAAGGTATGCAGTGACACCTATGCATTTGTGAAGTCACCTAAACCAGGAAGGGGCAAGAGGGAGAGATAAGAGAGAAAGAGGGAGATGTTGCCATGCCTAGCCACCCTTGTGCCGCTCCGAGTCCAATACCCAGCATGCCCATTGCTTCCTGCTGCAATTAGTTTCCTTGCATTCACCTTCATTAAATTTGCAACATAGGTGCTACTGAATGAGGATCATTGCAGAGAGCGACAACTCATGCCAGCAAAACATTGGACACATGTAGTTAGGGGATGCGACACAACGCAATCAAAGAGGGCTTTCAATTATAACAGCATGTGTGAACCTTAAGGCCGGATCTACCGTCCGCAGACTATAATTCTGCAGCACATCAAGATCCACCAAGGCTATGGCTTGCAGCAAGTCGAGATATCTCACCTAGCAGCACCAATGAGCCGCGATCTTTCGTCCGTAGGACACCTTTCTATAGCATCTCAAGATCCGCCAACGCTGTGACTTACAACACGTCAAGATCGCTTAAAAAATAGCACCGATGAGTACCTAATATTGTCACATAAGAACTTAACCACCTACTGCACAACATATATTAGAGTGAGACAACACAATAAACAATCACTCACATGAAGAGGACTGAGGAGGCCTCCATAACTATCCTGTAAAATTTGTGGCAAATCTTGCTTATACAAGGTAGCAAATGGCTCTATACTTGACAAATATGAAGCATCACTCTTATAAAAAAACGAGCCCCTACTGCATGCCAAAATCCATGGCCAATGGTCTCTCTCATAGGCCGATTCTTCTATAGCAGGTCGATACCCCTCAGCAAATCCACTAGCACTGCAAGCCATACCTCTAGCTATAGAACACCAAAACCCATCAGCATTGCAAGCCAAAAAAAAAAAACAAAAACCCATTAAAAGAAACCCTTTCCCACCATAGTGATGGCGAGGTGCCAACCCCAACACCTGGGAGTTTACAAGCGTAGCTGTAGGAAAAGCCATGGGAAAGGAGCACTGGGAAAATCCATGCGACAAATTAGAGAGGGCGTCTCTCCCCGCAAGCTGGTGGGTGAGCTAAATTGGAGAAGTACAGAAGAGGGAAAATGGAGGAGGCAAGGCAAGCTTGTGGAGCAGGGGAGAAGGGAATATTGAGGAAACTCTAGCTGCCCACAAGGAACGAGAGAAGACGAGGGATACTGATGATGATGATGAATGTGCAACCGAGCAAAAGGGAAAGCCATGGAGAGCCGAAAGCTGTGCAAAGAGAACCATTAGAAATATTCCCATCCGGAGAGGCAAGGAGGGGTAACAAAAGGGTGGAGGGGAGCGAAGCCATGGAAATGAAGGAAGCGGCCTACTTATGAAATTTCCACATCCACCCATACCCAATAATGGACTGTCTCTCACTTTACCACCACTCAAAGAGAAAATTAGTTTTCTTGAATTTTCACAATTTACAAAAAAATATGTCCTCATTTTTCATTTTTCATAGGAAACGTTCATCCTTTCATCCCTCTTGTTACAATGAGTGCCCTTATGCACCAATAAAAAAACTGTGTTTTTTTTAAAAAAAAAATGTATATCATTTAACCTCTAAGGCTTTCAAAGGCAGCCCAAAATCCTTTCCTTGGTAAATGAGCATACACTTCATATTTCAAAACTCAAGACCTGTCCATTATTAGATTTACACACTGTACATTTAAATGAGTGCCCACTATCTTATTTCAACGAATCATCATTTTTGGCCTATCAAAAAATGCTTGAAAATACAACTCGGTCTTTTTTTCTATTTTAGTTCAGCAAAAAGAGAAGGCATCTCTATAGCCTTTGCCCTTTAGGCAGGCCAAAAACCATTCTCTCTCAGATGACCTCTGCATCAACAGATTACATCTCCTTCCCCCCCCCCCCGGTTCTTTTTCCTCTAAGCTAGCTCAACATCTTGGCAGATTAATTGAATGAAACAACTCATAATATTTGGTAAAAGTGAAAGGTTTTGTCCAACATTGACTTGAACCGTAGTCACCGCACTGAATGCTGCAGGGCATTGGCGAGACCGCCGAGATCAAGCAGATAAAAAAAATTCATTCTCTCTCAATTCACCTTTGCTTCAACAGACTACATCTCCCCCTCCCCCCTCCGCCCCTTTTTTCCCCGTCCAAGCTAGCACAACATCTCGACAATTCCCCAAAATGAAACACCTCAAAAAATTTGAACATATGTACTCATGCCTAGGGTGGTTTGGACGCCACGTGTGGTCCTTGCAACAGGCAATGATGCACAGAAAACTTTTGGCACTCGCCCTTGCTCTAGAGTACCCGGTTGAGGATTTGACACCAACAGGAAAACTTTTTACACTCACCCTTGCTCCAGAGGACGTTGTTGAGAGTTTGACACCAGCAAAATCATCTGTCCTCCTTGTAGAGTTATTTGGTGGAGACTTTGATGCACCCGACCATCCTCACTCCAGATTTACTCAGGCCATGACACCCATCCTCGGTGGTGAGTTACTATGGACATCATTGAGTACGACCATAACTGTGGCGATGTTTCCCTGCATGACCAACACTAGCTAGAGCTAGAGACCATATTGTTAACTTTGCAGGGTTGGTAGAAAAAATAGTGTAGTAGTAATGACTATGAGGCCCACATCATCACTGAGTCATGCACTGTGATGTTCATCTACATGATCAACACCTGGAGCTTGAGATCGTATTGCTAACCATGCAAGGTAGGTAGACATAAACAATGTAGTAGTATTGCCTATATATGAGTCCTTCACCCTATGGAATGCTATGGCTGAGCCACATTGCAAAGTTTTAGCAGCATGCCTGCAAGGTCCACATGCTCAGAGATGAGTCAAATTGTCCACAAGCTGGAATTATTTCAAGAAGCTCAGAATCATACCATCCACGCACCAAAAACACCGATAGTTAAGAACAACAACAGTGGGTACGGAGAGAAGGTCGAGCTGTATGTAGAATGAGAGGACTACTGGCAATAAGCAGTCATGGTTATGAGGGATGGACAGCCCTAGCAACCCATCCTCAGGGTCCGTCAGCTCCAACTATCATCATCCTTTCTCTCGTCAATATTGTCATGAATATTCTCTCTCTATTAAACCCGCATCGTATGATTTTTAGTTATCAGAATCAGCTACTGACTATTTCAAAAATCACATGCATTGAAACCCCATGTGGTAATTATTATGGATAATTAAACCAAATCACATGCCCAAAGAATTACTCTTAATCCTGCGGTATAACGCAATGCGGATAGCTATGGGATAAATTACCTCCCTGCATAAAGTGTCTTCATCTCCTCCCTAAACAAAAATAAATAAAGACACATGATGGGAACTCTTACTGAATCTTCCAATTCAAATGTCAAAATGAAGCATCTGTTGGTATTTATATTGAGAAATTTAAAATTTTATTGGTTTTCTTCAAGACAAGCTTTGAGCCAATGACTGTTCTTTCTCATGTTTGTGCAAGGCGCTAGAGACAACTCCTAGCCCCACTTTTTTTGTCAACATTTCTCTCTCAATTTGTCCATTATTCTAGATTTTTACACATTGCATTATCGAAGTGCTACACGTAAAACACACGACATAAGAAAATCCAAGTTTTAAATGTAGATCACAAATGAGCCCAAGTTCTTGAGTTTAGGTTCTTTTGACTATACTTGACTTCCACTATTGTGCTTCATTTTGGACTTTGCATAGAATATCATGTTCAAGATGTCACCCACCTTGTGTACACAACCTTGGGAAACTTTTGAATCTTGTTTGTTATGGCAATGAGTGTAGTGTAAACTCCAATACACAAATATGGTCGTTCACCAAGTAATAGAAGAGTGAGAAATATACATAGAAACATTTGATAGGATGTAACTTGGATATATTGTCCTTTGAGGATTCTTGTAGTATAGGAAGCGCTACAATGAGGAAATTTGTCCAAAGTAAATATAATATCAAAACCTTCCATATATGACTTTTCATCTTATGGTCTCTTATCAATGTGCCAAAAATTACTTCTCATAAACCCAAGTTTTTTTATTGATAACAAAGCTCTCTTTGAGCACTTATGTGGTAGTGATGTGTGTGAACACATTTACGACCATCGGGGCATTTTTCCCTCACTACAAGGTTTCTCCTCCTGTGCATTGTTTATATACCCATCACTTTAGGGATAACTTATCTTTCCATTTCACACTAAGTAATACTACTCTCTATTGTGTGCCTTGAGCTTCCTTGTCTTATGCAAGCTTTGTGTGTTTCCCTGCAACCCTATTTCCAACAATTTTTTCAAAGCCTGCTCGCATGGTAGCTACCTCCATCATTGGTTCTAGCAAAGGTTTAATCAAGGTAGAAATTGTGTTGCCAATGTTTCATAGATTGTTCTAAAGAAGTTTAAAATGAGCTTTTACAAGGTATTAATGGTTCTTTCAACACCATGAAATCATGCGAGGCCAAGCATACCAACAAGTTTGTTGAAGATGACTGCATAAATAAAACCAGTTATACGATAATTGCTAAAGATAAAA
Source organism: Adiantum capillus-veneris (assembly GCF_014529385.1). Taxonomy (NCBI): domain Eukaryota; kingdom Viridiplantae; phylum Streptophyta; class Polypodiopsida; order Polypodiales; family Pteridaceae; genus Adiantum; species Adiantum capillus-veneris. The sequence goes on from NC_140960.1 coordinate 92,649,854, forward strand.
ATATCATGGAGTTAACACAAGGTGGGCATGAAGGTATGAATGTACCATTGCTGCTAACAATATGTTTACGGGTACCGATGTAATAATGCAAAATGATGATGCTAATATTGATGCTTCTTCACTATTGAGAGAAGAAGGTATCCTTGTTGATGTTTTCTTGGCAGATTTTGCTATGTATTGAAGCGGTCCGGGGCGGGCAACAAGAAGAGCAACCTCTAGATACCCTTCAAGGCTCCCGTGCTGCTCAATGGGGCTGGGGCACAACACAACACAAACCAAAACAACAAATCCACAGCCAAATCCCAACTACACAAGGGGCACCACCTAGTTTAAGAGCGAACTAGGACGCAAAAGAGGAGAATCGTTACAGCAACCCACAAATAAGCAAGGAATTTACACTAACCCTAACACCAATGGAACACTCTTACACACTAAAACACGAGAGAGAGAGAGAGAGAGAGAGAGAGAGAGAGAGAGAGAGAGAGAGAGAGAGAGAGAGAGAGAGAGAGAGAGAGAGATGGTGCTCGGGCTGCTTTGAAGTGTATCGTTAATGATCAAGTAAACATAAATATATATATGTAAGAAAGAAAGAGAAGGGGGAAGGGGGTTCTTGTTGCACTAATGCCTTCTTACAAATCTGTCATGACCAATCAAAGTGAGATTAGTATTTGTTCAACATAGCCTGAGTAAATTACACCACAACACATCACAAGAAAAAACCACCCCAATCACTGTCTTAAGGCCAGGGGAGTCCTCTCCACCCTGTCGCCCTCTTACAGCATGTGGGATTTATGGCTAAATTGATAACAATACCCGGAGACAAGCTATCAAGAACTTAAATAAAACACCAAGACACTTACACATCATTATTGTCCATGACTTCACGTAGGAAGGGAGACAAGGTATCCATGCTTAGTCCAAATTCACCCTCCTTGATTCAGCAAATGTTGGGCTTACACTAGTAGGAGAAATAATAGATTTCCTACTCTCAATTGAATGATCACTCTCTCTTACAATGGCATAGAGTTCCCTTGCTAATCACCCCTAATACAACACATACATATGCCTAATGCCAATGAGATTCCACTCAAGAGCTCCTTCTCAAGAGGTTGAGCTTGGCTTCTCAAGCTATAGCATAGTGCTCTTTCTTCTCCTTTTTTGTGCTAGCTACACCCTCCTTTTATAGCAATTTTGAAGGCTAGGGTTACTCCTCTAACCATGGTTGGGTTAGATTTTCAGCAATTTACCTAATTTCTTTTGCTTGGAATTATCAAGAAGTTGGTGGGGAAAGAGAGAGGAGAGAAATGGAGGTGATAGGACTTTTCATAGTGGGTTAGTGTTAGTAGAGTTAGTATTAATTTACAAATGGAATTGGATATTTACAATGGGAGTATCCATGTAGGATACAAATAAGGAATAAAAACTCTTAAGAGGTAAGAAAAGGTGGATTTCTTACAAGGTTGATGCTCCAAGTGTCTTGAGTAGGGCCAATTTTGACGCTTGTTGACGGTCCACTAGCTTTTACGGTACATTTTTTCTCCACTCTTGACCTTCCTTGAGAGACAAGGTAATTGAAGCTGAGTAATCAACCACCATGATGCTGTCTTTTAAGAGAAGAGGCTGAATTTTGTGGTCTTTTGATAGATATGGGTAATTTGGAGGAGGAAAAATGAGACTAGCTAGTCAATTTTGGAATGGAATTGTGTGTGGGAGGTATGAGCTCACCATGGTTTCTTTTATTCTTCAAGGTTGAGGAGAAGGTGAGTAGGGTGCAGAGAGGAGTGGTGAGAGAGGTGGGGATGATGAGTGGAGAAGTGTGTGTGAAAGAGGAAAATGATAAAGTGGAAGAGAGAGTGTGGCTGCATAGCATGGGAAAACTGGGGTCCACTAATAAAATCATAGCTCACAGCTCGTAGCTCAAAAAAATATGAAAAAATTTGAGGCAAAAGTTCAGCCCACGAGATACAACTTTTGTTTGTATCACCTTTTCAAATTCGGAGAGCAAGTGAACTTTAAAAATTCAGCAAAACCGACTGTTTCTTTCCACTGCACAAAGTCCTTGTGGGGTCCTTCTTTGGATGATTCTTTTGAATACCTCCAAGAGTGAGCCCTCCATAGTGCATGTATGCATGCCACCTACCCTTGACCTTATTTGGTAGGTTCTCTATAATTGAAGATATTGTTGAGATCATGATATAAGTGAATAGTACAACTAAGAAAATCAAATACTGAGGGGTCTAAAAAATATGTACATGTCAAATATAAATAATATAAGTGGAAAAAATATGGTGTCAAAAGAAATCTCTCTCATTATGAGGCTACCATAAAAAGATAAATATTTTTGGTGTTCTAATTTTTTAGAAAAAAAACAAAATAGATGTAGGAAGGGAAAAATCACAATAGTGAAAAATATACACATAAATAAAACTAGTTTTTTTGGATTTTTATTGGGGTGGAGTTACACCAAATATAAGAGAAGCTTACATGAAAATATTTCTATATGGAATAAAGAGTATGAAAAATGGTAAGAAAAATTGTGGTAATGGTGAGGCAATGTACAAAGCATAAATAACACACACCTAGGTAGAAATATTTAAATAAATACCAAAATAATTATGAAAAAATCTTTTATTTAGGCCCTATATACAAAGAAATATTTACATACGCATGGGCCATAATATACTTATATTTTTTTATATTTTTTATTTTTTTGGCTCAACTAGCCCAATGACTAGCTAATTGAGGGTTTTTTATTTCAGTAAGGAGATATGGAAAAAGTCCCCTAACTCACACGCATCTATATACAGTGAAAGGGTGAGGGTAACCACAGTGTTTGAGTGATTTGATAGGGTGAGATAACTCACTATGGCAATTACAGAGAGCCGAAAAACGGATATCATTAGCCCTCCCCCAGGATATCATACAGAATCTTTTCCAAAGAGAGTGCTTCAGAGTCCTTGACAAGATCTTCATTGTTTGGCCCCTTGGAATTTTGGTTTGTGTTACACTCATGCTTCATGGAACAATACTTACATGAGATAGTTGCCTTTTGCTCTGGTAGATCCTTTGGTAGAAGGCTACTCAAGTAAGGCTTCAAGCGATAGCCGTTTACCTTCCTGGAGTGCTCTTTCCCATTCAAGTCCATAAGTTGATAGTAACTTGAATTGAAAGCCTTCTTGACTATGTATGGCCCCTGCCATCTTGTTTCAAATTTGGCATCAAAACGATTATCGATTTGATTGTCATACCTTAGCACAAGATCTCCTTCATTGATGCCTTTGTCCTTCAGTTTCTTGTCAAGCTTCTCCTTTGTCTGTGTGGCTTTCCTCTTATAGCACTCGTATGCTGCTGCTCTTTTCCACTCAAGCTCAGCTAAGGTAAGAAGTCGATCCATCCATTCTTCTTGATCATCTTGTGCTGATTTGCCATGAAGTCGCATTGTTGGAATGTTTAGCTCAATTGGCTGTAAAGCCTCTTGACCATAGACCAAGTGAAATGGTGTGAACTCCGTGGCTTCCCTATATGTGGTTCGATACGCCCACAAGGCACCATCCAAGAAGTCATCCCACAAACTTTGTCTTGTTTTTCACCATCTTTCTAATGATGCCTACAATGACACCATTAGCTTTTTCTACCAAACCATTTGATTGGGGATAGTAGGGTGTACTGTGACGATGTAGAATGTGAAGTTCTTCACAGACTTCTGTGAGCAATCCCTTTCTAAACCCTAGACCGTTATCAGAAACAATCTCCAAAGGTGTGCCAAATATACAACAAATGTGAGTGTAGACGAATTTGCTCACTGTCCTCTCATTTACCTTTGCCACACTTTGTGCCTCCACCCACCTAGTCATATAGTCTACAGCCACTAGAATGTAGAGTTTACCATTTTTTTTCCTAGTCAGAGGACCCATAGCATCAATGCCCCACTTTTCAAAGGGTCCATTTGCAAGCACGATTTGCCTTGGACCATAAATCAATCTTCTATTCCCATTTACCTGACAATTGTGACAACTTTTACACCAATGTTGGACATCCACATGCAGACTTGGCCAAACATACCCCGCAAGCAAAGTCTTCTTCACAGTTAATTCTTGGGAAAAATGACCACCACATGCCTCTTCATGCAAACCTTTTAGAATGGCTGGAATTTTCGTGATAGTTGGTACTCTTCTGCACACTTTATCCTTCCCTCTTTGATAGAGGGAGCCTTCTAGGAAGAGATACATGCTTGCCTTCTTCATGAGTCTCCTCTTCTGAGCTTTTGTGAAGTTTGCTGGAAACTCACCCTCCAAAATGTAGCCAATGATGGGAGCCAATGACTCCAATCCCTGGTACCTCGGTTGCTTCACAACAGCAGCCACCATGATGACCTACACTTCTTTCTTTACACATGCAACGGCTTGTTGTGCAAGTAAATCACCATCTTCATTTTGTTTCTTAGGAATATGATATAATTGCACCTCCTCAAATTGATTAAATAGCCTACGGATGGTATGAACTTTGGCCCTTAGTCTTTCATTTTTGCATGCCCAAATGCCTAAAATCTGCTTCACAATGAGAAGTGCATCCCCTTTTACCATGAGACGTTGTATACCATGGCCAATGCATATTTTTAAACCATGAAGTAGTGTGTCATATTCTGCTTCATTGTTGCTAGCTGAACTTGGTAGATTGAACTTCTCTTTCATGACCACCTCTCCACTTGGGTTGAGCAACACTAGCCCTCCCCCTGCTTTTCCTGTGGCTCGACAAAAAGCTCCATCAAAGAACAAGGTAAAAGCATTAGGAATACTTTTTGGTGGTGGCAATGGTAGGGTCTTTACTTCAGGCACCTTAATCTCCTTTTCATGCACCCTATAAGTGAGAATCCCTGCCAATTGTGCACGCACACTATCTTCTACCTTGAAAGAGTATTGAAACTCTTGCAACTCCATAATCCACTTTGAGATCCTAGTACTAAGATTCATTTGAGATGACATCCAAGGGAACAAATTCTCTACGGTGAGGATTACAAAAGGTTTTGGGAGCAAGTAGGATCTAAACTTCCTTATCGCAAACATGAGAGAAAGCATCATGAGTTCTGCCTCTCTCTAAAGCATTCATCACCCTACTAGCAAAGTAGATGGGCCGCATCCTGGTACTATAGGGATCTTGTTGTAGCAAAACTGCACCAATTGTTTCTTTCCCAGCACTAGAGCTAACAAAGAATGTGTACTCCCAACAAGGAGGCATGAGTGTTGGTAGCTCTGACAAAATGGCCTTAATGTTACAATAGTACTCTTCAAGCTCATCAGACCATGCAAATTCTACTTGTTGTGTCAACTTTTGCAAAGGGTGAAGTAACTCCGAGGCTAAGTGAATGAAGCGTGACATATACTTCACCTTTTGAATGAATGAGATGACCTCCTTAAGACTCTTGGGTGATGGTAGCTCAATAAGATCCTTTACCTTTGAAGGATCCACTTCAATGCCTTTGTAAGAAACTTTATGACCAAGCAAGATTACTTCATCCTCACCTATATGGCACTTGTCGGGGTTGAGTTGACCTCCCATGTCGTAGAGATTCTTTAAACCTTCTTCTACCCTTTGTAGATGCAATGATTTTGAGCTATAAATACAGAAATGATCAATGAACACCCTAATTGACTTTCCAAAGAATGCTTGAAACACCATATTCATGAAACGTTGGAATGTTGCAGGAGCATTTGCCAGACCAAATGGCATGACTCTAAAAGCATAACAACCCCAAGGAGTGATAAAGGTTGTTTTCAATTGATCCTCCAATGCAATCCCTATTTGAAAGTAACCTGAGTAACCATCGCACACAATGTACTTCTCATGACCAGCTACCTCATTTAGTATCTCATCCTGGAATGGGAGGGGAAAGTGATCTCTTTTTGTTGCCTCATTGAGGGGACGGTAATCCATACACACCCTCCACTTGCCATTTTTCTTAGGAGTGACAACAACAGGAGAGACCCACTCTGAATTCTCCACTGGATAAATGAAACCTGCTGCTAGAAGCTTTCTTACCTCCATGAGTAGAGCCTGCTCCTTTATAACTCCTAGCCTTCGTAGCTTCTGAGCTTTAGGTGTGGCCTCAGGCTTTAACTCAATCTTGTGTTGAACAACATCTACCCCACGCACGTCGGTGTAGTCTTTAGCAAAAAGCCTAGGAAACTTCCTTAGCACACATTTGAACTCCTCTCTTTCATCCTTTGTAAGTGTTGTTGATAGAATACCTTCCAGCATCCCTTCATCTTGAACACCTTCGTTCTCTTGAGGACCTACCTCCTCCAAGCCTTGACAAGAGGTCTCTTGGTTGCTTGGCTTAAACCTTACCCCCAAGACTTCGATGGAAGACTCCTCTTCAGTAATGCTGCCGCTACTTTCTTCTTCTGAAGTGCTATCGGTCCAACCTTCTTCCGTCTCACTTTGAGATGATTCTTCATGGAGCTGCTCTTGGCGTTGCTCCTTCATGTCAAAGACAACCTTCTTATGATTGTCATTCCTGCAAATTAATTTCCCACTCTCCCAATCCTGCAAAGCTCGCATTTTCATTAGCCATGGTCTTCCTAGGATAAATGGATAACCACTTCCCTTGGTCGACATAACATAAAAATCCACCGCTTTCTTAATGCCAAAGGCCTCTACAAAGACATTTTTACAAATGCCTACACACCTAGCCTTGCTATTGTTTGCCATCTTGACTTTGATTTCAGGTGTCTCATGGATGTGCATGCCTAGTCTTTGCATGAGTCCCTCTGTCATGATGCAAATTTGTGCACCCCCATCCCCTAGACCTTTCCTAACCAATCTTCCTTTGATGTAACAGTCTAGCACCGGTGTAATGTCCTCATTCATTTCAGCTTGTGCAATTTTTACAACAGGCACACTCTCTTTTACCTTTCTCCTAGTGCTAACTGCCCTTGTTAAATCCCTCCTAACTTGTGGACATAATGCAAGAAATGAGGCCATGAAATATCAGGACCCTTACCTCTCATGTCTTCCAACAAGTTGTACGGAGCCATACCATGTCCAAGAGGGAAGTCTTGGAGGTTGATACGACGTCGAGTCCTCTTGGTTTCCTTGGTTTCCTTTGCCTTCTTGCCTTGTCCATGGTCACTCTGTGATGTGACTCCTTCTTTCTCTTTACCTTTTCCTCGGCCACGCTTAATGCCATTGGCTTCCATGTCAACCTCATTTGAATTTTTCACCTCTATCACATGCACATTTGGATCTGGCAAAGGTGGAACTCCTTCTACCCCTTGTGGAGGTGGTCTTGGTCCATTTGGCCTTTGTAGAAGCCTTGGTTGTTGACTAGTTCCTTCACCTGCATTCATCACTGGGTAATTCAAGTTAAGTCTCCCTGGCTCCCCACGGGGACAAGGACAATTATACATCCCATGTCCAGACTCACCGCAATTCCAACATTGCAAGACTCTCCTAGTTCGTGGCTCTCTCTCTTCTGACTTCTTTGCTTGTCCCTTTGGACCTACAGCTTGTGCAAGGTGAATTGACAGGCTGCTTAAAGATTCATTTAACTTCTCAATCACTTTAGCCGTTACCTCAAGAAGCTCCCTAGATGTTGATACTTGTGACTTACCTTTGGGTCTAAGAACTTCTATTGGAACCTCTCCCCTTAAGCACTTGAATTTCCTATACTTCTCAGCAGCCCTAGTTTCCGCTGCATCAAAAATAGCAGGTGCACCCGCCTCAACTTTTACCTTAAGGTCCGGAAAGAGTCCGGCTATGAACCTCTCCTTCTTTAAAAATTCTGCACCATCACCAGGGTTAGCAGCATTTCATATCCATAGAGCCCAAAGACGTAGGAACTCTTGCTTGTACAAGTAGTAGTCATCTAAGTCTTTTTGCTTATGAGAAACAATGTCTTGCCATAATTTCTGAGTGTTTTGGGGATCAAAGAAGTATTTCTTGAAACGATTCAAAACTTCCGTGTAATTCCCTTTAACTTCCTTAGGCAAAGAGTCAAACCAAGTGCTAGCATCTTTCCTAAGGACCACCTCAAACATTTCTACACCTTCTTGATCAGTTACTATCCTCTTGATACGGCAAGACATCTTGAAATTCGCTAGAAATAATTCTGCATCCTCTCCAGGCTCTCCAAAGAAAAGAGGATATCCAGACATTTGGCGTTGGCTCTCCATTGAATTGATTTCAAAGTGACGCGTTTTTGTTTTTTCTTTCTTTAAAAGATTTACACAATAATATTTTCTAAATTGCAATCTATTCTACAACAAAATAAAAATATTCACATTAAATGACCTATGATAATCAATAAGAGGTAGAATGACAGGGTTTGGTGACGCGAGAATTTCTCCTACTCTTTGGGCACCAAACATGAAAACCATACGTTGTTGAAAATGGATTTTTCTACTAATTGCAATGTTTACTCTAATGTGTGGAGTGAAATGAAAGGGAAAAACCTGTATTCCTGGGCCATTATCCATGGTCTATGTATGACCTAATTCTTAAAACAAAACACAAATATAAACGTCCAAACTAAGGTCGTACCTAATGAGAGGCAAAATAAAAGGATTTACTGATGCGTTTATCTCTACCAACCTAAGAGGACCTAAAATTCTACGAATTACTCGCTGAAATTGCAACTTAGTATCAACAATTATGTGTACCTTTTGCCTTGCAATGGGAATGAAGGGATCATACAAATTCTCATGATTCATGCAAGCTACTTGATTATGCTAAAGGTTGAGCCTTCACAAAACATACACAAGCCTGTCCACAGTGGGGGCACCAATTTAAAGCGGTCCGGGGTGGGCAACAAGAAGAGCAACCTCTAGACACCCTTCAAGGCTCCCGTGTTGCTCAATGGGGTTGGGGCACAACACAACACAAACCAAAATAACAAACCCACAGCCAAATCCCAACTACACAAGGGGCACCACCTAGTTTAAGAGCAAACTAGGACGCAAAAGAGGAGAATCGTTAGAGCAACCCACAAACAAGCAAGGAATTTACACTAACCCTAACACCAATGGAACACTCTCACACACTAAAACACGAGAGAGAGAGAGAGAGAGAGAGAGAGAGAGAGAGAGAGAGAGAGACAGAGAGAGAGAGAGAGAGAGAGAGAGAGAGAGAGAGAGAGAGAGATGGTGCTCGGGCTGCTTTGAAGTGTATCGTTAATGATCAAGCAAACATAAATATATATATGTAAGAAAGAAAGAGAAGGGGGAAGGGGGTGCTTGTTGCACTAATGCCTTCTTACAAATCTGTCATGACCAATCAAAGTGAGATTAGTATCTGTTCAACATAGCCTGAGTAAATTACACCACAACACATTACAAGAAAAAAACCACCCCAATCACTGTCTTAAGGCTAGGGGAGTCCTCTCCACCCTGTCGCCCTCTTACAGCATGTGGGATTTATGGCTAAATTGATAACAATACCCGGAGACAAGCTATCAAGAACTTAAATAAAACACCAAGACACTTACACATCATTATTGTCCATGACTTCACGTAGGAAGGGAGACAAGGTATCCATGCTTAGTCCAAATTCACCCTCCTTGATTCAGCAAATGTTGGGCTTACACTAGTAGGAGAAATGATAGATTTCCTACTCTCAATTGAATGATCACTCTCTCTTACAATGGCATAGAGTCCCCTTGCTAGTCACCCCTAATACAACACATACATATGCCTAATGCCAATGAGATTCCACTCAAGAGCTCCTTCTCAAGGGTTGAGCTTGGCTTCTCAAGCTATAGCATAGTGCTCTTTCTTCTCCTTTTTTGTGCTAGCTACACCCTCCTTTTATAGCAATTTTGAAGGCTAGGGTTACTCCTCTAACCATGGTTGGGTTAGATTTTCAGCAATTTACCTAATTTCTTTTGCTTGGAATTATCAAGAAGTTGGTGGGGAAAGAGAGAGGAGAGAAATGGAGGTGATAGGACTTTTCATAGTGGGTTAGTGTTAGTAGAGTTAGTATTTATTTACAAATGGAATTGGATATTTACAATGGGAGTATCCATGTAGGATACAAATAAGGAAGAAAAACTCTTAAGAGGTAAGAAAAGGTGGATTTCTTACAAGGTTGATGCTCCAAGTGTCTTGAGTAGGGTCAATTTTGACGCTTGTTGACGGTCCACTAGCTTTGACGGTACATTTTTTCTCCACTCTTGACCTTCCTTGAGAGAGAAGGTAATTGAAGCTGAGTAATCAACCACCATGATGCTGTCTTTTAAGAGAAGAGGCTGAATTTTGTGGTCTTTTGATAGATATGGGTAATTTGGAGGAGGAAAAATGAGACTAGGTGGTCAATTTTGGAATGGAATTGTGTGTGGGAGGTATAAGTTCACCATGGTTTCTTTTATTCTTCAAGGTTGAGGAGAAGGTGAGTAGGGTACAGAGAGGAGTGGTGAGAGAGGTGGGGATGATGAGTGGAGAAGTGTGTGTGAAAGAGGAAAATGATAAAGTGGAAGAGAGAGTGTGGCTACATTGCATGGGAAAACTGGGGTCCACTAATAAAATCATAGCTCACAGATCGTAGCTCAAAAAAATATGAAAAACTTTGAGGCAAAAGTTCAGCCCACGAGCTACAACTTTTGTTTGTATCACCTTTTCAAATTTGGAGAGCAAGTGAACTTTAAAAATTCAGCAAAGCCGACTGTTTTTTTCCACTGCACAAAGTCCTTGTGGGGTCCTTCTTTATATGATTCTTTTGAATACCTCCAAGAGTGAGCCCTCCATAGTCCATGTATGCATGCCACCTACCCTTGATCTTATTTGGTAGGTCTATAATTAAAGATATTGTTGAGATCATGATATAAGTGAATAGTACAACTAAGAAAATCAAATATTAAGGGGTCTAAAAAATATGTACATGTCAAATATAAATAATATAAGTGGAAAAAATATAAAGGGGTCAAAAGAAATCTCTCTCATTATGAGGCTACCATAAAAAGATAAATATTTTTGGTGTTCTAATTTTTTAGAGAAAAAAAAAATAGATGTAGGAAGGGAAAAATCACAATAGTGAAAAATATACACATAAATAAAACTAGTTTTTTTGGATTTTTGTTGGGGTGGAGTTACACCAAATATAAGAGAAGCTTACATGAAAATATTTCTATATGGAATAAAGAGTATGCAAAATTGTGGTAATGGTGAGGCAATGTACAGAGCATAAATAACACACACTTAGGTAGAAATATTTAAATAAATACCAAAATAATTATGAAAAAATCTTTTATTTAGGCCCTATATACAAAGAAATATTTACATACGCATGGGCCATAATATACTTATATTTTTTTATATTTTTTATTTTTTTGGCTCAACTAGCCCAATGACTAGCTAATTGAGGGTTTTTTATTTCAGTAAGGAGATATGGGAAAAGTCCCCTAACTCACACGCACCTATATACAGTGAAAGGGTGAGGGTAACCACGGTGTTTGAGTGATTTGATAGGGTGAGATAACTCACTATGGCAATTACAGAGAGCCGAAAAACGACTATCAGTATGAACAAAGCATTATGGATTGTTATTATGATGTTAGTACCTATTCAGAAGGGGTGCATGAAGAATCTTCACAGCGGTATAATTAAATGGATCTTTGGTTTCCAAAGAAGTGTATGAAGAAGAAGAGGATGTAGACATGTATGAAGATTGCGTGCATGAAGTTCTTTGTGTACTTAACGTTTTTGAAATGGCTGAAGTGCAGGATATCTAAAAAAATTCTCCTTATGTTATTTTTCATGAGTTGCAAGAGGAAGAAACCAATAGTTCTTTGTTACATGATGAGGGGTTTCAAGGCTCTACTTGCCCAAAAGTTGATGAACATTTATAGGTTAGAACCATTTTTTATGGTCAATTGAAGTTCCATGTAAAAATGTCTATAATACAGGTAAATATAATGCAAGGGATGCACATGCTTCTTCACTTTCTTGGATGATGTACTAGCTATAGTTAGGTTTGGATACTCTTCCTACTGATGCTTATGTCACTGACATTATGGTTTCCGGTAAAAGGGAGTAAGTGTTCTTATTTGCAAGGTGTTGAACTTTTATGGGATGAGGGTGTTTCACTGTGGGTTAGGGGAAGATCTACTTTATTAAGGAGCTCATGGATGCTATGTGTTCTCAAGGGTATTAGACCCAAGAGATTTCAAGGATCTTAAAAAGCAAGTTCAATATGGATGGATTCTTTTGAGTGCTAAGTGTCATTGGTTGCTGTTTGATTTAGGAATAGCATGATGCTAACAAGGATGTTTGATGTTGGTGAGATATTATTTTATAACAAGGGATACTTTGAACTCTTTTAAGCTTTAAAATATTACAATCTTTGTTTTACACATCCAAATTTGTTTGTAGAAGAAGAATAGAGTTGGATCCATCTTCAGGTAGATATTGCAGGCCATATTATCTCAATGTGAAGTAGAGAGTCATAAGGAGGAGGAGGAGGAGGAAGATAAGCTTATTTCATTGGATAAGGCCTCTCCTTGTAGAATTTTGCTCAAATTGTTATTTGCTCAAGAAATGTTTCTCAGTATATGGTAATACTTCTCTATAGTGAAAAATATAATTGGTTGGAATTATTGCATGCATGAAGCATTCACCCAAGATTGCTAGTTCTTAGCATCTTCCTTACTGGGAAGAGATTCCTTTTCAAACATAAATTGGAATTGCTATTGAAAGTTGTAGGATTTTTTTTTGTCTTAGTAACGTCCAACACTTAGTAGGCCTTGCCTTCTAGTGCTAAACTCATTTCAAGAGAACAAAATACGATTGGAGTTGCACTCAAATGATGGACATTGGTCCACTTGTGCAAAGGTGCATTCATGGCAAAGTTTGTTCCTCTCCTTGTCTTTGCCACTGTACACCAATGACTTTAAGACTCTCATCCATGGTGAAGTCTTCTAGTTCTTGTCCCCTACTAGGAAAGATTTGGATGGTGTTGGCTACCTATTTGGTGACAACCAAAAATCTTTGTGATCGGTCGTTGGTCATCTACATCATCATGAAATTGTCAACTACCTTTGTCAGTATAATTAATTTAAAAAAATGGTTGTTGAATTCTTCTCCATTTGTTCCATGTGTTAAATAAGAGCATTCAATTCATGGATATCAACAAACCCATGGTCGTCATGAAATCCGTCACTTTCCTTAGCCCGCACGTCCACTACATCTATTTCAAAAAGGCAAAGCGATTTTGAAATCAAAGCGGTGATTGATCAAAAGTTATTATTTTGTTGACATGCTCGTTTTGCTCAAAATATGGATTTGCTACAGAGATTAGAAAATTTCAAAATTATATATCTTTAAATTTTAATTACTTACCGCTCTTTGGATGCCTCTTGAAAGAAATCTTTGGCTAATTTTCAATGAACTTGAGCTTGGAGAGAGCCTCAAAGATTCTCTTGTTCGGGAATAAACTTCTTGGTTGGGGGTGGACAAAGTATGTGCACTTAATTATACCAAAGCCCAAAGTGTTTAAAGGGAGCTTTGCTATGGAATAAATGTCAATGATAGTGAAAGGAGAGGGAGAAGAGCTTGTGGATTTCTAGCACTACAGTACTCAAGAAGCGCAAAATCTTGGAATGCCTAGGTGGTCCTTTTTAGATGGATAGACACAACACATTGCACACTTAACCCCACTCTCCTACTTGTGTGTAAGCTCCTCTTCATGCCCGCCATATTGCAAAAGTCATGCATTGGTTTCCATGGCTTCAAGGGCGCGTATGTCCAGTAAAGATTACACCTACTTTGATATTAATGAAAAGCTAAAGTCATGTGAGGGTAATGGTTGACACTCGTCTTAGCATACCCTTCCATATATTTATAGCCTTTGTCGTAGGGAGAGCCCCCATGCATGATTTCTATGTGTGGCCATGCCATCGGGCCTTGCCGACCTACCCTTGCTTAGGACCTTTTTCCTGAGAAGGGTAGGCTTGAGCGTGTAAGGGTAGTTGGGAGAGGTAACTGTTTAGTACTAAGTCATGGCTAAATATGAGGGAAGAAGCAAGTTTGGATGTGATCAAAAGTTAAGCACTCTAGTAGTGTGTGGTATTGAGACTCTCAAACTTGTAATGAGTATAATGCGCATAGTCAATGTGACTCTTCTCCATTGCACCCATGTCCCTTCTAGCATTGAAGGGAGTGGGAGCCAATATAAATGGCTACAATAGTGCATCTTAGCAACAAGAGGATAGGTTCAAGCATATAAGGGTGGGTTTGGTTTCCTACTTTGGGGAAGAACATGGACTTGTAGTTAGGGACAATATGGGTAGGGCAATGTATGGGGTGTGACACATCAGATTCCTCCCAAGCTGTAATACATTGGCATCATAGAAAATCTTCATTCACTTGGGATTCTATTGAGGCATCATGTAGCAATTGTAACGCATCCATTTTCCAAACTACTTCTATATGTCTTGCATCCATCCGGTGCTGAAGATCTTGCTTTTATACGTCTTTCAAACTTTCTTTCTTGCTTCAATGCAAGTTTAGGAAGTCTATGTAAGGGGTTTTGAACATCTATATGATGCATTACACAACCCTTTCCATGCCCAAAGCCTCAATTGGAAGAGACCCTAGCTCAAGAAATAGGTGCATATATGGTATTTTTGCCTTCACTTGGAGAAAGTCAATAAGAAAATATTGTTGGACATTCTCAAAACTCATTCCAACTATACTTTGAGATGCTCCCACTGAGCTCCTACCCCACACTTGATTTGAGCTCCTACCCCACACTTGATTTGAGCTCCTACCCCACACTTCATTCGAGCTCCTACCCCACACTTCATTCCCATTTAGAAGAACCAATGTCACAAGGTGTCAACAAGCTACTTCTTCCTACGAACACAACATTTGACATGCCCACAATGCACATGTTCTCAAATGCATAGTATGCTCTCTTCCCACATTTTAAATGACATACAACACATTTGTGCCACTTGTAATTGACCAAAACCTCAAGGCCAAGGCACTTAAATCTCTTAAGAACTTCTATTAGGGTTCAAGCCAAGTGGCCAGACACCCATCACACTAACTATACTAACTTTATATATTCTTTTTCTCATATAGAGTACTAAGGAATTATACGAATCTTTGCTGAGAGATCCACCAACACTCTGTGTCTGCTCTTCTTCTCCCTCTCCCTCTACATGCACCACACACTATTCAAGTGGTATTAAGGCTGAAGGTTTTGGTGCTACTTCTCTCTTGATGTTTCCCTCTTCTCAGTAAGCTTCACATCGGGGATAGATCAAAGCTTAGAGCTTCCATGTATATGGAGGATTGTGAGCTCATCACATAGAGCTCATATATCAAGGTGGCAAGGAATTGAACACTACAAGCCACAAGGGGTGAGAGTTTGAGCTTTCTCTGAGCTGAAAGAGAGAGAGAGAGAGAGAGAGAGAGAGAGAGAGAGAGAGAGAGAGAGAGAGAGAGAGAGAGAGAGAGAGAGAGAGAGAGAGAGAGAGAGAGAGAGAGAGAGAGAACTAGGTTGCTCATTTTAGAGTATATTGACAACATGTCACTATTTTTCTCATAATTTGATCTACACAACTAGGATTCAATTTCTTTGTACTCTACATTGATTTAGAGTGCAAGTATGTCAAAAATAAAAAAACACAAAGGCTATTTTTTGAATACAAATTGTGCATTCAAGTTGAGTAATGGAGAGAGAGAGAGAGAGAGAGAGAGAGAGAGAGAGAGAGAGAGAGAGAGAGAGAGAGAGAGAGAGAGAGAGAGAGAGAGAGAGAGAGAGAGTGTGTGAGAGAGAGAGCTTTATCTCAACTTTGGCATTGAAGGCCTCAAGAGCACACACACACACACACACACACACACTCCAATTTTCTTGACATTGAAAACTCATTTTCTCAGCTTACGACATTGACGGTTTCTCCTCCAACATCTAGCTACATGCATGAGTGAGGCTCCTCTTCCATAGAGAAGTGACACTTGACATTGGTGTCGACGTCGACTATAGGTTTTCACATGCTCTCTGGTATTGTAGAGAGCGTGATAGAGAGACGCTTTGTCAGTAGTGAGAGGTAGGTTAGACATTGCCAGTAGCAGTAATTCTACTCATTTTTGAGAGAAAATTTGGATTTCCATTATGCATTCTTGGCATTGATGTATGTTCTATGTAGTATTTCTCATGCATAGCCATGTACAACTTCTCAGAGATAACTCTCACATATCGATTTTACATGCACAAACATAGTCACAAGCTCTCTGGACATAGCAAATTTATAAGCATCTTTGGCAGTAAAAACCATTATAGTTTGAATGGGAGTTTTGGATGCATATGGTTTATGTGTGTCTAGCACTTGAGAGTACTTGTGCTATGTTGAGAGCATTTTACTTCTTGTAGGGAGTTGGTTCTATGATTTTACTTGCATACTCATTGGCACCTATTTGAGCATGTGTCATGTAATTTTGCAGTGATTTTTTTACATTTTGGATATATGTTGTGTTGTGGATACTGCCATTGTACGTCATCGTGGAGCCGATTCTGGATTGTTTTGGTAGTCCTGACCATTTTCTAAACTTTTTTTGAAAGAGCTCCTTTTAAGACAGTGGCTAGTCATGTCTACATAACCTTTTGTTAGGGTTTTTGCTTGAGTTTTTTGAAGCCAAACACTGGGGGCAAGGTAACCTACTATGAGGTGGATTAGGTTGCTAGAGATTCTCATTTGTGGCCTAACCATAGGATATGTGAAAACGGGTATAGGTGCTTTGACACCAAGTTGGCAATCGCTCAACAATTTCTTTCAGTAGTATATGTCAGTATATGCTCTATCAACACTCTTGATACTTTATGCATTAATCCTATCTTGATTTGGGTAGAGATTTTTCTCCTTGGACAGAGGAGACTCTGCCAAATTTTTCCAACGAGTCGTCTAGTTTTCTTACAACACACTTTCGCATTGACATTGCAGTGACTTTGTTGAGATTCTAGTTGATATTTTCATCTCTTTGCAAAAGAGACTTTTCCAAAAAATTTGTAGAAATATTACCGTCAACTTCTTGTCTCACTCTCTTGCACTTGCTCTTGTCAGTCATGGCTGGAGCTTCTAAGAAAGAAGAGTATTATATCAAGAAGTTTGATGGCACAAACTTCACAATATGGAAGCAGTGTATACTTAATATCTTGGTCAATAAGGGACTTGCAATGCCCTTGAAAGAGCATAAAGAGGGTGTTTAAATGGATGATCAGCAGGAGAAGCTTGATGCTCATGCTATGGTGATCATTCATCTGTACCTTGGTGAGTCCATTTTCTTTACGATTATGGAAAATAATATTGCAAAGAAATTATGGGAGTCACTATGCTCAACTTGGGATGGAAAGAGTTCCTCAAATACATTTTTTATCATAAAATAACTCATGCATTTGAACATGAAAGAAGGTAGCACTATCAATTCACACTTAAACGAGTTTAAAAGTATCTTTACTAAGTTAGCACCAAAGGGGTTTAATTTCAATGATGAAATGAAAGCCATTTTCTTTGTTGCTCTTTGCTTGCATCATGGGATACATTTAACACTACCATGCCATTAGTAACTTTTTCCCTAAGAGCAAGCCTGTTCTTAGTAATGTTACTAGTGTTTTTCTCACAAAAGAGACTTGATGTCAGTCTCCTGATAGTAGTGGGCATGGTGATAAGTATATGGCTAGTGGAAGTAGCCAAAGGAACAATCAAATGTAGAGTGGTCTTAGTCACTATCGCGGTTGTTCTGAGGATCATAAGAATGCAGGTATCAAGAATTGTGGGCATGACATGAGGAACATTGAATTCTATCATTGTCACAAGAAAGGACACATAAAAAAGGATTGTTGTTTGTTGCAAAGAGAGAAGGGCAAAATATTTTCAAAAGTTATGCACCTTCTAAGAGCAATGTGAATATTGAGGAGCTCAATGTCATTGAGTCTCCACATTTTAATGTTGTTTTTGACGTGCCACAACCATGAGATGTACTAGTCTTCACTGATTTAAGTCCAAATGTGTTGTTAGCTCTTGACAAGTGCTATGCCCAAAATTGGATTATTGAATCAGGTGCAAGTTTCATGTTACTCCTCACAAGGAGCGGTTATCCAATTATGCTTCTACACATGGTTCAACTATGCTAGGTAACTCTCATAATCTTGAGATATGTAGCATTGGAGATGTGAAATTGCCTATGCACAATGGTACTAAGTTTATGATATGAGGTGTTATCGTATTTCAAAGCTAGCTGAGAGCTTGGTTTTAGCATGACAACTTGATGATCTTGAATCTTGAAGGATTCACGATGGAGAACTTACCACACCACGTAAGTGCAGGGGAGGGTTTTTTTTTACAAGTTACATATGCATATAAGTTAGGGGTAGTCCCCCAATAATTTATCCCGCAATAATTTACAAGTTACATATGCATATAAGTTAGGGGTAGTCCCCCAATAATTTATCCCGCAAGCTTAAAAATAAGGGAGGGGGTATCATATTTATGTTGGGGGGGGGGGGGGGGGGGGGAAGAGAGAGAGAGAAGTGAGAAAAGGGGAAAATGAGAGAAGGTTTTTGTGTTTCAAAATCATGACTTGCCAAAAGAGCCTTCCCTCGAACTTGTGAGTCAAGAGCTACAAAGATACATGCAAGAACTAACATTGATTTGTATCAATTTCTTGTTTTGTGATTATAGTTCATTTGTTGAGGGATGAAAGCTATAAAGAGTTTATATAGATGAAAATTTTGATGGAGAACCTAACACTACTTTATAACCATGTTTTTTGAGTAATTCAGATGGGTCAAAATTGGACGAGTAGCTAAAGTGCAAGCTAAATGGGCACATAGATTTAAAGTCAAACTAAGACACATTAAGGGTACATCTATTTATTAGCAAAAGTGATTCCTTAGTACATTGCCAGTCACTATGCTACACGCTCTTTGACTAGTTTTACTCAGTTACATAACGTAAGACCTAAATTTTATATGTAAGATAGGGGTATGATAGTTTTTTGCATTGAAGTTGTATAATCGTAGAAAGGGGGGTCATATTCCCTATTATGAGTTGTATATAGGGGTTTTATCAAAGTTTTTTGCTCATAGGTGGCATCCCGTTTTGTATATAGAGTGAAGCCCTTGGGTCTTGTTTACATGATAGTGTTTGGCAATGGTTCCTAGAGTATCTTTTTGTGGTGATGCATTCCACAATATTGCCCGTCTACTATGCTAACATGAGACAGTATTGTGCAGCTCCGCTCTCATGCTAACAAAGATACTAGGAAGATGCACATCGATCTTAGATGAATCTTACTTGATGTATGATCAATGTGCAGGGCTTGCTATCAAGCTAGTTTTACGGTTAATGTATGCTAGATGTGGCTTTAAAGGGTCAATAGTAGATATCTTGATGATTCTAACAAAGAATATGCTTGAAGTGATAACAAATGGGATATTATGATCTAAAATTTTAGTGCTTGAAATGCTCTACTGGCCTGTCTTTACGGCTCGCCGATTGGAGCTACGATGCAAAAGTTATGATAGTTTGAAGTTGAGTTGATGGCAGATCGATACTGGATTGGGCAACTGCAACTGAGAGGTTTGAGATGAAGTGAATGCATGGGGCTGAAGTGCTCACTTTGTGGAGCGCATCTGTCTTTTCAGATCAACAATCGGAGTTCTGGTAGCCAAGATATCACAGGTTAAAGATTCACCGGGGCCAGTTCCGTAACGTCGGCTTGATCAGTGTGCCATCTGGAAAATTTTGAGCTTCAAGCAAGGAATGCTCTGTAGGCAATAATTGAGCTTGGCATTGGATTACTCGACACAAATGCCACATAGGACAATGGCAAGATAATGTTGGTTGACCTGATACTAGGTCTAGGCCTAATCTGACGCTTTAACATTAATTTTTTTGACATGTGAGCATTGATTGCAGAGTATTTCCAACCTAGCTATGACACGGATGCTCTAATTTTTTTAACTGAATGTGAAGGAAAGGCCTTTCTTCAAAAATAATCACTTACACTTGCATCCTAATGGCCTATGGCAACGTCCGCAACATTGAAATGGGCAACGAAACTCACGATGATAATGCCAGTCGATGACTAATGGAGAAAGTTGTGGTGCTTAGCAATGCCTTTATTTTCACTTTGCAAAGCCTTGGTGGACATATATGTTCAATGTGGTGCCCATGGAGGGAAATGTCCCCAAAATGCAAGCAGTCGGTTGCCCACGGGATACCTCCCATAAGGGCTTAAGGTTATTATTGTGTCTGAAGCGGAAAAAATAAGGGAAAAGAAAAGCATGAGCAGGAACCCAGACATCATGGAAGAGATTGCGTAGGGAAAGAATGGGTCCTAGCGGCCAGGGAAGAGTTGCAACGAGCACGCTAGAGAAGCAAAAAACCCTATCATCCCATGGCAAAACAATGCGGCACCATTGGCATAGGATTTGGTGAAGGTCGACCCCGGCCTTGCCACGGCACAGGCGGGTTGTCACACCACCGTGACAAGCGGAGAAGGGGATTGTTTTAAAAATCCAAATATAGAGAGTTTTTTTAAAGGCATAAATGTGAAGTGAGAGAAAAAGGCAATCAACGATCATGAAGGAGGGGAATTGCATAGGGGAAGAAAGGCAAGAACGGAGCAAGAGGGCTCGCCATCTCTCTTGACCGAATTGCCATCTCTCTCGACCGAGTTGCCATCTCTCTCTCTCTCCCTTATATTGAAGGAGGGCATGAACGAACAGGGGCAAGGAGTAAAAGGGAATATCATTGGGTAGAGTAAGATTTTGTGTTTCTCTCTCAGTTCTCGAAGAAGAAGTGTTTCTCTCTCGGTTCTGGAATTAAGGAGCATCTCTCTCACGCTCTCGGAACTAGGTATAAGCAAGAGAAAAATCATCGAAGAAAGATCTCTCTCTCTATCTCTCTCTCTCTCCCTCTCTCTCTCTCTCTCTCTCTCTCTCTCTCTCTCTCTCTCTCGTGCATGAGCAAGGGATTCAACCTAAGGAAGCAAGAGGGAAGCTCAAGGCAGGGCAAGCAAGGAGTTTCTCCCTCTCTTTTGTAAATGAGCAAGTAGGAAGTGACTCTCTCTCTCGTGCATTATCGTCATCAGCTAGAGATTGATTAATCAATATGCTAAGCCTGATGTCATTAACGGCCCGATTAATCCATAAAGGGATCTTAAACTCTTACTTACCAATTAATCCAAGTGACGGTGTTGTTAACAGCTCGCCTTGGCTAAGGATTAAGTTGTACTTAAAGCATGACTTGATTAATTGAAGTTTACGGTGATTGCCATAGCCTTTTTCACCTGCTGTTTTTATTCTCTTTCACACATCTCACAGCCAAAGGCCTGGCGCCTTCTCGGTTCACATTTTGAACACATATCCCCTAGCATCGTTGGTGAACCCGATGTGAAACGAGCCGGGTGGGAGGTAAAGATGGAGAATTTAGAGTAGATGATGAAGATGATTGTAGAATTAAGTGCAAACAGTTTTGATGATAAGTCAACACTTCCAAATTTTTTGAAGATGCTTCACTTGGTTCAAGGATCTCTTCTTGAAATGGAGACCGTAAAGAAGAAAAATCAAATGGATGAAGCTTTGGATGCAACCTTAGATGCGGTATACGACGAAAGGTGATCCTTTGATGGATATGATCTAGAGGGCTACCTAGAGTGTTATGAATTGGAAGCAAAGCTAAGAGAGATACCAGAAGAGTTAATGATCAAAACCTTTGAGAAATTAGTGAGTTCAGATTTGAAGGAGCTATTGTATCAGTAAGTTATGAGAATTATGAAAGCTATCAAGAACAAAGTCCAAGTCTACCAAACTATGCAGATATTTGAGGACAAGTATGATCAAAATTTGAAGATGTGATTGATGAGTGTATTGTACAAGATGCTACCTTCTTACAGGCTAATGATGAACATATAGTTGAAGTTGTGTATGAAAAGCTGGGTTTAGAAGATGCCCTGCATGAAGTAGAAATCTTTAAGGGTGAGGCTCTACAGCCTCAAGATACACAAGGTGAATTTCGCAAAGAACCTAAACATGCAGTACAGGAGGAAAAGAAATCAGGGGATCAAAACAACGAAGTGGCTAAAGCTCAAGAAGAAATTATGCAGGCAAATGAGTGTAACCATATTCAACTAGATATGCATAGATTTGGTTACATCTGATACTTTTTCTACTAACTCAAAATTAGAGAAAAACTTTTCTCGTATAGATTCTACCATAGATTTGATTGATGATACAGATGTTATAGGTCAAAACAAGGCTGCTGTTGAGAGCAGCATGACCATGGATTTGGGTATACTAGATTTGCCAAATTTGGAAATACCAGATTTTGAGGACTTGGTTAAGCAAGAGTATATGCTTGAATACCTGCAAAATGTTGATTCAGAGGGGGTGCAAACTCCTTCTTTGACAACTTTCTGTGACCTAGAGCTATTGATGTGGCAAATTGATCCTGAACTTGCTGATGATTTAGAGGGGGAGCAAACTTCTTCTCTATCAAGAATTTGTGACACAAGGCTCACACTATGGCAGAATGATCATGAACTTGATGATGATGATTCAGAGGGGGTGCATAGTGAAGTGCAATCTTTTGGTGTTGAATATGATTGGTTTCATTGTGCCGATGATACATACAGGGTAGTAGATGAAATTTTTTAATGTCCATGTTGAACTTTGTGCTATAGAAGTGCAAATATATTTGGATGAGGGTGAAAGACTTGAAGGGCAGTTTACAACAGATGTATTTAGTATGCATGTCATATGTGGAAATCTTAGTTTACAGCTACCTGAGATGTGCAAGATGGAGGAACCTTCTGAAGAGGTGGCCTAGATCTTATGTGGGTATTAGAGGAAGCTTTGGAAGGATTATCAAATATAGATGCTATGGATACCAATCAATCTAGATTCATGCATGAGCAACTTTGTTTAGATGCATCTGATGATGATCTTATGCAGTTATTGGATTATACTCTGCTTGATTTTAAGCCTCTACAAGATAGAAATTTGTTTTTTGATGCATCTTGCAAGCCTAATGAGGAGACTTTTGCCAGAGACCTAATGTATTCAGATATGCATGATTGGGATTCCAATACTAGTGAGAGTGAAGGTGCACTACCAATGCTTTTACCTGTGATTGATGATCGATAGTTGGATGAGCCAGTTGCACAAGGGATATGGCAGTATCTAGTGATACCTGATGCTATATGGGATCTGATGTTACCCTATGATGTGGGGGATTTTGAGTTGGATTTTGATCGAGGAGGTCCAGGGCAATTGACTTATATGCCATATGGTCCACGCAGTTTTCATGAAGATTTGTGGGCTACTATATGTTTATGCTCTATTGATTGGACATTTTGGTATTTTCCTTATGATCCTGGAGGATGGTGCAATTCTTTTAAAAGGAATGCTCACAGTGGGGCAAATGATTGGTTTCCCATTTGATCTTGGCGGCTACTAAAGTAAAAAGTTACATATTTGAAGAGTACCAGATATCTGTTGTAGTAGGTTGCATGGTACAAGGTTTTCGTTTCTAGATTATGCTAAGTCAGAAGAGTTTTTGTTTATGTGTTCAATAAGACTACATGGCTAGCTTCCAATTGACTTTTCTAGACAATTGATGAATTATCTTCACATCTTTTAAGTTGGTTCTGCTACCAAAACTTGAAGTAAAGGACTTGACGGCCATTCTATGTGCAGATAGAGTAAGGCATACTTTAGCTTGACAGGGTTTCCTAAAGCAAGCTTAATGTTCAACCGGTGTGCATCATTAACTGGAGCACCTGAGTCTGGCGTGCTTTATTAAACAGGTTTTCATAATTGAATGCTTTGGAGATATGGTAGATACGGTTCAAAGATTTCTGATGGGCACCAATCTAATGACTAAGCTAGAACATTGATGATAGGATTGAAGTGCAGTTGGCATAGACCAGAGGCTTTGTAGGTTCAAAGGGGATGGATGTCATGCATCTCCGCTCCCATGCTAAGAAAGATACCATGAAGATGCACATCAAGCTTAAATGACGCTTACTTGATGTATGATCAGTGTGCAGGGCTTGCTATCAAGCTATTTTTATGATTAATATATGCCAGATTCGGCTTTAATTAAAGGGCCAACAGATATCTTGATGATTCTAAAATGAATATTTTTTGAAGTGAGCAAAGATGGCAGATTATGATCTAGAATTGTAGTGCTTGAAGTGGTCTAGTGGCCTGTCTTTACGGCTTGTCGATTGGAGCTACGGTGCAAAAGTTATGAGAGTTTGAAGTTTAGTTAATGGCAGATCCGTACAACTGCAGCTGAGAGGTTTGAGATAAAGTGAATGCATGGGGCTGAAGTGCTCACTTTGTGGAGTGTGTTTGTCTTTTCAGATCAGCAATCAAGGTTTTGGTTTCCAAGATATCAAAGGTTAAAGATTCATCAGAGGCCAGTTCCGTAAGAGTCTGGTTGGCTCAATCGGTGTGCCATCTGGGAAATTTTGAGCTTCAAGCAGGGAATGCTCGGTAGGCAATAATGGATCTTGCACTGGATTAGTCAACACAAATACCACAAAGGACAATGGCATGATAATTTTGGATGACTTGGTACTAGGTCCAAGCCTAATGCGGTGCTTTAACATTAATTTGGTTGATATGTGAGCATTGAGTTCAGAGTATGCCCAAACTAGCTACAACACGGATGCTCTGATTCTTAGATGAATGTGAAGGGAAGGCCTTTCGTCAAAAGTAATCACCTACATTTGAATCTTAATAGCATGCGGCAACGTCCACAACACTGAAATAGGCAACAAACTCACATTGATAATGTCAGACGATGGAGAAAGTTGTTGTGCTTGGCAATGCCTTTATTTGCACTTTGCAAAGCCTTGGTGGACATATATGTTCAATGTGGTGCCCATGGAGGGCAATGGCCCCAAAATGCAAGCAATCGGCCACCCACAAGATGCCGCTCATAAGGGCTTAAGATTATTATTGTGTGGGAAGTGGGAAAAATAAGGGAAAAGAAAAGCGTGAGCAGGAACCCAGGCAGTGTGGAAGAGATTACGTAGCGAAAGAATGGGTTGTAGCGGCCAGGGAAGAGTTGAACACACCAGAGAAGTGAAAAATCATACTCACCCCATGGAAAAACAATTCGGCACCACTGGCATAGGATTTGGTGAAGGTCGACCCTGGCCCTGCCACATCACAGGCCGGTTGTCACACCGCCGTGACAAACCGAGAAGGGGATTTTTTTGAAAAGCCAAATATAGAGAGTTTGTTGAAAGGCATAAACGTGAAGTGAGAGAAAAAGGCAATCAACGAGAATCAAGGAGGGGAATTGTGTAGGGGAAGAAAGATGAGAACGGAGCAAGAGGGCGCCATCTCTCTCGACCGAGTTGCCATCTCTCTCTCGCTCCCTCTCTCTCTCCCTTATATTGAAGGAGGGCATCAACGAACAAGGGCAAGCAGGAAAAAGGAAGATCATTGCATACAACAAGGAGAGGGCTTGAATGCAAAGAATATTTTGTGTTTCTCTCTCGGTTCTCGAAAAAGAAGTGTTGCTCTCTCGGTTCTCAAATTAAGGAGCATCTCTCTCTCTCTCTCTCTCTCTCTCTCTCTCTCTCTCTCTCTCTCTCTCTCTCTCTCTCTCTCTCTCTCTCTCTCTCTCTCTCTCTCGTGCATGAGCAAGGGGTTTGACCTAAGGAAGCAAGAGGGAAGCTCAAGGCAGGGTAGGCAAGGAGTTTCTCTCTCTCTCTTTTGTAGATGAGCAATCAGGAAGTGACTCTCTCTTGTGCATAAGTAAGGGTTAACGTCCAAGCAAAGATTAACGACCAAGCAAGCAGCTTGATCAAGTTAAGAAGCGTCTCTCTCTCTCTCTCTCTCTCTCTCTCTCTCTCTCTCTCTCTCTCTCTCTCTCTCTCTCTCTCTCTCTCTCTCTCTCTCTCTCTCTTCCATTCATGAGAAGGGTAGCGGCCAAGCTCTTCCATTCATGAGAAGGGTACCGGCCAAGCAAGGGTTAAGGCAATCAGGGCAAGTCAAGTAGAGGAGAAAGACAAAGCTTGTGACCAGAAATTAAGCCAATGCAAAGCACATAGAGATGGAAGGTGCAGAATAATTGACAATAACTAAAGCATGATGATTAAGGAAGTGAGAAAAATTAAAGTTTACAGAATCCAAGGGGTAGCTGTTGAAGAAACTAAAGCGGCAGAAGATAATTTCCATTATCGTCATCGGCTAGAGATTGATTAATCTTCATGTTAAGCCAGGTGTTGTTAATGGCCCGATTAATCTATAAAGAGATCTTAAACTCCTGGTTACCAATTAATCCAACTGACGATGCTATTAATAGTCCACCTTGGCTAAGGATTAAGTTTCACTTAAAGCTTGACTTGATTAATTGAAGTTTATGGTGATTGTCATAGCCTTTTTCACCTGATGTTCCTTTTCTCTCTCACACCTCTCACAACGAGAGGCCTACCACCTTCGCGGGTCACGTTTTGAGCACATATCCCCCGACAGAGGTACCCCCATTCCTAGGTTTCTCAAGGTCAGAGTCTCTAGTGTTTTAGAGTACTAAATGTGTGTCCTAGGTCACTTTTAGTGACTTTACATATTTATTAGCATTTTTAGGCCATTTATCAGGATCGTGGGGTTTAAGCCTAGGTAGCAAAATCTTGGCAATTGCCTATATATGCAACTCCCTTGTACTTTTTTGACATGTTTTTCAGTGTAGAGTTGTAGTTATTGGGGACAAAATTGTGGGCAATTTGCACTAGGAGCTTGTGTATGAGGAGATCTATCATGATAGATATGAAATCCATTGTCTACCTAGCCTTGAGAGGAGGTTTGCTAGCAATCCAAATGAGATCATCACCCAATTCACCTTTTTCTCTTCCACCTTTGGAAAAACCAACATAGTCACATAGCCAGTGCCTTTATAGTCACACAGATGGTGGTATCATAATAACTCCCAAATCAGCATAGACACATGCCAACCATAATAACAAAGTTACATGTCAACCATAATAACATAGTTACATGCCAACCATAATAACATAGCTACATGTCAACCATATAGTCACATGACTACAAGCAAAAACATTGTGGTGAAGAACATAATCAAGATATAAAAGTAGCAACAAAATGAAATATCTAGTGTCGCCTAAAAAACAAAGCCCTCCCTTAGCATGGTGCGGAGTCCATATAGTATGGGAGATATAAACCTCTCATTAGACACATTGTCCATCTCTAGACACATGCAAGTCTCAACTCCTCTACATTTGCACTTCTCAAACAACCACACTCTATAAACATATCCAAAACATAGTCACAATGCAAGCTATGAATGTAGCTAGTAACCACATAACCATCTCGCCACCAAATACATAAAACATCATTGGTCTTATAAGTTGAAATAATTCAAAAAACTTAATGACAAGACCATACAAAAAAACTTAAAAATTGCTCATACAACACTACTTACTGATAGAAAAAATTTCTCTCTGCACCATCTCTAACACCATAATTTTTTGTGAAAAAGACACAATCATCTAACATGTAGCTACGGTACACTCGAGACAACCACTTTGAAATCTTCTCTCCACTTTCTCTATTTTAGTGAGGCACATCAAGACCAATATGATTCCAAAGACACATGATAAGCTCAAGCACCTATTTGATGTACAAATTGCAAATGTGATATATCTTCCTGAGAAAAGTATGCAGCACACCTTGTTTAGAGCATCCATAAAACTATAGAGATCTCACCACCTCTCTAGTGAGGATGTTGAAATGCCTTGGACTCACAGATAAGCCTCTAAGTATGGTGAAGCACAAGCCTCATTCTCATTTCATATGTAATAATCTCTCTTATGTGCTCAGCCAAGCACATGGTGACCAAGAAGCCATTGTTAACCAAATACTCACAAGCAAGATCCATGCAACCCTTGACTAGACCCTATGAGTATGTGTTCCACTTGGGAGCAGTCATGCAATCTAAAAGAAACTAGAATCAATATGAAAAGTAAAAATTCATGTAACAATTTGATGTGAAACAGGGTTACCTATCCCAAGGAATGGGACCAAGGCCCTCTACAAGCAAGCTCGTAGGAAAATCTATAATTATCAATCGAGGCATTAAAAAACCCCTCACACTGAACTTATATGGCACATTAACATGATTGCAGAGTGCACCATCCATGAATCTTATGATAAATTAAATTTGAAAACTTGAATTTTTTTTGGCATAGTCTCCTTTGTTTTATCAATGTATCCTCAAAAAAATAAACCATCCATACTAACTTTGGCCTCCATGTAAAATTTAAGGTATAGAAACTAGAAGGATGAATAGGCCTCTACATGAAATTCCATGCACTTACTATGTACTTGACCAAAGCTTCTAACATACAAAAAAAAAGTACTTCTGATGCATACATATCATAATAGACCAACCATTATTAATAAAGAAGTAATCTTAGAATCAAGCCTATAAACCACCCATTTGGCTGAATACACAAGCTCAAGCATCTTCTCCATAGCATTTGAATTTTTTTCCACATCCATGAGATTCACAAAAGACTGCATAAGCACTTATGACATGTATATACATGTGGACATGTACATGAACTCAACCACACCAAAAAGAAGGACTATAAGAAATTTTCATTGATAACATAGATATAGAGAACTTTTGAATGATTACATACTTTCTTTGGTCCATCTCCACTAGTTTTCACTGTGAAACTTCTTACCCTTTTTGTCATGGCCGCTTCTTCCAAGATCTCTCTCAAACTCATAATTTTTTGATGCCATATTGCCCCCACTCTTCAACATTGCCTACTATCATGGGCATTATCTCTCTAGGACCTTCTACTTTGACAAAAAAGTGACCCATAGTCTCAAGTTAAGTAGCTAAGTCAAATGAAGGTATCAACCATTGCACATCATCGGTCGAAAATCTACCAACTTCATGAGCAACCAATCTACATAGGGGAAGGAGTGGAGCATCGTCCCTTTTTTCACATGAAACTAGCTCAACACATCCTTCATCAATCCAAGTGACATTTGTTTGCCTAAGTGCCTTGAATGCTTCTTTTCCTTACCGTCATCCTCCCCCCCTTGACCTTTTTCATCACTCACCTCTTCATTATCATTTAGGCCCTCACCATCCACATTTTCCTTTGCAAACACACAAACAATAAAAAACACAATAACATCAAATCATGGACAAATAGAATAGGCAAGAAAATTACTATGTGTGTGCTCAACTTCCTCTTCAATATTACTAGAGTCTTCATCCCGACACTTGTAACATTTAATGGTCTAGTAACTTGTGTGTAGCAGAAAATAGCATAAACATAGTGAGCATTTGATTAGAATATACTCCTAATGAGCATAGCAAGAGTGATTGGATGGAGAGAGAAACAAAAAGCAGAACACCTAGTTAGATAGGCATGAACAATACTTCAAAAGAGAGAGAAATTAAGCTATTGACAATAGTTGAGTACCGAATTTACATGGAACCGGTCCCCCCTCTAAAAGGCTTTGTATTATAGGTTTCCCCCATCAAGGGAGACATTTTACGATACAATACTTTGTGTTCCTTCAATAACTTGCTGGTGCAATGAAGATGGAAGCTTCAAGCACCATGCACACACTGTAAAACACAACATCAATTCCCTCATAGTCTCACATCGAAAACGGCACACACCTTCAAAGATGGTGAGAGCTAGCAGGGTATGAGAGTAGATTGAGAGGAAGAAGGAGTATTCTTACGAAAAATAAGTATATCTCCTCACATAATCACTTGTAAAAGCTTAACATATCTTAGTAATTAGCATGGTAGCGGAGATGAGCATGCATTGGAGCTTGTCTCTTGGCTGGATTTGCATCACAAAGCCAAGAGTGGTTGGTGTAGGCCTCCCTTCTCACAAGCTTGGAGTAGATGATGAGCTTTCCATTAGAGATTGAGAAGAGTCTTCTTTGCTTCACACATGAGATTGTGTGAGTGTGTGTCTGTGATAATGCCTTGCCAAAATCAGTCCCCCTCTCTCTCTTGGTCGACCCCTCTTGCATTTTACTCATGTTGGCATCCCATTGGACCCTGCAAAGCTTAGCCAATGATAATTAATGAGCATAAGTGATAGCCTTGTGCCATGTGTTCCCCTTTACCCTTTTGGGAGAGCTTTAGGTAATTAAATAATGCAATTAAACTCTCATTGGACCCCTTAGTCTTCTAGCCAATAGGAATCAGGCAAGCCATTGGGCTACTCAATGTTAATTGGACCCCTTGGGAGACTATCCAATAGTCTTCTGGAGAGCTTAATTTCCATTGGTTCTTTTATCAAGTGTTTTAAAATGAATTAAACTAAATGTACTCTAGCCTATTTCTCATTGGTCCACCTTTATGGCCATCCAATAGGAATTGAATGCATCTTGGGTAAAATGGCATAGGGAGCTAACATGTGTCACCTATTCCCTTTGTGTAAAGGGAGCTTGCTAGAGTGTATGTATGTTTCTATCTCATATCCTACAAGAAAGGCTCGCCCCATCGAAGATAGGGATGTGGGGAAATGTTTGAGGCTTCCAACAAGCATCCAATTTGCCCTTGGTTTTGACCATTGGACCTAACCTTTGAATTTTGGAACCTTAGCATTTTGGAAGTTCTAATGGGCTAAACCTTAGGGTCTTTGAAGCCCATTGTTTTCACATTGCTCTTTTGCAGATGCCCCCCCCCACCCCCCCCCTTGGATCCCTATTTTCCCTCCTTTGGATCCCTACTGTGGCTGGTGTGCCAGCTTAACCAATATTCTAGCATTTTCTCCCTTGGTACTTCCCCATATTAAATGGTCAGTTTAATATGAGAAAATCATTTAAGAGAATTAGATATTAGTTATTATGACATTATCTCTCTCTTGAAATTATAGTCGTCTTAGACTATGGGGTAGAGAAGATAAAGCATATTCATTAGTCCTTTTTCTAGCGGATAGAGGATCCCTATGTTACCCTACGACATCGTTCGAGAATGGATGACTAATCCATTTGGTGCTTGGGAGCCTAAGGTGCCACAAGCATGTCTGTGCATTAGTCCTATCAATCTTCCATAGTAGAGTGACAAGCTCTAGTTGGTGTTTGGAAGACGTCGTCTCTGCCGCAAACTTGATTCTAATTATGCATATTATTTAGCATTTGTGCAGTACAGTAAAGAAAAAGAGAGTCTTATAAGACTAAAACTTTGTTCATTTTCAACATTTCTACATTTGCTTACTCTAGGGAAGCATTGTAAGCATTGACAAGGTTTAGGTTATCCTTTACTTGTACGACTTGCATCCATCTAGCATCTTCAAAAGGATAGTTCTTAAACTTAATAAGATACCGTCGAATAATATTACCGCCTCTCGATACCTTGTCTTCATGTCGGAGAACGGACTCGGGCTGCAACACCTCTTCTTGGTCCTCAATCTCCGGTGGGTCGATAGTTGGTTCTTGAGGTAGCTCTCCTTTGTAAGGCTTTAGTAGGCTCACATGGAAAGCCTTGTGTATGAGACAATGACTGGGCAGTTTAAGTTGATAGGCCATCTCATTGATTGTTCTATGAATCTGGAAGGGACCATATTATATTTTTGCTAACTTAGCATAGTACTTTTGTGTCCCGTAGGATTCTTGCCCGCCATTGTGTGCCTTATTCAAGGCTTGGGAAATTTAAGCAAGACCCAATCATTTTCTTTAAAGGCTTGGGCTCTTCTATGCTTATCAGCAGCAGCCTTTTGCCTTCGCTGTGAGATAGAGATAGATTCCTTAATCTTTTGGAAAGATTCTTGTAGGTCTCGGCTATAATCATCTGCAGCAAAGATCTTCCCGTGTACCTTAAGTACCAAGGGATTTTTAGATCTTCCTTGAATTACCTCAAAAGGTTATTTTCTCGTGGAGGTATGTACAGTATTATTGTAGGCATACTCCACTAAGGGTAAGTATTTCTCCCATTGGGACCTTTGATCTACTTCTTTTAGTAGATCAATAATTGTTAGATTAGCTATTTCACTTTGGCCATTCGTTTTATGGCGATAGGCCAAAGAGAAGTTTAGCCTTGTCCCTAAATTCTCAAAGGGAACCTTCCAAATTTTAATGGTCATTCTAGGATCTCTATCCGACACTATGGACATTGGCAATCCATGGTATTTGAAAATTTGTGATATGAAGAGGGTTGCCATTTGATGGGCTTTGATAGTCTTTTTGACAGGTATAAAATGAGCTTGTTTGCTGAATCTGTGTACTATCGTCCATATTCCCGTATTCCCATGGATAGACTTGGGCAATCCAAAGATAAAATCCATGGATATGATCTCCCATGGTGAATTAGGAATTGGAAAAGGTTGAAGCAATCCAGGTTGCTTACCTCTATCAAACTTTGTCTTTTGGCATACCACACATTTAGAAACATACTCTTGTATGTTTGCTTTCCTGGTTGGCCAAAAGAAATATGTTTCAATCCCTTTTAGGGTAGACTGAATCCCTCTATGAAAACATCTTGAAATCCCTTGAGAAAATTGGACAACTCTATTTCCTTGTGATTATTTATATTTTCTTTTGCTAAAGCATTAGGTTCATTTTGAGAATCTTTAACAAAAAATCATGCACATGAAAATAGAGCTCTTTATTGACTTATTGAAAGCTTGCATATGTACAAGGGGTATGGTATTACCCAACTCCTTAGCATCTATGTACATATCTTTTTCCCTTAACGTAAAGTAGATCTTCCTTTCAGGGAATTTAACATTGGCATCCATGCAATCAAACCATGGTGCCCCTAGGATTACATCCTCATGCTTGAGAGGAGGGATAAAGAATTCCTCTTTGTCCACATAGCTTTGTACATGGAGACTCAATTTCCCAATTAAGGGAGTGACTGAAGCTTCTTGCCCCTTGAAAGCGCCATCCACGGGTAGGACGTCTCCCATCTCATAGGCTTGGATGCCTAGCTTGGTGGCCAAATTTGTGGGATGTGAAATTGTGAGTAGAACCAGGGTCAAAGAGAATAAAAGCATCATGTTCTCTTACCTTTCCCCAAGTGTGGCATAGAGGATATCCTTTGTGGTGAGCTTCCTCTTCTTGGATTTTGACCAAGGTAGCTCTAGGAGGCTCGTTTCATGTATTCTTGTGGGGGCAAGCACAATAAGCATGCCCTTGCTCCCCTCACTTGAAACAATGTTTATCTTTTAAGATAACGCTCAAGCTCTTCAGGAGAGAGTTTATTTTTTCCTTTATAAAATCCCTTCTTCTTAGCTTTGTTGTTGTTGGCGTTGCCTTTAGGAGACTTTTGGACATTGTCCTTCCCCTTAGGCTCATTGTTAGGTCCTGTTCTCCATGGGCTTAAGATTTCTCTTAGCCCTTGGTTGGAAATTGATTCGTGAAGCCACCATGGTATGGTGTATGACCGCAGATATGGTGCGTGGCCTTTGGGAGTTGACATATTCCACCATATCTTCAGTTAAGCCCGCACAAAATTGTTCTTTTTGCTCTCCAAAATCCATCTTTTTGAAGACAGTGGAGAAGTGTGCCACACAACTTGTCTACATATTTGTGGATAGGTTCATAAGGAGAGAGCTTCAAGCCCAATGTTTTTGACATATCCCAAAACTTGTCTACATATTTGTGGATAGATTCGTAAGGAGAGAGCTTCAAGCCTTGCCATTCGGTGAGTACTTTGTTCTTGGCATCGGTAGCCAAAAACTGCTTCATGATGGAAGCTCTTAAAGCTTTCCATGTTCGTGGAGCTTCACCATTTTCCCATAGGCTAGATCATCATTGCCTCGCGGACTTTTGAAAATGCATAGCTACATGGCGTAGCTTAGAGGATTCCATGAAGCCCTTATCTCCAAACGCCGCATTGAATTGTTGGATGAAGGCCAAGACTTTGTCCGTAGCACCAAAGGTGCCATCATAGGTAAGGAAAGAGATGTTCTTTCCTCCCTCTTTGAACTTCTTGAGCTTGGACAACCACTTCCACGCGGCATAGGATTTCCTATGGCCTCTTCTTTTTGGTGGTTCAAAAGTTGCACCATCACTTTATGCAGAGGAGGAAGAATTTGAGGAGGATGGAGAAGAAGGTGACCTCTTTCTCGCCTTTTTCTTCCCTTGGTCTTCCTTGTCTGCACCATCACTTTCTTCATAAGAGAAAGAGGATGAAGAAGATGGAGAAGAGGGTGACCTCTTTCTCGCCTTTTTCTTCTCTTGTTTTCTATCATCCCTCTTTGAATTATGGTGTGGAGAAGTGTGCGATGGTCTTCTCTGTTTAGGGGGTGTTGGAGAGTGTTTTTCCCGCCGTCTTCGTGGAGCCATCTCCATGGAGGTGGCAGGAGACTCACTTCTTTCTCATTCTTTTGGTGGGGGCTCTTGAGTTCTCCTTTGGGAAGGAGATGCGTCATCAAGTAGTAGATTTTTGAGCCCTTGTATGGATCCTCTTCTTCTTCCCGAATCGGAGAGAGGATTTTTTTGGAAGTCTCACAAGGAGGCTTCCTAGGTACTCTCTCTTCTTGGTGGGGAGTTTGGAGAATCCCATGAGCACGAAGCTTCCATTGCACTTCACTTTGGAGGGATGGATTGCCCATGGTTTGTTGAAGCCTAGAAACAAGGTAGTTAACAAGCATAGGGACATCATTAGTAGCCTGCTCATTAGCAAAATAAAATCTATCAACATTAATTTCACTCTCTTTATTATTCTCAGCCATTCTAACAACTTTGAGGTGTAAATTTTTTTTTAGGTGTACTTTAGCACTTCAAGCCCTAGTCGCTACTTTTGTTTACCCCTTTAGAAAAGCACTCAAGCTCCTATACTCGTGGCTCAAATATCATTGATTGCAAGGAATGGGTCTTTCAACACCAAAATAGTACCAGCTCTTGTGAAGCTTCTAATAGCTCAATAGTGGCTAAGTTGTAGGCAAGCCCCATTATTTGCTCAAAGCAGGCGCACTGCAAGGCTAAGAAATCCCTATTCTACTTACTTAATTGCAATTAATAATACCAACCATTTATAGTTAGCTTGAGGACCTCCCTTCTTGAGCAAGAAAAGAGAAACCTTGTGCTCTGATACCAATGTAACATTTAATGGCCTAGTAACTTGTGTGTAGCGGAAAATAGCATAAACATAGTGAGAATTTCATTAGAATAAATTGCGAATGAGCATTGAAAGAGTGCTTGGATGGAGAGAGAAAAGAAATTATAACACTTAGTTAGATAGGCATGAAAAATACTTCAAAAAAGAGAGAAATTAAGCTATTCACAACAATTGAGGACTGTATTTACATGGAGCCGATCCCCCCCTCCAAAAGGCTTTGTATTATAGGTTTCCCCCATCAAGGGAGACATTTTACAATACAATACTTTTGGTTCCTTCAATAACTTGCTAGTGGAATGAAGATGGAATCTTGAAGCACCATGCACACATTGATAAAACACAACATCAATTCCCTCACAGTCTTAGACCCACGACCGCACACACCTTCGAAGATGGTGAGAGCTAGCGGGGTATGAGAGTAGACTGAGAGGAAGAAGGAGTATTCTTACGAGAAATAAGTATATCTCCTCACATAATCACTCATAAAAGCTTAACATAGCTTAGTAATTAGCATGGTAGAGGAGATGAGCATGCATTCAAGCTTGTCTCTTGGCTGGATTTGCATCACAAAGCCAAGAGTTGTTGGTGTAGGCCTCCCTTCTCACAAGCTTGGAGTAGATGATGAGCTTTCCATTAGAGATTGAGAAGAGTCTTCTTTGCTTCACACATGAGATTGTGTGAGTGTGTGCGTGATAATGCCTTGCCAAAATCAGTCCCCCTCTCTCTCTTGGTGGACCCCTCTTACATTTTACTCATGCTAGCACCCCATTGGACCCTGCAAAGCTTAGCCAATGATAATTAATAAGCATAAGTGATAGCCTTGTGCCATGTGTCCCCCTTTACCCTTTTGGGAGAGCTTTAGGTAATTAAATAATGCAATTAAACTCTCATTGGACCCCTTAGTCTTCTAGCCAATAGGAATCAGGCAAGCCATTGGGCTGCTGAATGCTCATTGGAGCCCTTTGGAGACTGTTCAATAGTCTTCTAGAGAGCTTAATTTCTATTGTTTCTTTTATCAAGTGTTTTAAAATGAATTAAACGAAATGTACTCTGGCCTATTTCTCATTGGTCCACCTCTATGGCCATCCAATAGGAATTGAATGCATCTTGGGTAAAATGGCCTAGGGAGGTAACATGTGTCCCCTATTCCCTTTTTGTAAAGGGAGCCTGCTAGAGTGTGTGTGTGTGTGTTTCTCTCTCATCCCCTACAAGAAAGGTCGCCCCCTCCAAGATAGGGATGTGGGAAGACTTTTGAGTCTTCCCACAAGCATCCAATTTGCCCTAGGTTTTGACCATTGGACCTAACCTTTGAATTTTGGAACTTTAGCATTTTGAAGTCTTAATAGGTTGAACCTTAGGGTCTTTGAAGCCCATTGTTTGCACATTGCTCGTTTGCAGCTCCCCTCCCCTTTGGATCCCTATTTTTCCTCCTTTGGATCCCTACTATGGCCGCTCTGCCAACTTAACCAATATTCTAGCTTTTTCTCCCTTGGTGCTTCCCCATATTAAATGATCAGTCTAACATGAGAAAATAATTCAGGAGAATTAGATATTAATTATTATGACAACACTTGTGCTTCATCATCAATGAAGCCACATCTTTTTGCATATGAATGTCCTTTTTTTTTTTGGGGGGGGGGGGGAGTGTCTAAAGGTCGTACATGTGATGCCTCGTGCTCAATCATCCGTTTAGGAACACATCCTGAACATGACTTTGTGTTTACTGTTCGGCGGCTTCTTGGGAGGGGTCACTATGTACAAATTGTCTATATCATGTGCGTTCAAGGACTATTTTTTAAAATCCTTATCTGTGAATTTTTCACCGAAAAATTTATCCATTTTCTATTCAATTTATAAATTTTTTTTCTTATTTCATTTTATGGTACGCTTTTGTATGAAAAAATGTGAGAAAAAATAAATTTTAATAACCCCTTCTACTGCACTTACGTGATAGTCACATAATTATTAAGTGACCCCCCAAGCATGACTTCCTCTTTATATGACTCCTTTTTGGTGCCATTAAATACATTATAGGCATAAAATAATTTTAAAAAACTAGGTTACGACTTTGTGCCTCTCTATTTTCTTCTCTCTTAGGTAATTCTCTCTCGCTCTCTCTCAACATCTCAATTTTTGTTTCTTTCCCTCCCTCTCTCTTCCTCTCTCTCTATCTCTATTTTCCAAAATTTTCTTTCCTTTCCCTCCCTCTCTCTTTTTAAAAATTTCCATTTCTTTCCCTCCCTCTCTTTCTCAAAAATTTCGTTGCCCGTCCCCCCCCCCCCCCCCCCTTCTCTCTCTCTCTCTCTCTCTCTCTCTCTCTCTCTCTCTCTCTCTCTCTCTTTAACTTTCTCGATTTCCACCCTCCCTCTCTGTTGATCTTTCTATATCTCTCTCATTCCAACT
>NC_140960.1:92689839-92759839 GCF_014529385.1 Adiantum capillus-veneris
CATATATCACCTGCGTTCAAGGACTATTTTTAAATATCTTTATCTCTGAATTATTCACAAATAAAATATATTCGTTTTCTATTCAGTTTGTAATTTTTTTTCTCAATTGCATTTGATGGTACCCTTTTGTATGTAAAAATGTGAGAAAAAATAAAAATTAATAACCTCTTTTATTGCACTCATGTGATAGTCACATAATTATTAAGTGACCCCCCCAAGCACAACTTCTTCTTAATATGGCTCCTTTTTGGTGCCATTAAATACACTATAGGCATCAAGCAATTTAAAAAAATTATGTTACGACTTTGTGCCTCTCTATCTTCTTCTTTCTCAGGCCATTCTCTCTCTCTCTCTCTCTCTCTCTCAACCTCTCAATTTTTGTTTCTTTCTCTCCCTCTCTCTTCCTCTCTCTCTATCTTTCTCTTTTGCAAAAATTTCGTTTCTCTACCCCCCCCCCCCCCCCCCCCCTCTCTCTCCCTCTCTCTCTCTCTCTCTCTCTAACTTTCTCAATTTACACCCTCTATCCCTATTTCTCTTTCTATCTCTCTCTCATTCCAACTTTAATACCCTCCCTCTCTATTGCCCTTTCTATATCTCTCTCATTCCAACTTTAATGAAAGGTCTCAACAAGAGATTAAGGACCATCCAAAACTATAAACTTTAAGCACAAATGCTCTTTGATGCTTTCTCATCCGTTTGTTTTAACTATAAATGGCAAAATAGAAGGTATTTTTGTTCTCTTCAATTTATTCTAGATGTTAAAAAAAGAGGAGATCAGAGCTCTTCGAGCATGTATGTGCACATAGACGATAGCTCTGATCTCCATTTTTTTTTCTATTCAAAAATATCTTTTGGCACTGCAAGTGTTTTGTCATGTCAGCCAAATCATAAAATCTTGTGGAGGAGGAGGATGGGGGGTTATGGGCCCCCTTTTTTTTCTAGAACTTGCTAGAAAACGGTATTAAAGAACTCTATGGCATTGAAGCATAGTTTGATGATATTGAAGAACTTCACGGTCTTTAAACACAACTGCTTAACCATGATGACCATGATCTTTTTTTTTGGTTGAAATGGCATTGAATTGCTCCATGATTGGAGGGCTATGGACCCCCCTTTTCTTGTCATCATGGTCATCGAGCATTATCATGGTCAACATACATGAAAGCATCCCATGCAACACAACATCCATGGTTTGAATTCTTGTCCAGCTCAAAACTTTGTCAAAAAAAGGGCAGGGAGGGGAGAGTCTCAATTGTCCCAGGGATCCGGATGATGGGAGGATACACCCCCCCCCCCCCCCCCCCTGTCCTTTTTGTCAAATTTGTGAGTTGGAGAAGCATGTACGCCATGGATTTCAAGATTCACGAAGTCATGAAGATCTTGCCAAGAAATTTCCATGTTGAAGAAACACTTGAAATAGCATTGAATTGTTCCTTGAGCATGAAGCTAGTTCCATGACCACAATGAAAAAAAAAGGAGGGCCACATGGCCACAGCCCCTCGATTGTTTGCTTCCACAAAGATAATTGGGGGTCCCTTGTCACCCTTTTTGTTCATCATGGCAATGGAATGCTTCCTGTTCAACACATCATTGAAGCATACCACGCAACACATTCTCAAAGAATACAATAGAGCATCCATGAAGTGCATGCTTCTCCAACTGAGAAATTTGACCAAAAGGGGTGGGGGGGAGGGGTGATCATCCATGTGTCCATGGAGTATATGCTTCTCAAACTCAAAAATTTGACAAAATTGGGAGCTCAATCATCCCTGTATATGCACACCCCCCCACCCCCCCCTTTTTGAAGCTTGTACTCCATGGATTTCAAGATTCATGAAGGCATGGATATTTTCAGACCTCACAAGCATGTGAACTAGAGACATGGGAAAAGATGGTGCGCAAGAGATGGTGAGCACCTTGAGCCAAAACCGGAGGGTGTCCTTTAGCGAGAGGACATAATGAAGATTGGGGGGGGGGGGGGTCATCATCCATGTGTCCATGGAGTACATGCTTCGACTCCAGCTCAAAAAAATTTCAAGAAAAGGGGGCTCGGTCGCTCCCGTGGGTGTAGGCAATCCCCCTCCCCTTTTTGTTTGACAAATCTTTGAGTTGGAGAAGCTTGTACTCCATGGATTTCAAGATTCAGCAAAGCATGAAGATTTTCATACCTCGCATCTCATAGGCATGGGAACTAGAGCCATGGAGAGAAGATGGTGGCAAGAGATGGTGAGCGCCTTGGGCCGGAACCGGAGGGGGTTATATAGCGAGAAGACATAGCCATTTCCATACCTAGAGAGGACATAGACATAGCAATAATTGTAGCCAAAGAGATACCAATAGCCAACAAAAGAGAGGGGAGAAGAAGGGAGAATGATAGAGGACGACAAAGGGAGAAACAAAAAAAAAAAGAAAAAGAAAATTTTAGGGTAACTTTTAGGTTGGGAGATAGTTCAACTAGGCCTTTAAATGTAAAAATAAAACATACATACATCTATACAAGCACATATACACATATAATTTTTTTTTATTAAACTCTAATTGTAGCAATAATCGAGGCAATTATAAAAAAATGCATGATACACACAAATTTACATATAAAAATGTATAATACTAAGATATAGATAAATACATAGATATTTATATGTCTATTTGAAATGTCAATGATATATTAATATATGTATATATGTGTATGTGTGTGTGTAAACACACATAACTATATATAGGTATTATTGAAATATTTATAGTATATTAATGCATT
This sequence comes from Adiantum capillus-veneris, assembly GCF_014529385.1. Lineage (NCBI taxonomy): Eukaryota > Viridiplantae > Streptophyta > Polypodiopsida > Polypodiales > Pteridaceae > Adiantum > Adiantum capillus-veneris. The sequence continues at coordinate 92,692,598 of NC_140960.1, forward strand.
CATGTATAAGTTCTTATATTAAAAAATTATATGAAATTTGAAACAAAAAGAAAGGAAAAAGAAAATTTAGGGTAACTTTTAGGTTGGGAGAAAGTTCAACTAGGCCTTTAAACGTAAAAATAAAACATACATACATCTATACATGCACATATACACATATACATTTTTTTATTAAACTCTAATTGTAGCAATAATCGAGGCAATTATAAAAAATGCATGATACACACAAATTTACATATGAAAATGTATAATTATTAATATATACATAAATATATAGATATTTATATTCCTATTTGAAATGTCAATGAAATATTAATATATGTATACATGTGTATGTGTGTGTAAACACACATAATTATATATAGGTATTATTGAAATATTTATAGTATATTAATGCATTCATGTATAAGTTCTTATATTACAAAATTATATGAATTTTGTAAATATGGATATATAGAAATTATTTATACATATAAAAAAGTTAATATTAAGCTATACAAAAATATATAGATAGTTATATGCCTATTCATATATTTTCAAACACAAATATATAATTTTTTGAAATATCAACGATATATAAATATGTGTGTGTGTGTGTGTGTGTGTGTGTGTGTAAGCACACATAGTTATATATGTATTATTTAAATAGCAATGGAATATTACTGCATACATATATAAGTTCTCACATTAGGGAAAATTTGGACTCACAAAGGGGCATTATAAGGAGTTTGACTTCCTCTTTCATGTCCAAAATGAGCGTGCGGTAAAATTTATGCAAATCAATTCTAAACTTGGCGAAGATTTGATAGTTAGAATCTACTCTCCAAGATCTATCTATTGATATATAGCACGTCATGAGATTCCTCATATTTTAAAAGATTCTATTTTTTATTCTTTAGATTCTAGACGGAGTTGTCACATATAGAAAATAGAATCTTTTAAAATATGAAGAATCTCATGGCGTGCTATATATCAATAGAAAGAGCTTGAAGAGTAGATTCTAATTGTCAAATCTTCGTCAAGTTTAGAGTTGATCTGCAAAAATTTTACTCCACACCCATTTTGGACATGAGAGAGGAAGTCAAACTCCTTATAAGGCCCCTTTGTGAATCCAAAGTCTCCCTTATTAGTATTAGAAACTCATATGGATTTTGTGAATATGGATATATAGAAAAATTATTCATGGATAATTTCTATGTATATCCATATTAACAAAATCCATATAATTTTCTAATACACATACACAGTGATGTGTGTTTGGACAAGCCGTGGTATGAACTCCCTACTTACTACTAAGAAGGACACACTCACTTTGGATCACCCTTTGTGCCAATCACATTGGTGAAGGCGTTGGGCGCTTCTTGTTTGGGAGCTTAGTTATTTTGGCTTCTAGGGCATACCTTTCAGCTATGGTGTTTTCCTGGGATATTGGGTAGCGAGAGATTGAGCACATTCTGTTGCACCCTCGGGGGTTTTTCTTGGTTGTGCCTTATGATAGCTCTGGCTGCATGCAAAGTAACCCCTGAGTAGTCTTCAAGAAGTGCGACCACCACCTTGATCTACAGATCTCTGCTTCACATCGATTCGAATCTCAATAGATTTTTCCACTAATATCGTAAAATCCTCAGGTTTACAATTGTAGTCAATAGCTGCCATTATGTTTCTCTTTCTCTGTGCCCCTTGACCTATCCTCTTTCCTCGCCATGTTTTTTCTTCTACTCCTTGATCATTTGTTGTGCTCTCATCAGAGTTGCAACCAAGGTGTGTGCAAATTAGAGATGCCACCGCCAAGTACTCCCTGCTGCCTAGCTCTTCCATCACCTCTAGTCTAGCCGTCACGTTAGCATATTCTTGCCCAATCTACATCTGCTCCACCCTACTACACGGACTACAATAGCAACACCTCTTGCCCACTAATCTCTTGCCGCCTTCCATTACTTCCAGCTAGTCAAAAAATGCCCCTCGACAGTTTGTGAAACTCTACAAATTTGATGAGGTTGATGGCTCAACTTAACATTAGAAGTGGACTGTCAAATATTGTTAAACACTGGGTATAGTATGGGTGCATGCATTGCTGCTCTATTGGTGCTTTTAGTGGAAGCTCCATATTTTTCCTCCCTAAGGTCTCCAAGATAGCATTATTGCTACCAACCAGAGTTTGATCTTGTGCCAGTTTTATTCTCAATTCCCTCACAAAACTACCTTCAACTTCCAAGATTCCAAGTAAAATCCAAGCTTTGTCTTATTTAGAAGATTCCAAGTAAAATCCAAGGTTTGTCTTATTTAGCATAGTCTGTTTAGGATGAATAAGCCCCACACCAAAGCCCTTACGGATATGAATGTATATCACAAAAATATTGTGTCCATGCTAGTATAAGGCAATCCTTATCTCCTTGCCTTATCCATGTACAATGGGATATTGACCTATTATATAATACATGAGTGAGTGGTGTTCTATGCCTTAAAATTGATGTGCACACGTGGCATGATGATGTGAACCCTCTTGTCTAGTTCAATCCCTAGCTCAATCTCGAAGTCATAAGTTATTGTATGATCACTCCCCCCGTATGAGGCATTGGAGTTGATCCCTCTTGTCAAGTCTATACTCAACCCAAAATTGTAAAAAGGTACCCCTGTCTTTTTCTGCCTAAGGGGGGGAGGTGTGGTGTGTGTTTGGACAAGGCAAGGTAGGAACTCCCATGCAATGGCTAGCTACTAGTATGAATAGAGGTTCCTTCTCCAAGAAGGAAATCCAGTGCAACTTAGTTTGGTCGATGCTATGAGGAGCACAATGCAAGGTTATGGGTTCTTGGAGGTACATTTTGAAGAAGCAGTAAGGCAGATATAAAGGTCAAGGGCATTCAAAGGGCAGCGGATGTGTATGCTTAATGTGGCTTTTTGGGCCAAAGTACTCTACTATGGTGCTTTTCAAAGGTGTCTGATCAAAGTGCACAAATGGAAGTGCCAAAGGTGGCCCTCGTTGTGTTCTCCAAGCCAATCTAGATGGCTCCTCAATCAAAGCTACAAAGTGCAAGTTATGGTACTTTGAAGCAAAAAGTGGTTTACAAATCGTCGCCAAATTGGCCAATTGCAGATGGATGGTTAGAGTGGATGTGAGTGCATGGGCCTAAATTACTCGACTTACGAATCATGTTGGTCTTCTTGGATTAGCAATCGGAGTTCAGATGGCCACGTTATGGGAAATTAAATTTTTATTAGGGGCAGTTATGTGCCTTGACAAGTGTGGCATCATGGATTTTCTTGAGCTCAATAGGGTCTAAATGGGTACTATGCAACATGCAAAGTCCCTGGAAGTTACAGAATGTCAATCAGGATTGTGGGCAACAAGATACACATAGTCAAAGTTGGGTGACAATCACTACGGAAGGGAGTCAAATATTTCTTTTTGTTTCTAAGCGCATTGTTCAAGGCTGAGGAGAAGTCAAAAGACGAAAATATCCTCGGGCTTTAAAGGCAGTGTTGTAAAGATTTTCCATGGCTTTATAGTCCGGAGATCCAAGTCCGAAGCAGGAAATGGAAGGTGGTCAAATTACCATAAAAAAAGGGTTTTTATGTTCACGAGGGTGTAAGCATGTTAACGTGTCACCGAAAATGTTGTCCGAGACAAAGCTAGGTAGTAGTGCTTGATAGTGAGAGATACCCTTCCCCGGGTGTCTATGCATAAAATATACAATTTGCACCTTTATACAAATTTCAATATACATCAGAGTTGCAGAAGCGTTTGCATAGGGGAGGAACTCTCAGCGCCCGACCAAGCATGGAGTTTAGGCCATGAGCCGGAATGCATCCAGAGGCACCTAGCGACTAGTGCTACCCTGAATGGGTGTTATGCCTGAAAGCGTACTTCAAGAAAAATATAACATTGTGAGGTTGAATATATGTGTACATAGCATTGCAGGAAGAAAGAGAGAGAGGATGAAATAGAGTGCACAGAGACGTGAGAGAATGACCATAGAGAGTCTTTAAATGCCCCATCTAAATGAACATGCAACCATATATTAATGCAATGGAAAAGTCTGGGTATACTATAACATTAAAAAAATATAAGTAGCAGAGCTCCGGACCCTCTGTACGGATCAACCAGCCCACCCTTCCACTCCGTCTCTACAACGACTAGAGAGAACTTCACTTCGCTGGGAGCGAGCCAGAACACCTCTAACCTACTTGAGCCAAACATAAGGTGAGGCCTCTTCGCCTCCCTCCATGAACGCGAGCTCTGAAAGGATCCAAGTACTAGTAGGTGGTAGGGTATCAACACCAACCATACCAGTTTAGGCGCCATGCCTCTTCGATGCGTAGCACCTGGTGTTTACGCAAAGCCAGGGCAAAATCCCCACGCGTTAACCGTGTAGGTCATTCAACCACCCAAAGCACTAACTGTGTAGATGAGCCCAACAAAAAGAAGAAGACCTAGGAAACACCCCCGATCTAGCAAAACCCTAGGTCAAGGACCCTTTTGTCTAAATTGGCTAAGTGATATAGGCAATCCTAGTGTTGTAGCGATGCTACCATGAGAAACATAACACATGAGTCCAATGACAATAGCACTTTCCATGTGCACAAACAATCTTTTCCAAGCAGTTTAGACTATACACGGTCTCTATCCTTACATGTCTATTATAAACCATCCTTATCACTTCGTAATCTACTCCCAAAATCATAAATCATAATCCAATCACATGACATGGGTGATCACTCCACCCAACTCGGGTAAAGCACAATCAATCCTGCATAACCACTTTAGAACATAACATGGCTACAAAACATTTTGGCAGCATTTTGACAACATAACCATATCCAGCAAAAAAAAACCAAGAGCCACACCGACTTCCACCATAAAATCGCAACCATAATCCATGAGGGAATCTCAACCCTTAACCACAAATCATATTCACACTCAACCAGCTCCCACACTTAGAGTTTTATATATCCATTGTAGACAATCAGAGTCCACACACGTGACTCTTAAGACATGAGATTTTCATGCATAAAAGAAGTCCGACCAACAGCTAAAAATGATATAAAAATCCAATTTTGACAACATCCAACAATGCAAAGTTCATGCATCACATCTACACTTCACCTCTCTAGCACATGGAGCTAGTTTTGACCTAGTGAGGGCGAGCTTTTTGAAAATGGGGCCTCTAAACCCAAACCAATGGGCCTACCCTCACAAAATGTTCGTAAAGAGGTACGCACACTACTTGGGGCACCACCTTCTTTTGGGAGTGGAGAAGTGATGCATGGTTTTTAGGACCCCTTCTGAAGATGCAATAAAGGCACAGTCAAATGTTGGGGAGATGAGGATACTCTAGTCCAAGGAATCTCGAAAGAGAAGAAAAATCTACTTCACAAGCACCAAAGAGTAAAAAGTGTCATGGACAGAAGATACGTGGGAACGAGCTCTTATGCATGCCTACAACCTATATCTTACAGAATAGCCCATTCTAGGTGTGAATTTCTAGTGAAATTTACACGAGGATGTTCGTGTGGACTCACAGCAAAGCATACTCCGTTTTCACTTTTTTATCGACAGTAAATATTTTTTACCTACAGTAAATATTTTTCACCTACATGGTAAATACAAATCACTTTTTACCTACAGTAACGTTTTTTACCCATGGTAAATATTTTTTACTGCACCATAAGTATTTGGTAGGTAACAGTTCACTGTTACTAGAAGCAGTGATTGGGCATCAACAATGCAGTTACAGGAGGAGAAAAGGGGAAAATCTTATGGTAAAGGTGAGTCAACAAGGATAAAGACTTTTGAGTTGAAAAGAGACATGCTGATTTTTTCAAAGAACACATGTCAAAAGAAGCCATGGTTGCGGATTTTTTGAGAATTTGATATTCAGGAGGACCCAACTGACATGTGCAGAACCTCCAGTTTCAACAGCCACCTTACCTGCTCTTAAATGCTGGTCAAGGCCTTATCCCCATGTGTCACAATCAGAAAAATCAGCATTTACCCTCCCCTCTCACATTACTCTAGAGAATATCTTGATGGTGACATATCAGGTGACCTCAATCTGTTGACCACCCTAAGCAAAAAGTAACCCCAATCAGCGGATTTAAGCATGTTTATCCCTAATCCTAAACCCTCTCAGAAACCTATATAAGGAGGCCTTCTCTCACTCAAAAGAACAACACTTCACCCACTTCACCAAGCAATGAAGCTATGACGACATTGCTCACAAGGAGGAGCTATGGATGGAGCTCTACTCTCTCTCCCCCTCTCTCTCTCCCTCTAGTATGCTACATTACTAGCCCTAAAACCTAAATAAGGAGTCTTCTCTCATGCTCCATGGCCACCATCCTCACCATCATTCTCTAAGGTATTGATGTGTTGCTAGTAGGATCATACCTACTTGCTGGGTTGATTGTTTTTGACAAGGGATTATGCCATCCTTGGCTTGCTTCTCTATATCCTTGTTATGTATGATCAGATGCCATTGTATTGTTAAGCTGATGTCTTGTGTATATATATGCTACATAAGGTCCCTAAGCTTCGTTTCTATGTATTTTGCCATATGTTTTGATGCCATCATAATGCTAGAAGTCTCACTTGCCTATGTGCACTATGTGTGAGGTCCCTAAACCTCTTAATTTAGGGTGGTGCCCCCTTTGTTTTGTTCTTTGCTTGTTTACATGAGGCGTGGTTTGTGGAGTGTGCACGAGTACAGAGGCCACCCGATTGCACTGCTCTTTTTCCCGCTATCATTTTGGTGCCCCCACGGAGGAGGGCTACACAGACCTTCAGTCCACAGGCAATGAAGATGTGCAATCTACAACATGGAGGAATGGCGTGAGGAGTTTGCAAATTGGAGAACAGAAGAGGAGGAGGCTTTAGAGGCCTTAAAAGCTTTCACCGAGGTCTTGTTACCAGGTTGCAGTTTCATTGAAATTCAAGAAGTAAGTTCTTCTACATGCCTTGGTCGTGATCGTTGCCAACGAAGGAGAGTGAGAAGAAGAGCTTGATATACCTCTCCTCTCAACCTATGAGTGCTCCAGGAACCTCCAACGCACACGAGCTTGAAATACTCTACATCAACATACACGAAGGTACTGTGACACACATTAAGGGAAGAGAAAGCATCACTAGACCTCTCTTTCCTGAGGAGCCGACTAAGAGGAGGAAGATCACCTCTACACCTAAGTGGCCCAAGGCCGCAGCGCGTGCTCAAGCGTAAGGTAACATTTGGCTTAATCTCATTAATAAGGGACTACATGACCACTACAGGCAAGAAAAAGGTTAGTGAGCAACCAACTTCAACCTCCAACTTGCAACCACGACTCTCACCCCTTAATCCTCCTGAAGCAAAGAGGCGAAGGCTTGCCTACAAGATTGCCGCCCGTCTGCGAGTGCTCCCAGTGCACTTTGTGAATCCAGACACCACCAATCCCAAGCCAACCTCCTGTCCGCGTGAAGATCACTTTGGATATTGTCCAAAGTGCTTTGGAGACCGGGTGAAAAGCCTCCCTGCCCTACCTTTGCTGCTAATTTTCAAGAAGTTATCTCAATCTATGGAAACTATCTTAGTTGATGATGTGCTGCACATTAATGGTGTCACTTTCATTCGTCATGCTGATTATGGTAATAGCATCCAATTGTTGCTTGCTAAAAGGCTCAGCATTGTACAAAGTGTTGCCATCACGCCTTATGTCTTCACAGATGCATCAGGCAGAGTCGAAGTGATCCGAGGTGCTGACCTTCTGTGGCTGATCAGGCTCATTGGTCCCAAGGTGGTGCAACTAAGCTAGGCTCTTGTGTGTAAGTATGGATGCCAATAATGAGAATGATGATCCCCGCATGTTTCCTTTCCATTTTGTGCGTCATATCCGTGTGAATATTTGTATTGATAGAAAAATCTTTTATCAGCAAAGAATAGCCCTGTTGTTTGGAGCCGAGAGACTTGGGGAAATCTTGCGCTCTCCTCATCCTGTCATTCTACCCTTACTAGACTATTACCATTCCTTTGATGTGTCGATCTTCATCCTATTTTGAGCTAAGTTGTGCTAAAGCTCCAAATTGTAATTACCATACTCTATTTTAAAATAAATTGGAGCTGTTTGTGTAATTGTTTACTCTCTCACCTATGGCCTTCCCTAATTTTTATGGTAAGCCTGGGGAGGTTGCTCCAGACTTTTTGGATAATTTGGGAATGGCCTTTCTGGTATCGGGAAGGGATGACGAAGCTACTAAGTTAAGGGACTTTCCTTTGGTCTTGAGGGAAGGTGCAAAATTATGGTATCAAACTTTGGCACCTGAAGAAAGAAGAGACTGGGAGTCCTTAAAGATGGCCTTCATCGAAGAATTTCTCCGCCATGAGCCTCCAGAGGAGATATGGAGACAGCTCTTAGAGCTACACCAAACATCACCCAATGACTATAGAAGCTATGAAGTAAAGTTTTCCAACCTGTGGAAGAAATGGTGTGCATCACTAGGTGAAGGAGAAAGGGCGCCAAAATGCCTAAAGAAGGACTGTTTCCTGGCAGGGCTTTACCCCATCCTTCGAGAAAAGGTAAAAGGTAAATTCCCAGATACATTTGATAAAGCTATGACTTATGCAAGGGAGAAGGATAGGAAGTTAAAATTCCAAGCTCAACTACAAGGGGGAATGGAGCCTCCACCGCTAGCTCAACCTACGGCAAGGGTAGTAGTAGGGACAGGAGCAACAGACCAAGAGTCCTCTCAACAAGAATTACTTCAACAAATCACCAATCAACTAGAGAGCCTGTCCATCAATCTGGTTCAAGGTGTAAGGGCTCCCTAGCCAGGAAATGAACGAAATAGACCAGAAGGACAAAGGCAAGCACGTGAGTACATTTGCTACAACTGTGGAGAGGTAGGTCACGGCATGTATTATTGCCCCCATCCACGACGCTATCAAGGAAATGGTAATCAAAGACGGCCTCCTCACCAGCAAGTCACTCCTCCTCGAGCTAGGCCACTAAATGGACAAAATGCACACATGGCTCCACCAATCCAAATATTGAGACCCCCTCCTCCACCACCACAAGCACCAGCAGAGATCCCTCCACTACCATCGGAAGGGGAGGATAGGGCTGTCTCTGTCATAAGTCTTGACAATGGTAAGGATAAAGGGAAAGAAAAAATGGAGGAAGTTGTTGCCATGCCAATAAAGAGAGTTAGGAGACAAAGAACTGATGAAATGGAAGCTTCAGAGCCGGATAAAGGGAATGAGGGTTCCTCCCAAGTGATAGGAGACAAGAAAAGGAAGAGTAGGTCAAGGAGGCACATAGGAGTAGAAGACTTTCCACTTGGGGTAGGATCCATACCTTACGACCTGGTAGCAGATGTGAGTAAGCAAGGACCAAAAATTTCATGGCAGCAACTCCTCCACCTTTCCCCAAAGATGCGTAGAACTTAGTCTAAGATGGTCAGCACTAGGAGGGCTAAGGCAAAGTCAGTTGGGTCTATTAGTGCAAGAGGCATGAAGGATATCGTGCCAGTCATTGATGCAGAGATTAAGAGTCAGCGAGTCTCCAATGTGTACGTAGATGGTGGAGCCGAGATTTGTGTTATGACAGAGAAATTAATGCACAGGTTGGGTTTGGAAGTAAACGAGCAAACTTCCTTACAAGCTAAGATGGCAAATAATGTAAGGGTGGCTTGTGTGGGAAAGGTTAATGGAGTGAAGGTTTCAGCTTTTGGTGTTGCAATCTCAATTGATGCTTATGTGATCCCAACTAAGGGGGAGGGCTATCCGCTAATCCTTGGAAGACCTTGGCTTATGGCTATGAAAGCTAGGCAAGATTGGGAGACAGGTTCCCTTGAGTTGCGACCAAATCATAAGGTAGGTGGCAAGCAACAAAAAATTGCGTATGACATGAAGCAGGGTAGACAACAAGACCTAGAGATGGAGACTTCTATGGATGAATGGAGTACAAGCAGCTGCTCATCATCTGAGGATGAGTCATCTGAGGAGGATGCTAGCTCTTTGGAAGTCATGGGTATAATACTGCGAAACCCAGAAGGAGAAGGTGGTCAAGACTCTCTAAACAAGGAAGAAGCCACATGCTTAGAGGAGATGCTAGCTAAGGACCTATTAGAAGAAGAGAGAGAACCCTATTTGCAGGTATTAAAGAAGCATGCTGGCCTCTTTATAACTGATTACAAGCACATTAAAGGAGTGACGGTAACCCAACACCATATCCAATTAAAGGAGGGTGCCAAACCAGTGGTGCAAAGGCTAAGGAGATTAGGGCTAGTGCAACAAGATGCACTCTTAAAAGAAGTAAAAAGATTACTCAAGGCAGGATTTATCTGCCCAGTGGAAGATTCTGAGTGGGTCTCTCCAGTTGTGGTAGCACCAAAGAAAAATGGGAAGTGGAGGGTATGTGTGGATTACAAGCCTCTAAACGCAGCCACAAAAAGGGACCATTTTCCTTTGCCTTTTCAAGATGAAATACTAAATGAAGTGGCTGGTCATGAAAGGTACACAGTGTGTGATGGGTACTCAGACTACTTCCAAATCAGAATTGCAGATGAAGACCAAAGAAAGACTACCTTCATAACACCTTGGGGGTGTTTTGCTTATAGAGTTATGCCTTTTGGTTTAACTAATGCCCCAACTACTTTCCAGAGGTTTATGAACTTGGTGTTTCAACCTTACTTTGGTAAGTCCATACGAGTCTTCATTGATGATTTTTGCATTTACAGCTCTAGGGAAGTACATCTGTCCAAGGTTGATGAAGGTTTCACCCGTCTGGCCCAATTGGGTGGGCAATTGAATAAAGACAAGTGCCACATAGGTGAGAGCAAGGTCACTCTACTAGGCCATGTTGTGTCTCAAGATGGTATTGAGGCTGACCCTGAAAAGGTAAAGACATTGTTAGCTTTACCTACTCCTTCAAACGTGAAGCAACTAGTCTCCTTCATTCAAAAGGTTCGCTACATGGGACAATTCATACATCTCCTTTCTCAGGCAATCTATCCTTTGCAGCAACTCACTAAACACACTACACTGACATGGAGTGAGGAGGGTGAAAGGTGCTTTCAAGAAGTTAAAACCATTCTGAGCTCATTGCCTGTCGTCCTACAACCCACATGGGGTGATTTATTCTATGTAAATCCTAGTGTAGGTCCAGAAGCTCTAGGAGCTGTCTTGATGCAAAAAGACCCAAAGACATCTCTCATAAGACCAGTCTACTTCTCTAGTAGAGTGATGACAGCTGCTGAAAAGGGTTTCAGCACAACTGAGCAATTGGTGCTAGCTCTTAAGTTTGCAGTGGAGAAGTTTCGGGCTTACTTACTTCCGAGACAATTTGTGGTGATCACATCTGAGGAGGTTTTTCCATATGCCCTACAACACATGGAATTGTCTCAAAGAATAGCAAAGTGGGTGGTGCAGCTTCAAGAGTTTGACTACACACTACAAGTAGAGGATTCCACCCGTGCTTGTTTGGCAGATGTCCTCACACAAAGGTGTTATGAGAAGGCCAAGAAAGAGGCACCTAGTAAGGTACCGCCTATCCCGGAGCCTGAAGTTCTATTGGGAGCACACAATCTGTATTTTGATGGGGCTTACAAGAGGACCAAAGACAAGGCATCAGCATGCATAGTAATATTAGGTCCAGAGAAGGAGAAGATCTTTGCAAAAGGGTTTCATCTAGAAGAGGTTCATTCTAACAATGAAGCAGAGTACCATGCCCTTGTTTTAGGGTTGCAATGTTGTCTTTCTCAGGGCATCATGAAGCTAAATGTTTTTGGTGACTCCATGTTGATTGTTAAGCAAATGGTTGGTGTATGGGCCTGTAAAAATGACAAAGTGTCTGTTAAGATGAGGGAAGCAAAGGCCTTGTTGAAGGGTTTTAAAGAAGTTCGAGTGCACTTTGTACCTAGAGATCAAAATCGAGAAGCAGATGCCTTAGCAGGTGAAGAACTACAAACTCTCATAGTAGGTGCTATCCTTGTGAAAAGTCCTTTATACCAGGGAAAGAAGGAGCTGCATTATTTACTTTACTTTCTTGAGCATTGTGAAGCACCCTCTGGTATGAGTAAAAGTGAACGTAGGTGGTTGGCAAAAAAGTCTACCAGCTATAGCTTAGTGAATGAGGACTTGTATTGTAGAGGGAAAGATGTTGTCTTAAGGAGAGTTCTTGCATCCCAAGAGATAAAGGATATTTTGTTTAGTTGTCATAAAGGTGTGTGTGGTGGCCACTTTTCACAAGAGATTACTAGCAGAAAGATTTTACAAGCAGGGTTCACGTGGCCAAGCCTCCATCGAGATGTACAACATTGGTGCCGCACATGTGAGGTTTGCCAAAAAGCTGGACCAAGGCGTCTTACCCATGAAAATCAGCATCCAATCAAAACCTATGGGCCATTTGAAAAATGGGGGATAGATGCAATAGGGCCACTACCTTGCACTCAATCAGGGAAGGAATACATCATTATGGGGGTGGAGTACATGACCAGATGGGCAGAAGCTCGTTCCACAAAGCGCATCATAGCCAAGGACGTGAGTGATTTCATTTTTGAATGCCTTTGTTGCCGTTTTGGCACACCTTTGGAGATTCTCATGGATAGGGGACCGGGATTTCGAGCTGATTTAGTCGGGCAATTGATGAGCAAGTTAAAAATCAAGCGCAGGCACTCTACACCATACTACCCTCAGTGCAATGGTCTTGTGGAAAAGGTAAATGGTCTTATATGTAAAATCATCACTAAGCAAGTGCATTTACATCCTAAGGCATGGGACAAACACCTAGATGCAGCACTTTGGGCCTACAGAACATCCTTTAAAACATCCTTGGGGTATACACCTTTTCACTTGGTTTACGGGCAAGAGGCACTATTGCCTATAGAAGTGGAGCTAGCGAGCCTCCGAGTTCTAAAAGCACATCAAGAGGATAGTCAAGAGAAGCAGGTGGAAGAAAGAATCATCGTTTTGGAGAGGTTAGGGCTAGATCGAGAGTCAGCAGTGAAAGTGGAGCTAGCGAGCCGCCGAGTTCTAAAAGCACATCAAGAGGATAGTCAAGAGAAGCAGGTGGAAGGAAGAATCATCGATTTGGAGATGTTAGGGCTAGATCGAGAGTCAGCAGTGAAGTACTATGCAGCCCAGGCAGAGAAGAAACGAAAGAAGTTCAATCGCAACCTTGTCAAGAAAGGTATCAAGGAAGGTTCTTTAGTGCTCAGATACGACAATAGCTTTGATCGCAGGAAGGATGGTAAGTTCTTGCTTAAGTGGGAAGGCCCTTTTGTAGTGATACAGAGGTTCTCAAATGGTAGTTACCAACTAGGTGACCTAGATGGTAAGGTACATCAAACCCCGGTAAATGGTTGGCGATTGAAGGCCTACCAATGTCGTCTTTCACAGCCATATGCTGGTGAAATCAATGCTAAGGATGGTTCAGAGGAGAGCTCATCATATTCGAGCTCCAACTAAGGTAACAATCATGTACATAGTCGTTTCAAAAAAAAAAAAAAAGAGAGAAGACAAAAAAAAAAGGAAAGAAAAAAAAAAGGAAAAAGAGAGAAGAAAAAAAGAAAAAAGAGAATGCTACCCGTGAAAGCGGATATTGACAATGGATAGGGTATGGCTTTCAAGGGTCTAGGAGACCAGTTGTTAGTCATGGATGGATACAATTATTCATCAAAAAGGAAAAAACAGGGTGCATCAGCCAAGAAAGCAGTAACATGGCAAATTCAATTGGTACCAGGTGGGTAAGTATTCAAGAGAACCCTATTGTAGCACAACCTACAGCTAGAGGCATCAAATACCTCTAGTTTAAGGGGGAGGGCTATATGATGCATGGTTTTTAGGACCCCTTCTGAAGATGCAATAAAGGCACAGTCAGTTGTTGGGGAGATGAGGATACTCTAGTCCAAGGGATCTCGAAAGAGAAGAAAAATCTACTTCACAAGCACCAAAGAGTAAAAAGTGTCATGGACAGAAGATACGTGGGAATGAGCTCTTATGCATGCCTACAACCTATATCTTACAGAATAGCCCATTCTAGGTGTGAATTTCTAGTGAAATTTACACGAGGATGTTCGTGTGGACTCACAGCAAAGCATACTCCGTTTTCACTTTTTTACCGACAGTAAATATTTTTTACCTACAGTAAATATTTTTCACCTACATGGTAAATACAAATCACTTTTTACCTACAGTAACGTTTTTTACCCATGGTAAATATTTTTTACTGCACCATAAGTATTTGGTAGGTAACAGTTCACTGTTACTAGAAGCAGTGATTGGGCATCAACAATGCAGTTACAGGAGGAGAAAAGGGGAAAATCTTATGGTAAAGGTGAGTCAACAGGGATAAAGACTTTTGAGTTGAAAAGAGACATGCTGATTTTTTCAAAGAACACATGTCAAAAGAAGCCATGGTTGAGGATTTTTTGAGAATTTGATATTCAGGAGGACCCAGCTGACATGTGCAGAACCTCCAGTTTCAACAGCCACCTTACCTGCTCTTAAATGCTGGTCAAGGCCTTCTCCCCATGTGTCACAATCAGAAAAATCAGCATTTACCCTCCCCTCTCACATCACTCTAGAGAATATTTTGATGGTGACATATCAGGTGACCTCAATCTGTTGACCACCCTAAGCAAAAAGTAACCCCAATCAGCGGATTTAAGCATGTTTATCCCTAATCCTAAACCCTCTCAGAAACCTATATAAGGAGGCCTTCTCTCACTCAAAAAACCAACACTTCACCCACTTCACCAAGCAATGAAGCTATGACGACATTGCTCACAAGGAGGAGCTATGGATGGAGCTCTACTCTCTCTCCCCCTCTCTCTCTCCCTCTAGTATGCTACATTACTAGCCCTAAAACCTAAATAAGGAGTCTTCTCTCATGCTCCATGGCCACCATCCTCACCATCATTCTCTAAGGTATTGATGTGTTGCTAGTAGGATCATACCTACTTGCTGGGTTGATTGTTTTTGACAACGGATTATGCCATCCTTGGCTTGCTTCTCTATATCCTTGTTATGTATGATCAGATGCCGTTGTATTGTTAAGCTGATGTCTTGTGTATATATATGCTACATAAGGTCCCTAAGCTTTGTTTCTATGTGTTTTGCCATATGTTTTGATGCCATCATAATGCCAGAAGTCTCACTTGCCTATGTGCACTATGTGTGAGGTCCCTAAACCTCTTAATTTAGGGTGGTGCCCCCTTTGTTTTGTTCTTTGCTTGTTTGCATGAGACGTGGTTTGTGGAGTGTGCACGAGTACAGAGGCCACCCGATTGCACTACTCTTTTTCCCGCTATCAAGAAGGAAACCAATCAAAATAACACTTGCACTCACCCATTCAAGCAACACACTTTGAAAACCCCCTTACTCTATATACACTTTGGACACTTGAACACCATCAACGATTATGCAACCCAATGCCGTGCATTAAAATGAAATATGCAGTTTGTGGAATAGCATTCACCTTCTCCCCATAAGAATACCCATAATACATCCAAACTCTTCCTCTCTCAAGCACTCATCAAGAAAATCATGCGCACAAGACTTGCCTCTCAAACACACAAGAGAATCACTTACATCAAACTAACACACTTTGCATAGAGAGCTCATCTCCATCTATGCAATGCCGTGAAACAAATAAAATCACCATGAGAGGTAGCCACATGCATATGTAATGAAGCAAAAGAGAGTTGGAGTGAGAAATTTCTTTAGACCAATTGAATAAGTGTGGAGAAACAAACCAATGGTAAATTGAGAATAGAACACTTACTTGATTTCTCGCACACCTTTTAAGGGGAGGCCAGACGCTAGCTAACCATCACGAATTGCGACACTTGAAAGTTTTGAAGATGATTTCATGATCATTAACATAACCATGAGAGAGATCATGATGTATTTACAAGTTATTGAGGTTCTACAAATGATTTATTGGGTTGATGGAGTAAGAGATGGTAGAATGGAAAGAGTGGAGAATAGAGTTGCACTTCCTCCAAAGAGGAGGGTTAGGAGGGAGGATGTGAAAGAGGGATAGTTGGGGTTTTCTCTACTATTGATCAAGAAACAACATGAAGTTGAAAATATAGGTGTGTGTCCTTGAGTCTCTCCAAGGGGGGCTATTTATAGTTGTGTAGGAGTGGGATTATGCTACACTTAATTAGAGTAAGTGATTAGACCTAATTAAGTGTCCTTTGACCACTCATTGAATTTTGGACATAAAAGGGACTATTTATTCACCAAAAATATCATTTTAGACCGTGAAGGCTGGATCCATAGGGGTGCATAATGTAGGTGGGCCCCACCATGAGGCCCTATGGGTGGCTCCTGTGGGGTATCTCAACTTGTCTATCTTGGCATTTAGAAAGCATCTTTAGGTTGGTCCCATCACATGCAAGTGACCTTGAGCACTCATTGCTCTTCTAGAAGATGAGTAGGGGAAAAATAAGATCTCACCCTCTTGATTTACTTGATTTACAGTTCCCTTTTGCTGCGAATCTGACAGATTTACACTATTTTGACCATAACTTTTTACCTGTAGCTCGGAATGACATGCTTCAAAAGGCAAAATTGACCTTCTCAACATGTTTGATATGAATTTGGACTATTCTTCACGCCCATGCACCAAGGAATTCGGTTTGGAAGGTCCACACTAGGCTAGGGAACCTTTTGCTTCCAAGTCTTCTTGTATGGGCCCTTTGCTTGTATGCATCCAAGGGGAATCATGCTTTTTCAAAAAGCTATGATGCTTAAACAAATAGAGGAGGGCCCAATATTATTTTCTTGTGAAAAGAATATACAATTGGAGTCTTTTTTGAAAGGAGAGAAACTATATGTATATTCTTAAGAGATATTGGGCCACCTATGTAGGGGGCATAGAAGACTTGTAGAGAGGGACCATAATCTTTGGTAAAGACAAGTGGAGAGTTGATTTCCATGGGAATTTATCTATATGAGATGGAAGATGGATATATTATTTTTCTACTACTAATTCACAAGAGGTAAGAAAGTTTGGGGGTATATAGTTGGTTATTGTATGCTTATTCTATTTACAAACCAAAAAAGAAAAGGGTGGTAATATAAATATATGACTAAGGTGACATTTTTGGGAAGAGTATAATGTATGTGTCGCCACAAAGGTTAAACGAAGAGGGAGAATTTACTCTAGATAACTTAATAGCGTAGAAAAATATATACACATATGAGGAAGAGGACGTTGAGTAGGCTGACAAATGTTGCAAAAAGATGGTTACCATTTTATGCCACTCACTAGAAAGGTGGAAAGCAATCATACACATGCACGTGAAGCATCCACATCAAACCATAAGGTTTCATACATCATATGATAACATTCCACCACCATAAGCATGATGAAAAACAGCTCCGCCGACCTTTAGGTCGACCATAAACCATAACTTTACACATATGCAAAAAACAACCTTTTGCCATTTTCGGGAGCATATATAACATGAAAATGAAAGTATTTGAGCTCAAGCCAATGCATTAAGTTCAGCTCTATAATATAGACTAGCATTCTATCAAAGCACTTTACCCATATGATACTCACACAACAAACGGTAACCCAAAAAGAAAGCCACTTTAATCATATCTACCTATGCGGTTCGGGTTGACTAACCATATATTCTCACATGAGTTTATGGGCATCTAATAACTGAAAACAAGTCATTAAAACAAACCTTAAATCATACATAAGCGGTTCAGTTAACTCACGACATCATATGGTACTCCCCCTTGGTAGCACCCCTACATGCGTAGGTAAAACCGGTTATGAAAGGATTAATAACTCGCATACCCGAGGTAATAACGGAGACCTAAATACATTTATCATCAATATTTTCAATTGATTAAGTGGTTTTTCCCATCCAGTGAATCGATATAGTGGTTCTCCAAGGAGCCTGGGGTCAAACAATTTGATTGTGCAGTGGACAACAAGCTGTTTTTGGACCATATCTCTTAGCTCGTGCGTGATTTTCACATGACACCATAGAAACAAAATGCTCTAAATGATGTGTTTTTATCTTTGGTTTAAAGGGTTCGGATTGATTCATAACGGTTTGTGAGTTATGACCAAAACAGTGTTCCTACCACTTCTATGAGTTGAAACGAAAAGCATTTTTTATGTCCGCACGTGATCATTAACACATTGTGTGCATAAATCAACGTGTTAAACATGATGAAATATTCATGGGACAACTTCATACATACTCAAACCCATACATGCACTCGTACACATGAAAAAACAGTCACACCAAGAGGGTGAATACTCAGAAAAATGACATAGAGAGAGAGAGAGAGATGATGATGATGGCTTAGAGCTTCTCACCGTGCTTTTGGATTGATTAGGGACTATGAAAAGGCTTCTTTCTTTGCCACAAGAGAGAGGTGATGAGAGCTACGTAGAGGTTTTCACCATGAGAGCTTCTAGAGAGCGCGTACACCGTGAAACAAGAGAGGAGATAGTAAGCAAGTAGAGAGAGAATATCCTTCTCCTTATTCTTCTTATTCTTCTTCACGTATACAAGAGAAGAGCTTATGGAGGTGGTGATGAAGAGATTTCACCATTCCGTATAATATATATGTATAGCCTTGCGGTAGTAGACGCAATAGACGACACTAAAAACTGAGGCTTGCAGGTGATTTTACAGGCATTACAAAAATCTTGAGTGAGTTTCATTCCAGCTACTAGCACCCCCTTCTTGCCTAGGAATAGCTCCATGCTATTTGGAACTTTTATAAAAATATGCCTTTGCTTTTGGTGGTCAAATCTCCCACTTACCATTCAGTTTTTAGAGTAATGCTGACCAATTGAATAGTATCCAACCAGCTTATGAAACCGTGGCTAGACTATGCCGCACCGTGATGCCCTGACATAATTATGACGTTCCCGTACTACCTTGGCGTATTTACAATATCTCTTTTTATAAAATAACTCTCGTAAAAATCCCGTTTTTCCTCCAGGTGATCATTTTTATATCTGACAGACTAAAAGTAATATTTTTATGTTTAGGTCATCCTAAAAAGAACCTTACTTTTCAAAAACACCGAAAAGAACGAAAAGCTAAAAATAACATAAAATGAAAAAAAAATCTAAAATTGAACCACGGGTTTCCCTTATCCATTCACTAAAAAGCACTAAAAATAGCGTAAAAAGAAAAGAAAAACCTAAAATTGAACCACGGGTTTTGCTTGTCCATTCACTAAAAAGCACTAAAAATCATGAAAAACTAAAAATAGTATAAAAAGCACTCAAAAAGAATATATTTTTCAAAATTGAACCATAGCTCCCCCGAAAGATGTAGATTAAGGGTCCGACCTTGCTTTTTGCATAAAAGCACAAAAACCATGAAAAAACTAAAAATAGCGGATTTTCTCAAAACTGAACTAAACATTCGTCTAACCTATTGAAACATGGAAACGGATTTAATTTTTACTTTAGAGCCTTAAAATATTGTCAATCAACCATCTTAAATCATAATTTGACAGTAAAATATTGAAAGCTATTTTTCTTATGAGAAAACTAAGAATAGCGGATTTTCTCAAAACTGAACCAAACATTCTTCTCACCTATTGAAACATGGAAACGGCTTTGAATTTACTTTAGAACCTTACAATATTGTCAATCAAGCATCTTAAATCAAAATTTGACAAAATAGATATTGAAAGCTATTTTTCTTATTTTTAAAAGAGACCAAAAAATTTGTCCACAATATCTCGCACTGAGCTTCTTACACTTATCCATTGATAAAGAACTACATTTGGATTTTACTCCCAAAAATACCATATCGCCCTCTTCAAAAAGTCTGATAGATCGTTTTAGGTCATCATAACTCTTGTGTCTATCTTTAGCAGTCTTAATATCCTGTCGGATCGGTTTGTAGTTGCATTTCATCCAACATTTCTTTTGATGCTTGAACTTGTGTGAGAGGGTCTGTCCAGTTGAGTGGAGTAAGACACTCTTGTCCATACAATGCTTGAAAAGGAGATGTCCCAATTGAGCGTTGGAATGAGGAATTATACACAAATTCAATCAAATACAAATATCTAGTCCATTTACTCTGCTCATGCATACACTAAGCTCTTAACATGTCTTCAATGATTTGATTTGTTCTTTTTGTCTGCCCATCAGTTTGAGGGTGATAAGGAGTACTAAAGGCCAATTGGGTTCCTCTAGCTGAGAATAAAGCTTTCCAAAACTATAAGGTGAACTTCGCATCACGATCAAAAATTATCCATCGAGGTAAACCATGATACATGAAGACACCTTTCATGAAAACTTGAGCTATATCCTTAACTGTAAAAGTTGTCTTGACTGGAAATAAATAGTTCATTTTTGTAAGCATATTAACAACAACAAAAACAGAGTCATATCCGAGAGATGTAGGAAGTCCTCTAATAAAATCCATGGATATGCATTTCCATTCCATTTGTGGTGCATCAATAGGTTTGTTGGAGCTATATATGGCTCACTCTACTCAACTTGATCTTACCTATATATTTGTATCTTGTCCTCAATATGAATCAGTCTTTGGGAGCGTATATGGTGTGTCTCTTGTCTCGTTTCTCTCTCTTTCTCTCTACATCTCAACATGGTATCAGAGCGGTAACGATCACGCGCTGATTCAATTCATGGTGACACAACAGTATGTGTATGCGATTCGCATGTAAGATTCAAAATTGCTACAAAACTTATTTTTGAGCGTTGATTCTTGTTAACTGTGGTTGTTTTGTGTTAAGAAGAATATGATTAGTGTTTTATGTGGCATTTATTTCTAATCAATCTAATCGTTGATTACGTTTTCTTATTGATGACACCCTGAACTTCATCTCAATTTTTCTTGTTGTTCTGCTCAAAATTTGGAGAAACGGGAAAAGCGCAATGGAGCGTAGCGCGAGCATAGCGCAATGGCACGTTTCATCCAAAACTTGTTCGTCTCCTCGAGCTCCTCGATTTGAGTTCTAGGTTTGCCTCAATCGGACTTCGCAGCAGAAAGTTATGTTGTTTTTACTGCAATTGAGCTTGACGCAGCTTTCTTCGTCCTACTTCTTCATGAAGCGTCCGCGATCATTTTGCTTATTTTGGCATTAAATTTTTTGAGAAGATTTAGCTTTTTGCTATGCCTATTGTGGCCGTCAATCTTGTATCTCACGCCACTCTATTTTGAGGACTCGTTTATTATTAACGTCTCCTTTACCCTGCCTTTTTTGGGTGACGTCTCTCACATCTTTGGACGTTCCTTGAGCATCCTTCTTACGTTTATCATTGACAGAACGCAGTACTCATATCTCTCTCATTCTCAATTGCGGCGACCTTCACCATATATGGTGTGCAGATTTTGCGATCTTATCTTACACGTCTTCTCGCAACAAGATATAGCTATGAATATTCTCGTCAACGGCTTTCATTCTGGCCAGCGTTCTGTTTCTCCTTTCCAAGGTCAAGGATTTCCAGGCTGGAAAGCAAAGATGTTAATTCT
The DNA here is from genome assembly GCF_014529385.1 of Adiantum capillus-veneris. Lineage (NCBI taxonomy): Eukaryota > Viridiplantae > Streptophyta > Polypodiopsida > Polypodiales > Pteridaceae > Adiantum > Adiantum capillus-veneris. The sequence continues at coordinate 92,714,070 of NC_140960.1, forward strand.
TGAAGGTGATGAACTCTCCGATGTTGTTCTTGGAAATCATGTTTGTCCGCCTCAGCCTGTTGATACGGAAAATGATAACGTGCTTATCACTGAAGGACCTATATTTGAAGATTGAAATGTTGCCTATACGGATTGGCAACGATGTGATAAAGAAGCTCGTCGGTATATTCTTTCTGCTCTTACTGATTCCCTTTTGCTTGATACGTATAGAAGTACCTTATTGCAAACTTTCAGAAGAAATCTGTTACAGAAATACTTTATTTGAGAGGGTTGCTTAACAAGTTACAATATGAAGTTGGTACTTCCATATGACGGGACATATTGAATATTTCAAATCTATTATTAATCAACTTGCTGCTGGCGGTGATCCTGTTCCACAAAAGCAACTGATTACACTTCTCCTTGATACGGTGAAGGACTCTTCTTATGATAACATTGTTACTATTCTCTCTAATAAAGATGGTCTTGATTACGACCAAGCCTGCATGTCTTTAATTGAATACTCTCAACGTCAAGAACGTCGGAATGCTGGTCACGATACAACTATGATTTCACAAGAGGAGACTGAGTCACAACAGATGGAACGTGCTTTTTATGCTCGAAGGCGTCCATTTCAACGAGGAAACCGCAGAGGTGGCCGTCGCGGTAATATTTTCTCTCGTCTTAAATTTCCTAATAAGCAATGTTCTTACTGCTACAGAAATGGCCATACTGAAGATGATTGTTGGGCACGTCAATATGATGAAGAACACAATATTACCACAAAACAACCACGTTTATCTAGAGACTCTTCTTCTTCTTCTTGTGAATATTGTGGACGATCTGATCATCCCACTCATATGTGCTATAAGCGTCGATTCGACACAAATCGGAATAGAGCATATGCTACTGAACATCGAAACAACATTGTACTAGAAACAAGCTGTGTCTTATGTTCAGTTGCTCCAGACAGAATACTTCATGTACGTGATGGATCACTTTTTATTGTCGATTTTGGTGCTACAGGAAATATGACATATCAGTCTAAGTGGCTCCATAACTATCATCCACTACCAGTTCAACGTGTTGTTTATCTTGCTAATGATACTATTTGTCAAGTAAAGGGTATTGGAGACTTATATCTTGGTACCTTATCTTCTTCCACTCAAATTTTACGAGGAGTATTACATGTACCAGATCTTCAACGTAATCTTCTTTCAATTGCTAGACTTGTTGATCTTGGTCTATTTGTAGGATTTGATCATACCAAATGCCGAATTGAGAAAGATGGACAGACTATAGCCACTGCTCCTCGAAACGGTAATTTGTTTGAACTCTCTCTCAACGATGCTGTAGCAAATATTGTCACTGCTCTAGGTGATCATGATTGCAAAGTATGGCATCACCGTTTTGTTCATGCTGATTTCTCAAAACTCCTTGATCTTCAACGTCGTGATCTTGTTCATGGCATGGATCTTAAAGCCCATCCCCATATGGGAATTTGTGAATTTTGTGCTCTTGGGAAACACAATCGTAAACCCTTTCCTCTTTCAAATACAACTCATCTCATGACATATTGGATCTTGTTCATACTGATATATGTGGACCTCTACCTTCTTTGAGATCACAATATCGCTACTTCATTACTTTCATTGATGATTTCTCAAGGTATACGACTGTATTTCTACTCAGACAAAAATCTGAAGCCTTGTCTGTTTTCAAAAAATTCCACAAGGCTGCGGAACTTCAAACTGGTCGTCGCCTTAAGAAGCTTCGTAGTGACAATGGAGGTGAATATGTTTCTCGAGAGTTTGTGAGTTACTGTGCTGATAGTGGAATTCATCATGAACACACTGTTCCATATTCGCCTCAACAGAACGGTGTTGCTGAACGAAAGAATCGCACTATTCTCAATGTTGTAAGATGTATGCTGATTCATTCTGGCTTATCTCATGTTTTCTGGGCTGAAGCTACTTTGACAGCAGCATTTATTCAGAATCATCTTCCTACTACTGCACCCTCTCGTAAGATACCCATCACATCATGGACAGGTGACATTCCTTCTGTATCTCATTTTCGAACCTTTGGATGTATTGCTTATATTCATGTTCACAAAGAAACACGAACAAAGCTTGATGCTCCTGGTCTTAAAGTTATTTTTATTGGACATTCTGACACTTCCAAAGGCTATAAATTCTATGACCCTTCCTCCAAGAAAGTAATTGTGAATCGTGATGCTACTTTTAACGAACAGCTTATGGGAGGCTCATGGTCCATGGATGATTCTGATGATACTAAATCATTGCTTCAGGCTTTTCCATTTCTTTCAGAAGATGAAACTCTTCCTATAGAGCAACTTTCCTCTTCACAACCATCCATTCCAAATGTTTCCAATGATGATATTGATATTTTTGTTGATCTGCCTATTGATTTTGAACATGGCTCATGTCATGTTTATGATGACGATATTGCTGATAATGATTTTTCTACTTCTGAAGATCCCGTTACTTATGATGAAGCTATATCTTCGCCACAAAAGGATCAATGGCAAGAGGCTATGGAAGCAGAGTATGATTCTCTTATCTCTAAAGGTACATGGATACTAACTGAATTACCTCCTGGTCGTACAGCTATGAAATGTAAGTGTGTGTATAAGACAAAAGTACAAGCAGATGGATCTTTTGACAAGTTCAAGGCGCATTTAGTTGCAAAAGGTTACTCCCAAGTAGCTGGTGTTGATTATCAAGAGACTTTTTCACCACTTGTTCGCGTTTTATTGGCATTTGCTGTTCAATTTGATTTAGAAGCTCATCAAATGGATGTGCGAACTGCTTTTCTTAATGGTGACTTGGAAGAGGAAATTTATATGGAATAACCAGAAGGGTTTGTTATTCCAGGTAAAGAAGACCTTGTTGCTCAACTCCATAAGGCACTATATGGTCTCAAACAAGCTTCGCGAGCCTGGTATACAAAATTTGATCTTTTCTCACCTCTAAAGGATTCATCTCTTGCTCGTCAGACCCCAACTTATACATAAAATGCCAAGGTAGCAATTTTGTGATTCTTGCTCTTTATGTGGATGATACGATCCTTGTTTCCAATGATTTGGGATTTTCTTCAGCAAGTGAAAAAGTTATTGTCTTTTGCATTTGATATGGTGGATCTTGGAGAGATTCACTCTTGTCTTGGCATTCAAATCCAATGGAACCATACAAAAGGTATTTTATTCCTTCGACAGTCAAAGTTTATTGCAGATACTATTCAAAAATTTGGTATGGAATCTGCTCATTCAGCCAACACACCTTGTCTTGCGAGCTCTACGAAGAACACTTCTGACAATGGTGGTCAACTTGTCACAAATCAACCTTATGCTAACTTGATTGGATGTCTTCAGTTTGTTGGCATGAACACTCATCCTGATATTCTGTTTGCTGCTAATTATCTTGGACAACATCTTGCATGTCCTTCTCTTAAGAATTGGTCTGCTGCAAAGCTACAAAGCATGTATTGAAATACTTAAAAGGCACTACAGATTTTGGTTTAGTCTATCGACGACAACTCACATCGGATTCTATGCAAACTCTTTCTCTTTTGGGTTACACAGATGCAGAGTGGGCAAGCTCACATTTATCTATCCGATCTACTAGTGGAAATTGCTTCTTTATAAATGGTTGTCTTGTTTCTTGGACCAGCAAGAAACAATGTTGTGTTGCAGTTTCTACGACTGAGTCAGAATATGTTGCGGCATCACTTGCAGCTCGTGAGTTGATTTGGCTTCGACAAATGCTGGTTGATATTGGTCACTCTCCTCTTTCTAGCACACCCTTGCGGTGTAACAACCAAAGTGCTATTAGTCTTGCAAAAGACTATGTTCAACATAATAAGTCAAAGCACATTGCTGTGCATTATCATTATGTCAAGTATGAAGTACGCAAAGGAACCATTATGGTTGAACACTATCCAAGTGACCAGATGATTGCAGACATTTTGACCAAAGGCCTCAACAAGTCACGTTTCATCCTCTTGCGCTCGGATCTTGGAGTTGCTTCGGCATCACTCTTTCTAGATTAGCTTCTTTGCTATTATAGTAGCTTTGTATATATGACATTGTAATCTTTTAGGTACCATGCACTATGCACACTCCACATTTGCACATTGTGATATCTAAGTCACTTGAATATTTGTACATAGATGCACAATTCACTTTCACATCATCACCGCTGGTTCATATTTTCACATTGTATAGGAGCTTGGGTTTTTCCCTTGAACTCCCCGAGGGTTTTTTCATCCAAAGCTAGAGACCTTTGTTTGAGTAGGGGTGTTGGAGCTATATATGGCTCACTCTACTAAACTTGGTCTTACCTATATATTTGTATCTTGTCCTCAATATGAATCAGTCTTTGGGAACGTATATGGTGTGTCTCTTGTCTCGTCTCTCTCTCTTTCTCTCTACATCTCAACAAGGTTGAATCTTACCGAGGTATCGAACCCGTTCAGCTTTAATATGTTGACATGGTAACATCTTGTAACATAGTTCAACACATCATGCTTTATTCCTGGCCAAAAGAAACTCCTCCTTACAATAGAGTAAGTCTTAATGTATCCTAGGTGTCCTGCTATAGGTATTTCATGAGATTCTTGTAATATCTGAAGTTTGATTCCACCTTGATTTGGGATACATAGACATTTATTGAAGTAAAGGTCAATGCCTCAATGTGAAAGCCTTTGATTTTCCTCTCTTGCTTCTCCGTGCAATTATTTAAGTTCATCAAGTATTGGATTTTTATGTAATATGAGTCCTAAGGAATACCTCCTCAAATAAGGTCAGTTAAAGAGGTAGTGGAGGTTGTGACAGCCGCTACAGTACTCTTCCTGCTTAAAGCATCGGCCACAAGATGTTCTTTCCCAGATTTGTATTTGATTCCAAAATCATATTCGCATAGCAACTCCATCCATCTTCATTTCCACGTATTAAGGTCAGGTTGGGTGTAGATCCACTTCAGGCTTTTATGGTCGGTATGTAGTTCAAATATCCTTCTTCCAAGAAGATAATGTCACCATACTTTAAGAGTATGCACAACAGATAATAATTCCAAATCATGTGTAGGATAATTTAACTCATGTATACGTAACTTACAAGATTCATAAGCTACTAGTTTTCCTTCTTGAGACAATACGCCATTGATTGCTTGTCCACTTGCACCAGTGAGCACAATGAATGTCTTTGAGAAGTCTCAAAGTTGTAGTATTGGAGCTTCTCAAAACTAGCTTGAGCACGTTCATTCCAAGTAAACACTTTAGCCTTTTTAAGTGTATTAGTCAATGGAGATGAAATCTTAGCGTAGCCCTGAATAAATGTACGATACCATCCTGCTTAACCAAGAAAGCCACGTAATTCTCCTACTAATTTTGGTGCAAGCCAAGCTATAACAGCTTCCATCTTACTTGGATAAGTAGAAACACCATCCATCAATACAATAAATCCCAAATATTCCACCATGTCAGTGAAGAAGGTGCATTTGTTACGTTTGGCATGACAAAGAAGTTCAAGTAATTGACACACATATTGTTTGTGTTCTTTTGCATTTCTTGAATAAACCAGGAAATCATCAAAGAAGAGGATAAAAAAATCATCAAGATGCTCTCGAAACACATCGATAATGAGACAATTAAAAAGTTGCAGGAGAATTGGTAAGTCCAAAAGGCATAACTGTAAATTCATAATGTCCAAAAACGAGTATTAAATCTTGTCTTTGGTATGTCCTTCTCCTTGATTCAGATTTGGTAATATCCCGACTTAAGAGCATTTTTTGTGAAGATAGAAACTCTATGTAATCAGTCAAGAAGTTCATCAATCCTTGGTAATGCATACTTATTCTTGATAATCAATACAAAGACGTAGAGTACCATCCTTCTTCCAATTAAAGAGAACTAGAGTACTCCATGGAAAAATGTTGGGTCGAATGAAGACTTGTTCAAGAAGTTGAGTTAGTTGCTGCTTGAGTTCCGTGCAGATCCAAGTATCGATATTTTGTATGCTCTATGGACAACTAGTTGAGCTCCTAGAGTAAGCTCTATTGCATGATCAACATCACGCTTGGGTGATAATTGTGAAAGTTCTTTGAAACATACATCATCAAATTTTGTTATCCATTGAGGTTCAAGTGATCTTGTCCTCCTTAGGGTTAAGGTTTACTGTGTAAATTCTTTCATTTTTCCTATAACTCTTCATAAGTTTGGTGAAGATCATTAGTCTGAGTTTAGGATCTTCCCGTTTTCCAGTAACTGTAACCCAGATTTTTAGTCATTTTTGAAATCAATAAAGCATCTTTACAATGTACGTGAGCATCATTGGCTTTAAGCCAATCCATTCCTAGGATAACATTGTAAATCCCTATGGGTAAGACTCTGAAGTTTGTAGATGTATTGTGACCATCCAAAACAAAATTCAAGTTATCCACTAAAGTAGAATATTTAACCTTTCTAATTCCACTGTAAGTTCTTCACAGGGTGTTCAGGCAAAATGAGATTTTTGACGCACTTAAGAGAGACGAAAGAATGTGTACTCCCTGAATCAATCAATAAGTACCTTGATACTCCTTTGGGATTTGAATTATTGAAAATTGTTCATTCACTCCGTGATGTTCAATTGCAGCATGAACAGAGGTGTTTTCCTGATTTCCTTCACCTCTAGCCCCCTGAGCTCTGTTAATTTGAGGTCTTCCTTGAGGTCTTTGATTTTCTCCTCCTCCTCGACGAGGTTGACGGTTAACATTTCCATTGTTGTTATTATTGGCAGGTGGTCCATTCCGAACAAAAGGTGGATTGCCTGGTCTAAACTTCCCTTGGTTTTGAGGTTGTCTCTAAATTTGGTTAAAGTTCTGCTGATTGAAGTTCCTCTGAATTGCCAATGGTCTAGGTCTACAATTTCCAAAATTCCAATTCGGATTAAAGTTTCTAGGTTCATAATTGCCCACCAATCCTCTAAAGCTTGAATTGTTAAATGGACAATCCCTAGATTGATGACCATGATCAAGATAAGTGTTGCACAAATGATCTTGTATGGCTTTCATATGTAATAAGTTCTCTCTTCTTTGTTGTGGATTTCCAGACCTTTGTTCCTCCTCGGGGCGAGGCCTTTTGATTTCATGAACAGGAATAGGTTTCGGTTTCCTCTTTTTGATAGTGGATAACTCTATTTCAATGGGTTTGCTTGCATCAAGGACATCTGCAAAATTGTTAAGAGGAAGACTCTGGAGTCTAGTCTTCATAAGATTATGTAACCCTGATACGAATCGAGCTACCTTGATCTCTTGAGTCATTCGTACTGGAGCATACTTGACAAGGGTTAAGAAATGTTGATAGTATGATTTTAGATCTCTGGCTCCTTCAATACAATCAAGAAACTCCTTCATACAATCTGAATGATAAGATTTGTTCTGATAGTTCTTCTTGAGCTCGGTCTTAAGATAATCCCAAGTTGTAGCATTAGGATCAACATTGTTTTCTATGCAATGGCCTCTCCACCAACACTTGACTGTTTTCTCTAGTTTGAACTTAGCAATGATAGCTTTGTTTACTGCAGACGAATGAGCTAAATCAAAGTACTTATCCATGCACTCAATCCAATCTTCAAGAACCTTGCCTATATCTTTGCCTTCCCTGCTAAATTTTCCAGGTTGCATTAGGAGAACTTTGGACTCACTTTTGGGCCTTTTAGTTCTAAAGAGAGAGTGGTGCTCGACCAATGAGGAAGAGGCTAACTTTACGTTGATAATTGGCATTTCAAAGTGAAACTCGTTGAGAAAATAAGGAAAAACAAATATTTTTGTTATTCAAAATATACAATGTCACACTTTCAAAGCGTAAATGCCATAAACCGTACTAACTATGTACTGAAGAGTTTCAAAACTTGCATTGAAGGCTCCATCCAGTATCACATATACATATACACACACACACTAAATGAGCAAACCATGGTAAAGGGAAGAAGAAATGGTGAAATATGTGAGGACTTAGTTAAAAAATCTTACAAATTCAAAAATTCGACTATTATTTTCGGTTTGCTTCTTTGCAAGGAAGAAACTCAATCCTTTAATAAAAGAGATATTCTTGAACAATGCTTTACCTTATATAATTTACCTTATATAATTCTAGTTAAACTCAACGTAATGATTTTATCATTTTGTTATTGTTTTAGAGGGCTCCCCCACAGGCCCTCTAAAGGTGCTATTAGGGGGCCCTTGAAAAAACTAATCCGTGCCTCATAGGCCTCCACAAAAGTGAAGGGCCCTTCACCTAAAATGTCTCATTGAAAATGTATGGGTCTTTCAACCACCCCCTACACTTGAGAAACGCTTTTATAACTTGGTATCTGAGATCAACAAGTCAAAAAGAGAAAGACTACTCCCAATTCCTTGGCGCAAATGACTGAAAACTTGTTGTTTAAAGGCTTATGGGCACACAAAGGGAATTTTATAGGGCCCTTTACATTTAAAAGGGCCCTTCTCTTAAAGTTTGATTAAGAGGGTTTATGGGGGAGCCCTCTTAGAAAGCCACCATGACCTTTTTACTTGTTTAAAAGAGTAGCTATCTATACTATTATAATGGGGGAAGGGATTTCGGCCCCTCTGCTCGACCACGTGACGAAACGTGCTTTCTCCGGCCACTTCAAGCAAGTGTGCACTATCTCCTACATGCTCACAGAGAGAGAGACAAATAGACAATGGGAAGAGAGAGAGAGAGAGAGAGAGAGAGAGAGAGAGAGAGAGGCTACCGATACATTGAATTGAGAGCGGGTCTCGACTCTCGGGATGCGGGTGAGTGGGGCGTGAGACAAACCCTTGAAATGCGGTATACTGCACCGAGTTTGGCAAAGCAAGATATTGCAGGAAGCAGAGTGAGATGGGCGCACTTCTTTCTAATCACCAGAGCCATCCCTTCTCTCTCTCTCTCTCTCTCTCTCTCTCTCTCTCTCTCTCTCTCTCTCATGCGGGTGCTTCACAGCAGGTTCTAGGGCGATAAGGTGGGCCATTACGGCATATGTATGTGTGTTCTTCACAGCCATCCTCATATCTGGGTGTTGTTGTTGCAGGGGTTGAGGTGCCTCTCTGATGTGGGTGAGCCTTCTCTCTCTCTCTCTCTCTCTCTCTCTCTCTCTCTCTCTCTCTCTCTCTCTCTCTCTCTCTCTCATGCGGGTGCTTCACAGCAGGTTCTAGGGCGATAAGGTGGGCCATTACGGCATATGTATGTGTGTTCTTCACAGCCATCCTCATATCTGGGTGTTGTTGTTGCAGGGGTTGAGGTGCCTCTCTGATGTGGGTGAGCCTGCAGCGTCTTCAAGCCACACACACACACGTTGGAAAGCGGGAACTCGGAACAACACCCGCACACAATATGCCTGACTCTCTATAGCCCATGGATTAACCCGCACCCCTAACCACACAGAATCACACACACACACACGCACACTATCTGCCAATCTCCAATGCACCCACTTGCCTACGAGCACCACCGGCTATACACACTCACCCAAAAACAGCTCAGCACAACAAGCCCATCAACAAAACATCACCCGTATCCCACATATTGATGCATACACTCACCAAATCCCGTAAACACACTCACATCGAGAGGCCTCACACACCTCGACCGCACAGAAACCCACACCCACGCTGCAACGGCAATCACTCTCTCCCTCTCTCTCTCTTTGTGCACACACACACACATCCGTGTGGTCGGGAGCCATCGCTACCACGGACGAGACGCATTAGCCAGGACGAAGTAATAAAGTGATGCGAGTCGAGCAATCATATAAACCGTAGAAAAAATCATGCATCAAAACACATATATATGCGGGTACAATGATGGCGTTAACGGCCAGTACAACACATGTTTTTCATTTGCCACCATGGTGGCTCTCCTTAACCGATTACCAACCACCTTCGTTGGCGGCTCTCCTTCTCTTTAGATAGTGATGCTCTTCACCCTCCTAAATGAGCATTGCATGAGCCACCTGCACTATACATCAATCCTCTCTTGCTCTTGAGACTCAGCAGTAGCACTGCCTCATGCACTAACAATGTTTTATTCGGTGATGACCCCCAGCTTCTCATGCCACCAGCACATGTGCAACTGATGGTACCTAGCTATCCGTCTTGGCCCTGCACCATGTTCCAGCTCCTACTCAAGCAGCCTCCAGCTTGCAAGCAACTTCGGCTCTAAACTTCAGCCCCTCAGTGTTCTCCACATTGCCACCCTCGACGATCTCGTGCTCACAACCTTCAACCTGCAGTTATTGGCTTCTTAATGTAGCGCAGCATGTGCAAGAACACCGGCTTGCCTCAACTCCTTGGCGGCCTTCTTCTCCTACTCACGGCACTCCTCAGCAGCTAGCCCCCAAGCAGCTGCAGCCCCTTCTGCATTCCTCCATGCGCCGCTCTTAAAGAGCATTGATTGTTGCTTCTGGTAACCTCCAACCTCCCCTTCTCCTTTTCGGTACTCCCAAGCTTTCTCCTTCTCACGGTCCTCCAACCCGCAGCTCTCCTCCCTTCGATCACATGCCCTTCCCGCATACCCAACAAGCGGTCTATCACGAACCTCCTCACCTGCAAATGGCGCTCCTGGCAGCCCTCTCTGGCCACCCGCTGTCATGAATCTTCTCCCCCCCGGTCCTCAAGTACCCCTTCAACTTGAATGTTCGTGCCCCTTGAGTAGCACCACCTTCCCCCTCCTGCACCTGCTGTGCCACCTCCTCTGCTATTCAAGAACCTGCAGGTCTAAGACCCCCCAACCTCTTTCTTTAGCGCTGTGATCACCTCCTCTCCATGCTACCGCCCCTGTAGCGCCCTTGAGTCGCCCCGTCTTTGCTTTTGCATGGCCACCACACCGAACACATGGCGGCTCCTTCTCCAATCGACTAGCAGTCCTGCCACCGTTTTTATGTGGCGCCCTCCACCTACTGCAGCTCATTTTTTTTCTATGGCAACCTTTTAAAAATTCTTTTTTTCTTTTCTTTAAACTCCTGGCTTCGGCAATATATGTTTGCACACGTCCCATGGCTCCTCTCATCGACCTACCCTTCATGAACATCTTTGACTACAGATACTAGGAAAATTCAATTAGCTAGCTTGAGCACCATCAAAACAATTCTCCAAGGCTTCATCATGGCCATAAGTCAACAAAGTTCTCTCCACAAAAACTTTTCTGGTGACGAGATCTCCGTCGGGAGATGTTACAACCGCCTTGACTCTAAAGTTGCAATTGCTTGCCATAACTTTTAGTTGGAAAAGTGCCATTCCTCGGTATGCGAGCATCCAAAGAGATTTGGACTCGTCAAACATGAGCAAGCATTATGTATATATTGTGGCATCATTTGAAGGTGAGATCCACCATCCCTTGGCACCTTCAAGCTCCCGACCAGTAGAGTTGGAAAAGCATATTTCACCCACAAAACACCACATATGGCATACATACCCTGGCAAGTAGATTCTCTTGCAGACAACTCGATCAAAGTCCCATATCATAAACTTCATAGCACCTCTATCAAGCATCCCTTGCCTCATTCCCAAGCTTGTGATATAAGCATTTGATCATGTCGCTTGTGATAGCAAAAAATACTTGTAGCTTCTGCTAGCGAGTGCTCCATCCCTATGCACTTGGCTCCTAACTGCATCAAATACCTGCACAATGTTCCCATCATTTGCCTGTAAACTACTATGCCTGGGCTTTTTGCACTACCATAGGTCGACCCTCCTCAGCTGTACCATCGTTGCCCAACCCCTCGTTGAGCATTCATGCTCAACGATAGCATTATTTAGATAATATATCATTGCATAAGAAGAGAACTGGTAGTTATTATTTACATAAGCATTAGATAGATAGAGAGAGACTTTCACTGGCTGTAGAACCCGCCCGGATCAAATGGAAAGCCATAGGCTCTCCCAAGCATAGTGTAAACTCCACCTGGATCAAAAATATGGCATCGATTATCACCATCCGTCTGTAAAGCACATACAAACCATCCCTGCTTTGTACCAAAAAATCTGTAAGCCGACCACTCTTGCTTGGCATAGCCTGGTCTTCCTTCAACTTGTATCCATAAACTTGCTTTGTACACTGGATAAGAATGTACTATACCAATGTCTGTAGCAGTGACATCATATGAAACCAACTCGCCATCGGCTAGAGAGCTCACCATAGCATGATTGTCTTCAAACAAGATAATCTGTAGCAATTGGCATAGAGGCGCTTTCATAGCAACCTTCAACAACATATCCATCAACTGCATGGCATCCACCTGCGGAAACTGATCCTCCAAAGCAAACGCTGGCATACCTTCACTTGTAGTCCCTTCAAATAGCACTGGAAAAGGCGAAAAGCCTTGCATACCTTGTATTCTCGCCATAGCTTTAACAACCAAAACTTGCGATTCGTCATCTACATCGACCACTGGATCATCGAACCCTCAGTCTGCTTCATCGAAGCACTGTTCTTTAGTCAACTGGCCTTACCATCATAAGGCAAGAGAGAGGGTTTCCCAACCCCTTGGTCTACACAAAATTTCTCTTCACCTACAATCTATTGCTCTTTGACCACCTTATCGACATGCATAACATCATATGTCTCATACATTGAGAAAGAAGACTCCGTTTCCCCATATGTTGTCCGTATCCAAGGCAATGCTATAGCTCGAATACTCCTCATCTTTCTCCACAAAATTCACCGGCTTTGGCACTTCAGCTATCTTCTCCTCTGCTTGCTTTTCATAAGTCACTTGGTCAAGCACATCAGGCGGTACTCTGTAGACTCGTCTCTGTAGCTGTTGAGGCCTCATAGGCCCACAGGATATCGTCTCTACTCTGTCATCACGCTTATCCACTGCTACCACATGTGCATCAACAAAGGGTCGGATTACCTGAAGCTCTTCCCTAGCAATTGGCCTTGGCACCAATGGACTCGCCAGAACTTGCTTTGCATGTTGCTTCTTTAAAACCTTCTTCGTCCTGCTCTGCGCATAGGCTACCACCTCCTCGTACGTGCACGGTCCATCTATCTCGACTTTATCCAGTACTTTTACATGCAAGCAGTCCACAAACTTGGTCATCTTCAAAAAATCTGCATTCTCTACAGCAGTTACCTTCACCAACTCGCTCCATATGGCCTCGAACTCCGACACGAATGCTCGAAAATCACCGTCAATGCTTTGCTTTAGGTTGTCCATCATTTGCTTCACTTCACTCCACTGCCTGTTGGCCACATATCGGCTTCAGAATGCCACTTCCAATATGCTCCAATCCTGTTTTCTTCAGCCTGTAAGCCCTCGTACCATACCTTTTCTTTTCCACGAACCAAGATCGGGAAAGCTTGGGCCACCCCCTTTGCTCTTGACAAGCTGCTGTCCAGTAAAAAAAGGCCGTAGTCTTGCAGCCAAACCTCAGCATCTTCAGCACTTGTAAAAGTCGGAAAACCCGACCATGCCATTCTTGTTAGATCTTGCTCTTCAAACCGCAACACCGTCTTTGACTTCGCCAAGGAGCAATCAGTAGGTCCTCAGTGGGTGCACCACTGATGGAAAGGGGAAAATGGGAACAACAGCCGGCACACAATATGCCTGACTCTCTATAGCCCAGGGAATCTTCAGCACTTGTAAAAGTCGGAAAACCCGACCATGCCATTCTTGTTAGATCTTGCTCTTCAAACCGCAACACCGTCTTTGACTTCGCCAAGGAGCAATCAGTAGGTCCTCAATGGGTGCACCACTGATGGAAAGGGGAAAATGGGAACAACAGCCGGCACACAATATGCCTGACTCTCTATACCCCTAACCACACAGAATCACACACACATGCACACTATCTGCCAATCTCCAATGCACCCACTTGCCTACGAGCACCACCAGCTATACACACTCACCCAAAAACAGCTCAACACAACAAGCCCATCAACATCACCCGTAGCCCACATATTGATGCATACACTCACCAAATCCCGTAAACACACTCACAGATCGGTGGGAGGCCTCACACACCTCGACCGCACGCAAACCCACACCCACGCTGCAATGGCAATCACTCTCTCTCTCTCTCTCTCTCTCTCTCTCTCTCTCTCTCTCTCTCTCTCTCTCTCTCTCTCTCTCTCTCTCTCTCTCTCTCTGCACACACACACACCCATGTGGTCCGGAGCCATCGCTACCACGGACGAGACGCACAAGACGAGACGAAGTAGTAAAGTGATGCGAGTCGAGCAATCGCATAAACCGTAGAAAAAATCATGCATCAAAACACATATATGTGCAGGTACAATGATGTCGTTAACGGCGAGTACAACCCGTGCTTTTCATTTGCCACCATGGTGGCTCTCCTATCCGCGTACCGATTACCGGCCACCATCGTTGGCGGCTCTCCTTCTCTTTAGATAGTGATGCTCTTCACCCTCCTAAATGAGCATTGCATGAGCCACCTGCACTATACATCAATCCTCTCTTGCTCTTGAGCCTCAGCAGTAGCGCTGCCTCATGCACTAACAGTGTTTTATCCGGTGACAACCCCCAGTTTTTCATGCCACCAGCACCTGTGCAACTGATGGTACCTAAGTATCCGTCTTGGCCCTGCACCATAGTCCAACTCTTACTCAAGCAGCCTCCAGCTTGCAAGCAACTTTCGGCTCTGAACTTTAGCCCCTCAGTGTTCTCCACATCGCCACCCTCGATGATCTCGTGCTCACAACCTTCAACCTACAGTTATCGGCTTCTTAATGTAGAGCAGCATGGCAAGAACACCGGCCTGCCTCAACTCCTTGGCGGCCTTCTTCTCCTACTCACGGCACTCCTCAGCAGCTAGCGCCCAAGTAGCCCCTTCTGCATTCCTCCATGCACTCTTAAAGAGCATTGATTGCTCCTTCTGGTAACCTCCAACCTGCCCTTCTCCTTTTCGGTACTTCCAAGCTTTCTCCTTCTCACGGTACTCCAACCTGCAGCTCTCCTCCCTTCGATCATATGCTCTTCCTGCATACCCAACAAGCGGTCTATCACTCTTTCTTACAAACATCCTCACCTGTAAATGGCGCTCCTGGCAGCCCTCTCTGGCCACCCGCTGTCATGAATCTTCTCCCCCCCGGTCCTCAAGTACCCCTTCAACTTGAATGTTCGTGCCCCTTGAGTAGCACCACCTTCCCCCTCCTGCACCTGCTATGCCACCTCCTCTGCTATTCAGGAACCTGGGAGTCTAAGACCCCCCAACCTCTTCCTGTAGCACTATGATCACCTCCTCTCCATGCTACCGCCCCTGTATAAGCGCCCTTGAGTCGCCCCCTCTTTGCTTTTGCATGGCCACCACACCGAACACATGGAGGCTCCTTCTCCCATCGACTAGCAGTCCTGCACCCTTTCTATGTGCACGTGGCGCCCTCCATCTGCTCTGCAGCTCGTTTTTTTTTCTGTGGCAACCTTTAAAAAATTCTTTTTTTCTTTCTTTTTAACTCCTTCCTTGGGCAATGTTCCCATGCGTCCCATGGCTCCGCTAATTGGCCTACCCTTCATGAACATCTTTGACTACATATGCTAGGAAACTTCAATTATCTCGCTTGAGCACCATCAAAACAATTCTCCAAGGCTTCATCATGGCCATAAGTCAACAAAGTTCGCTCCGCAAAAACTTTTCTGGTGACGAGATCTCCGTCGGGAGATGTTATAACCGCCTTGACTCTAAAGTTGCAATTGCTTGCCATAACTTTTAGTTGGAAAAGTGTCATTCCCCGGTATGCGAGCATCGAAAGAGATTTGTGTTAAGTATGGAGCTTGATTTACCCTTGTAATTTTCTGTGGTAAAAGCGCACATTTGTAAGGTCCCCATTATGAAGAGAAGCCATTGTGCGTGAAGGAAAATCACTCACCGGAAACCAAAATTTTAACGGACAAAAATCAGGGGCAACTTTATAGGCCTCAGGGGCGGAGGCCCCCGAGACTTTTTTTCGCCGGAATATTATGGTCGAACGGTGGCCGGAAAGTGGTCGGAAAACAACCGGTCGGTTGGCCGATGGCCGGTAGTCAATGGCCGATGGCCGGTGGTCGGTGGCCGAATTCAAAAGCGGACTTGTCTTCTCAAGGGCGGCCACACATGGGCGGATTGGAGGGTCCGATTTGGACTTATTCGCACAAGGGCGGCTACACATGGCTGTCTCTCATAAGAGACAGCAGCCCTTTTGGCCTATAAAAGGAGGCCATTTCTACACACATTTCATAGTGTAAAGTTGATGCAACAAGGTGAGTGTGAGGTGGTGAGAGTGAAGCAAGACGGGAGCTCCATTAAGAGTATAATCCCTTTGTAAACTACTTCTTGTTTTGAAGTACTAAAGCCATTGAGTGACTGCTTTCCCGTGGACGTAGCCCACATTGGGTGAACCACGTATATCGTATGTACTCTCTCTCTCTCTCTGCTCTATAATCTCTTGTGTGTGAAATCTATCTCTCTCCATTAAGTAATCTACTGAAATATCTATTTAGCTACGTCTTATTTCCTAACAATTTGGACTCGTCAAACATGAGCAAGCATTATGCATATATTGTGACATCATTTGAAGATGAGATCCACCATCCCTTGGCACCTTCAAGCTCCCGACCAGTAGAGTTGGAAAAGCATCTTTGACCTACAAAACACCACATATGCCATACATACCCTGGCAAGTAGAGTCTTCTGAACACATCTCGATCAAAGTCCCATATCATAAACTTCATAGCACCTCTATCAAGCATCCCTTGCCTCATTCCCAAGCTTGTGATATAAGCATTTGATCTTGTCACCTGTGATAGCAAAAAATACTTGTAGCTTCTGCTAGCGAGTGCTCCACCCCTGTGCACTTGGCTCCTAACTGCATCAAATACCTGCACAACGTTCCCGTCATTTGCCTGCAAACTACTATGCCTGGGCTTTTTGCACTGCCATAGGTCGACCATACCTGTACCAACGTTCTTTGCAAGGATTCATCAGCTACCAATCGGAGAGATGTGTGTGCATGCGCACGCTCTACATAGTTGCCAACCTGCCAAAGTCCAGACGCCTCTCTCTCTCTCTCTCTCTCTCTCTCTCTCTCTCTCTCTCTCGCTCTCTCTCTGTACATTGCCGCCAGTGGACAGTGATCTGGGCCAGTCTCTCTGACACATGCACACACCATCGAGTGTCGCTAAGCCCGTCATTGCTGGCGCTATCAAGCACATGGCATGCCACACCCTGGCAATGCATCCCCGGTGCACACACGCACACACACACACACGGACAAGAGAGACGTTGATGGCTGTTGAGGAGAAGGTGCTCTTCATAGGCTTGGAGTGAAGGTGGGCTCAAAAGTTCACAGTGGAGGCAAAGCGGCAAGCTGGGATGAGAAGGACAATACTAAGAGTACCTCCAACAAGATCTGGCTGCTCTCTCTCTCTCTCTCTCTCTCTCTCTCTCTCTCTCTCTCTCTCTCTCCCGCACACGGACAATCATTTTAGCTTTTTTGGTATGCCCAAAGGGCTAAGACCATAGTGATGTGTTCCCTTTTTGTCAGTGAAAAAGAGAGAATATTTTAAAAAAATGCATAAATTCTAATTGGTTATTTTAAAAATGCAACTTTTTTTTTGGTTAGAAAAGATAGAAGAATATTGCCATTTTCTAGATTGTTCAAACTTTAGAGAGAGAGAGAGAGAGAGAGTTCTCATAAGGACGTGACTTTTCTAGTAGTGATGGCGAACTCTGTAGATGTAGTGCAGTGATGGACTGTTTGCGCTCGGATCAATGGCGAATTTGAACGTCAGCGACCGGCCGGTAGGCCGTGCACATGCGAAAAAAGGATCATTCGCAGAGAGACTGATGGTGGTTGCAGCTTTTGACAGAGCACGTAGAGGGCTGTTGCAGGAGGGGCTGCAGCCACTTGGAGATTCTCCCACCATGATGGTTTTGGGATCAGACGGATTCAGACCCACTGCTGTTGCCTTGGCTCTTGAATTGTTCACAGCCTCTCGATGTCGCCTCCTCCACGACTATCGTTGGTCCCTCGCTAGTAATACAGGCTATCTGCATACAAACGTTGTTTAGTAATGCTTTAATTTTTATATGAGATGTCCCTTGCCTTTAATTAGCTTCTGACCACGGATTATGTCAACTCAGGGGGAGTTTTCACCAAGGGGGTTAGATGAAGGAGGAGGTGTCTCTCGTGTCATAAGCTTTGATGAAGAGGAGGGTTTGAATGCGATTGAACAGGACCCAATGCAAATGGGTTCAGCCCACACTTAACGTCGTTGGAAGGCAAAGAAAATTTGTGAAGAAGAGAGCTCCGCTTCTGAGAGAATGCAATGGCTGAAGCGCAAAATTGTCGAGTGAAAGGGAAGCGCAGCAATCCCTTGCTTCTAGACAGGAATTGGAAAGCGGCAAAATGTAGCCAATATGGGGATTATGTGCCAAGGAGGAGGAGGAAGGATTGCAAAGGGAAAGCACACATTTACTAAGGAAGAGGTGAAATTGCAAGGAGATGTGCAAGCTAGGAAGCGACAAGCTAGACTGTGGAGTCGATGCTCCACGATGCAACAGACAAAATTCTGCTACTTCAACAACTACAATGTCAACCAGTCTCGCCACTTCTCCAAACATTGCCAACGCTATTGGACAGCGGGGGGGAGCACTCCGCAAGGTACCTGTGGGACTCGGAAAGCGGAAAAACAAGCATACTCTTTGCAAGGATGTTTTCTTCAAGGATATTATGTGGTTCAAGCAGTACGGCATCACTGGATGCTCATGTCGAGGGTACTCGTGTAAAAATCGAGCCCAATGCTAATGTCCCAGCAGACATAGGTAGCATACTCGATGCAAATTGACAAATTCGATCAGAGAAATCTCTAATGGTTGGGCAAATGGAGCCTATCAATACCGACCTCGAGCTCACGGGGCATCAAAGTACGATATTACGGATAAATACCTGACTCGCCTTATCAAGCACATCTCTTCTGAAAAAGCCACATAGTCTGACGACTCATTATAGCACATTCATTGTATATGTTTGCCAAACAGAGCAAGCCCCACTTCTGGATCCACCATGCTCTGAGTCGCGGCTTGCATGCACTCTAAAGTTGGACCACTTTGTCTTGCTGCTGAAGACTCATCTGATGAAGGTAGGCAGAGGCACCGCCCCTAATTTAGGGGTTGAAAGCTTGAGATTTGGTGCTACCGGCTCGGCTAGATCAAGAAATAAGCTCCCTCTGCCACGAGTCCCTCACTACTGCAGGCTATGTGATGTCACGGGCAGTTGTTGGCTAGTCCCCACCTTTTCTTCGCTTCAATTTTCCACCTGGCTAGCTCCCCATGATCGTTGACCAGTGTTCTCCTTCCCTTTTGCTCTTCAAATGAAGTGAAGGGATCTTTGTTGATTCTCCATATTAAGAAATAATTCAACCTTTTTTCCTTTTTCGGTCTGCCCAAAGGATAAGGCCATAGTGATGTGTTCCCTTTTTCCTAATGAAAAAGGCAAAGCTGTTTTTGACCTGCCCAAGGCAAAGGCTATAGAGATGGGTTTCCTTTTTGCTATTGGAAAATACAAAAATTTTTTAAGACAATTTCAGTTTTTAATTTTTGTAAAGAAACAAATTGATTGGTTGAATATGATAGTGAGCACTCATGAAATGAAGAGCGTGCAAAAGCAGTGATGAATAATATCAATGAGTTTTTTTGGCGTACTGATTTTCAAATTCCACATGTCAAGATAGCTTGCATATATATATCTAGTATGGACGGCCGCCTTCTGTGTGTGTGTGTGTGTGTGTGTGTGTGTGTGTGTGTGTGTGTGTGTGTGTGTGTGTGTGTGTGTGTAAACCTTTGTCATCGGGCTGTAGACCACACATCTTGCAGACAGGAAGCTCTTTTGTGCTTTATGAAGTGCACCGACATCTGGCACATGTGGACCAAAGTAGTGCCAAGCGCAATGTTTTCTTTCAACAAGCCCTAAATAACAATATCACCGTTAATTCTTCTGCCCATTTCAGCATCTTGTGTAATGCCACATGCCTTCAAGGTGCAAGTGTATGTGACTGGATTTGAAAAGATGCTCTCTCTCTGCATGTGCTGAAAATAGTCGAGAGCTTCCTGGCCCTGACCCTGTTGGACATATCCTACATCAATACACTCCATGAGACAACATTGCCGACACGAAGCTCGTTGAGGACCTATTGCATTTGACATAGATACTACCCTCTGAGAAGTGCACCACACTTGATGTACATATTTGTATATCCTGCAATCAATACACCCCATGAGACCACTACGAATAAGAAGCTCGTCGAGGACCTATTGCACTCTAAAAAGTGCACCACCCTCTCTCTGCATCTATCGGAAACAACTAGAGCTTCCTAAGTTTGACCTTATTGGACATATCCAGCAATCAATGCACTCCACGAGACAACACTGCAAAGAGGAAGCTCGTCGAGGACTTGTTGCGCTTTCACTACAAGAGGTTGTGTGCTCTTGTGACGCTGTTAGCGACGGAAATACACTGGGTTTTTATAACCCCCGGCGTCGCTAAAACCGTCGCTACGAGAGCGTCGCTACGAGCGTCGCTATAAGCGTCGCTACGAGCGTTGCTATAAGCGTCGCTATATGCGTCGCTATATAGAGACGCTTATAGCAACGTTTACACTGCAGACTATAGCGACGCTCATAGCGATGCTACAGAGCCATAAATAGCAACGGTTATAGCGACGCCCGAGAGAATTTTTTTTTGGTGGCAGGGCATTGAATGCTCTGCCACCCATCAACCATATTGTACTTGATTCACTTTTTAAAAAAAGTGCAAGGGTAGATAATAGACCCAAAATAGTCACCCACAAGACGCATTGTTTGCAAAATTGACAATTGTACACATCATAGGCAAAATGAATAGATTGGCAAATGTAATAATGACAATTGTACAACATCATAGGCATAAAGAATTGATTGGCAAAAGGAACTCCGGTGACAAATGTAATAATATACATGGTTCAAAAAGACGTATAAAATCCGTCTCATGATACATAAGCTATGAGAAACCCTAAACTAATGCTATCTAGCTACGGCTAAACTGACGTCGTCTAGTCAGACGTCTCATCGCGTCCAAGCGGCGTATCTGTCGGATTCTGCAAAAAAAGACAATAAGACAGCTTTCAGTAAGTATAAACATATAACGACATTTATAAAACAATACAAAAAATTAAAAAGAGTAAACCCTAATACTAACCATGCCGCCGCGAGAACTGAGAATGTCCATCAAGGCGTTTAAGCCCTTCCTGTCTGCGTACTCGCGCTCGTACGGTGTGGGATCACGTCCTGTCATCGACCACTGTCAAAACATACAAAGATTTCATTATGTTAGAATTAAAAAACTCATAAACCCTAAACTCTCGAACATAAAGAGCAATGTGAAAACACTTACAAAATCGGCCTCAAATGATGCCCATCCACCGCTCCCCAAGAGGTGCGAGCTCCCTGCCTCTACTCGCGCTCTGGCTGCATCCTTTTGTTGCTTCCACTTGTCGGGATTCTCGCGCGCTGCTTTCTTCGCATTCTTCAAATCTTCTTTGGCCAGCCAATCTGGCCTGTTCCACCCATTCTTGATTGCTTTTTGCACTTCGGAACGCTTGTGTTTGCAGTATTCGCGCATTCGAATCTTCATCAGGTCTTCATTGAAGCGCTAATCCCGTGTTGGAACGGGAAACTCATCATGAAGTATGCTGATGACTCTGTTTTTTAAATCACTTGGTACTTCACTCCATTTGTTTAGTATGTAGTGTCTAAACAGCTGAGAGCAAAGACCACGCATGCGCGAGATCACCTTCTTGCCGTCATCAACCATGATGATGCCGCCGCTGAAGTCAATGGAGTAAGACAAGCCCTCTGGTCGGTGACGCGTGAACCTGGGTGTCCCGGCAGGGGTCTCTAGCGGCGTGTCGATGGGGGTACGGACGTCAGGTGTCTCCACCGGCGTCTGGGCCCCGAAGCGAGGAGTGTCGAGTGGAGTGGCTCCTGGCGGAGTAGGTAGAGGTGTGTAGCTTCTACGAACAGTCAGCCCTGCAAAACCTGGCGTAGATGGCGATGTTGTGGCTGGTGTGGGGGCGGGCAAAGAAGGGGAGGGTAAAGAGCCTCGTCGAACACGAGGCGGTGTGGAGGCATCGGTGGCGGAATCCCCACAACAACCGCCACCGCCACCGCCACCACTAGAGCGCCGATGTCTAGACGAGTGTGAAGCTCGTCTCGTCGACGCCGAAGCTTCGGAGCGCGCCGAATGCTCCGAAAGAGAGGGAGATGCGGATGGAGTAGGAACGCGCGATGATGCGCCAGAGCGATGACGCTCCACGTACCACTGTCTCTGCTGCGGTGACAAAGAAGAAAGAAACTCCTCATCATCCATACCTGCATTAAACACACGAATATTTAAACTTAATATTGAATGAATAGAGTAGACAATGACGCAAAGACCATTAAATACAATGACGTAATGACGCATATAAATACAATGACGCAATGAATTGAGTGATAGAAGAGGCAAGTCGAAAACTCAAAATTTTCAATCAAAAGATGTGAGCGCGAGTAGAAAAGAGCGTTATACACCATGGAAGGTACTTAGAGAGCCAGAGCTTTTACAACACGGAGCAAAATTGTTCAAATACAATATTTGTGGCTTTAAGAGATCTCTCTCTCATCCTCGCATAACTCAGCATAACTTCCTATATCTATATAGAGCTCTCCGTTTAAACACATATCCTCTGTTTCATTTTGTATCTCCTCTGCATGCACCCCATATAGAGTAGTAGCAGCTTGATGCTCGTCTAGCACCACCGCAGCGGCTTCTGATTGAGCATCTTCTCTGATCTCCTCCATTGATGCCGTTGTGATTGGCACATGGTAGCCTTCATACGTCCTTGCACTACGAGGGGCTACCTCTATGACGTACCACCAATTTGATGTAGACTTTGTAGGATGAAATATTACCTGCCAGAGCCACATAACTTACATGAGAGCTTTCAAGCACATAACTTGTAAAAGGGGGATGTTAACTATTTACATACTTACTTGTTCACAATGCTCGGGTAGTATGAAAGTGTCTCTTAGGTCAGTCCATTTCTTAGTAGAATCCACCTCAAGAAAACCAGACTCTCCTCTACGCACAGTAGCGTTGCGACCCTCCATGATTATCTTGAACCATTGCACGTCGAACAAGTCGACAAAAAATCCTATGTAATCGATCCTCAAAATCTCTTGCAGCGTGCCGAAGTAAGTGAGTTCCGCCACCACAGGATCTGCATCAGAGGAACGTCGTCGACTAGACTGTTCAAATTTTGCCATGATTCCACAATCTTGAGTAAAACGCTTTTTGTCGATTCGTTCCACCCTAAAATGTCGACCTTTACACCATGCTGCTGTGTATGACTTATACTACAACGAACAAAGATTATGAGTGGCCGTTCAAACGTTTATAAATAAAGTCACTTGCTAGTCGTACATTGCAAACTTACCTTGGTCGCGCAACCCCGAGAGTACTCCCACTCTTCCTCAGTCACTTCGTCACCGCATTGTTGTGCGCTTTTCAATTGGTTGTGCAACCATCTTAAGCTCATGAAGGTTGGTAGGCTCTCCAGAACCGTTGGATAGTGCATCGGTGCTCGTCTTCCCCGTCTCCACTCGATTCGTGCCCTTTGTCGCTCTTGCTTTGCATCCTCATATTGTGAAATCCACTTTTGCATCACTGGATTGTGAAGCATGCAAAATCGGTTGATTTTAGCCTCTAGATCTTCCGTCATCTTCTTCTCAACACCGAGATTGCACATGACAATCCCAGATATGCGCTCATCATCTACGGTTCGCCATAGCGTGTCCTGGGCTTTATCAAATCCGTCTAGCCACTCTCCAATGTACACTAGGGACTCTGATACCAACCAACCTTCTGCCATGCTACCCTCCGGACGTGCCTTTTGACGCACATATCCCTTAAGCGTTTTCATGAAACGTTCTAAGAAGAACATCCATCTGGAATGAACTGTGCCAGCTATTTCCACCTCATCGACTATGTGAACAAGAAGATGCACCTGAATGGTTAGCATTGTAGTAGGAAAATGTTTCTCAAACATGCACACAAGCTCCGCAGCATTTAGTTTGGCGAATGGTATGGAGTCTACGTTGATCTTTGACCAAATGGATTTACGCCATCCATAGCCAGGCCTAAGCGCAAATTTCGAGCTTCCCTGGCAAAATCCGACCATGTTCCATCTATATGTTTCCAGGCTACGCAATCTGCAGGAATTCGTAGCACACCATCCGAAGATTTATTCTCCTCATGCCATGATGCTAGGGCGGCCATGGACTTACATTCGAAGAAATGCTTGATGCGAGGAAGCAGAGGAAAATGTCGCAAAACCTTTTGTGGAATTTTTGTCCCGTACGTGGAGATCTACTCGATATCTTTCGGAATCACATTTCGGACACTTCTCCATGTCTATGTATTCCCCTCTGAAAAGAATGTAGTCATTAGGACAAGCGTGGATAGAATTGTAATCCATCCCCAAGTTTTGCAAAATCTTTCTTGCTTCATCTCGGGAATCTGGCATCACATTGTCAGCTGGTAGTATGTGCTCTTTCAGCAATCTACACAACATAAAAATATGATACAGTCGTGTAAAAATCTATCAGATCATTATACATTTAGAGTTTTATTAAAGTAAACTAATTCTAATAGATCACCTAAAAAGCGTTGTGACGCTAGTGTCACTCCATCCAAACTTTGCCTGCATGTTGAGAAGAACCAGGAGTGCTTTCAATCTAGACATACGTGCTCCATTATACAATGGCGTATCGGCTTCACTTTTCATATCATCATAGATAAGCCTTTCTAAATCCATGATCGTCTCGATCATTTCATCAATCTCGGGCTCAAACATTGCCTTGTTGGGAATGTGCTCTGCATGATCATCCCCCGAGCTGTCAGAGGCTACATCTTGTGGCCTCACATATGTTGCTTGACCAAAGCGCCTGCGAACACGTCTATTGGGTTGCAAGATTGCTGCTTGTTGGCCAGCGTCAGAGTCCGACGAGTTATAATTGGCAACAACTCAATCTATAATAGATGGATCGAACTCGCCAAATTCGCGAACGTGCTGCAAAGAAACACGTCTTGTCCGTCGCACAGCATGCTTGCATTGATTACAAGGACATAAGACCCTCGTTGAGAGATAGGTGTTTCGGTTGGACGGTCCCACATCCTCGTCACTACTCATAATGAGGATAAAAAACTTATAACCTGGACAACAAATTTAATATTCTATTGGCATTCTTCGTCTTATCTCTCTCTCTCTCTCTCTCTCTCTCTCTCTCTCTCTCTCTCTCTCTCTCTCTCTCTCTCTCTCTCTCTCTCTCTTTACCTCACATTCTCTAGTCATGTCCAATCCCCGCACACCTCGGTCTAGAGGTGCACGGAGATCAGAACCACCGGGTTATAATCTCGTCTTTATTGGTCAATACCTATATTTGTGGGTACAAGAAATCTACACACCCACGTCTACATGATACTGCATGTAGTGGACAAAACCCCTTTGCCTCTTCTCTAGCTGTAGCACTTCACAGCATCTTAACATCTTTTCACTGTAGATCTTTTCACTGTTCGTCTAACTCTAAACCCTAAACCGTAAGTAATTCTTGCGTGGACTCGATCTAACGTAAATAAGCGTAAATCTAACTAAAAATAAACCTAAATCTAATTTAACGTAAGTCTACATCTAACCTAATCTTTAACGTCTTTTGGGATAGTTTCCTACGACTTTAAAACTCTCTTCTTCTTGTGTGTGTGTGTGTGTGTGTGTGTGGGTAAACCTAAATAAACCTAAGTCTAATCTAATATAACATAAATCTAAATCTAACGTAAATTATGTTATATTAAAAACAAAGAACTAAACTAACAGGGATTATAAGAACCTTAAAACTGATTTAACACATAATTTTTCACATAACTCGGCAAGAGTTGGCATTCTCATCACTAAAGATGTGAGAGTTAACTTCCGGCGGTGACGCTGCCTCATCTCCATCCACATCTGACGACAGCAATTGGCCCTTTAGACCGTTCTTGCTCTTGTTACTAACTTTGAAGTTGTTGTTGAATGACTAGAGGTTGTCTAGATGGTCATTGTGTCGGGGATGTAGTGACTCTTGCCGCCCTGAAGATCCACCTTCTTCCCTATCTTCTGAAGACATTTCACCAGTACTTTTGGATCGACGGAGCCCACCATGAGTGAAGGCAGCAATACCCTATATTCCATTGAGGGCTTTCTTCACCCGCTTCATGCAGGCATCGCAGTCTATGGAGACCTAAATCTAATCTAATATAACGTAAATCTAAATCTAGCGTAAATAAACGTAAATCTAGTTAAAAATAAACCTAAATCTAATTTAATGTAAGTCTACATATAACCTAATCTTTAACATCTTTTAAGATAGTTTCCTACGACGTTATAACTCTCTTCTTCTTGTGTGTGTGCGCGTGTGTGGATGTGTGTGCCAATAAAAAGAGATAAATGGTATAACCTTTCTATCACCCATGCCAAGTATGATAGATTGATTATGCCATTTCCCTCTTGAATAATAGGTCTTGAGTTCAACTCCTCGTCGGCTAGATCTTTAGGTCTTTTAATTTTAATTAGTTTCCTACGACGTTAAATTAGTTTCTCTCTCTTTCTCTCTCAATGTGTGTACGTTTTTTTGGATCGTATGCATGTTTTCTCTCTCTTTTCCTCTCTCAATGTGTGCATTTTTTGTTTATGCATGTTCTCTCTCTCTTTTCCTCTCTCAATGCGTGCGTTTTTTGTTTATGCATGCTCTCTCTCTCTTTTCCTCTCTCAATGTGTGTGTGCATTCTTTGTTTATGTATGTGTGTGTGCGTTTTTGTTTTTGTTTGTACTCTCTCTCTCTCTCTCTCTCTCTCTCTCTCTCTCTCTCTCTCTCCAAAACACTATGTGTGTGTGTGTATGTGTGTGTGTGTGAGAGAGAGAGAGAGAGGGAGAGAGAAAGAGGGGAAGGGAACATGAGAATGAGGAGAGGGAAGGAGCATACCTGGCTCTCCTTCCTCTCCTCGTGTGTGTGTGTGTGTGTGTGTGTGTGGAGAAGAAAAAGAGAGAGAGAGAGAGAGAGAGAGAGAGAGAGGGAGAGCGTTACCTGCTCCTTGCTTGAGGGCGCCGAAAAACTCAGATCTGAGATCTTAGTTTTTGGGCGCGCTCGGTTATTTTTTTAGCCTGGCCGGCGTCCCTATGAGCGTTGCTATGAGCGTCTCAAATTTCTTTGTAAATTTGCGACGCTCATAGCGACGCCGGGAATTTTTTTTTTAGCGTCGCTGTGTGAGCGTCGCCAATATGAATAGCCTCTTGTAGTGTTTGGAGAGTGTAGTGCACTTGACATAGATACTGATTAAGGTGTTGCCTAAGTATGTGTTCTTTTCAAGTAACCCACTATCATGAATATCAGCATGTATCCTACTGCCTTGGTACTTCTTTGGCGCAGTCTTTAAGTGAGCTCACAAAAGAAAGGCCTATTCTCTTCCCCTCCATGTAGAGGATATTGTTCCTTTCTTCGTGTTGCTTTGCTCTACTCTGTGTGTGTGTGTGTGTGTGTGTGTGTGTGTGTGTGTGTGTGTGTGTGTGTGTGTGTCCCCCTCCCAACTAGTATGGACATGCACTGGTAGTGGCGCTTCAAGAAGTGCACCACACTTGGCTTTGCCTACCCTGATCAATCTGCTTGCTCGTCTGCGCTATGATATACATATGTCTTGTCCAGGGTATTCTTATTTTTATTGAAGTGTATTATCCGGTTTGCAGTGGTTCACCTAATTGAATCAATTACCTTTAGTCATTTCAAATTTATCATTTAACTGTCAGTATTTCAAATTTGCATTGTGGTTCAATTAGTCGCATTTGTTGTGGTTTGATTTAGTGGATTCCGCGCAGTGTCCCAATGAGTAAGAATATATATTTGCCAATGATATTGAACATTTGTCAATCTGTTGACTGAAGCTCTAAGAGAAAATGGCCGATGAAGAACAAGATATTGGCGCCCAATCACTACCTAATGATCAACAACAAGCAGCTGTTAATGCATTTCAGCGCATGAAGTCTCTGGCACATGGTATGTCGGCACAACAAGCGACACGTACTGCTCGCTGACTCTCAAAGTGGGAAAATCCAAACCATATGCAATGGAAAGAGATCAGTAAAGAAGTGACAAAGGACATGATCAAGCCAATATGGACATGTGAGGACGCAGAGATCAAGAAAGGAAGGTGGAAGGTTTCGAAGTGCAACCATGATGCAATCAAAGATAACGCTAAGAGGATTTATTTGGAGGTTTATGTCCATCCCCTGCACAATGCAGATTGTGCACTATATTTTGCAAAAATGTGATATGTTCACTTTGTGCAACACAGCAACCAATAGACTTCTCGTCAAAGGAGACAAATGTTGCCACTCATGATTTAAGGGAGAGTTGTGTCACTTTCACCCGAGATGAGCTGGCATTGATAGTGGAAGGCACCGACCTACATTTAAAAAGAGAGAAGGATATTTACACGACACAATTGGCAGAGAAAGATGCAGAAATAACACGGCTTTCTATAGCCACCAAGATACCCCAACCCTCACAAGTCCGGATGGAGAAAAGAATTCACTGCTTAAGTCTGGACGTTCAAAATCTGACACAGCGAGTGAATCCAACGCCTATACAAGGGACACACATCAGCCACCTTGTCATGCAGCCGAAGTTGGTCCCTTTGTCTACTTCAGATGCATCCTCATCTTCCCAATGTCCAGTTTGCTACAAGAATTTTGATGGATGGAGTAGATATTATACATTGACATGTGGTCATTATTATCATTTAATTTGTCTTATTCATTTAATGCAAAATAGTAGTCGATGCGCAATCTGTTCTCAAGATATTCCACAAGGAATATATATTATGTTTGGCATGGAAAACGAATATAAATTCAAGCAAGAACGCCCAGATACCCCTGGCACAATTAAAAATCTGTTTGATGAGCGCTGCTTCAGGGCAACACCATTGAGATTGACAAACTATGTACTATTGCAAATATGAAGTATTGTAATTACTCAAAACACATTTAAATACAAGGTCTTTTACAATGGTTTTTGACATTTACTCGTTTTACTCTCAAGCTATATTGAATCAATTGAGTTGTTATCTAGTTCTAAGTCTGAGCGTTGTGGTTCTCCTTGTAATTCAACCTCTACATCTATTATCAAATTCTCTTCTATTTTGTCTACAGTGCATTGAGATACACCAACATTGAACTCTTCTTCATCTTCTTTTTGACAATCATACAAGCAGGTTGGCATTTCCTCCTCGTAGCCAGCACCTTCGATGTGATACAATATATTTTTGTTGCAAAACATATACACTAACTTTTTTGCTCTGTCTGTTAATAGTCTGTTGCGAATAGTGATGTGAACATACTTGTATATACTCCAGTTTCTCTCTGAACTTGATTTTGCTGCACATTTTGCGAGTACTTTCATTGCAAGGGGACGTAAGGTAGAGTAATGCTCTCCACCATTCATCATCCACCACTTCCATGTAGGTTGCTCTTTTGCCATTACATGTACAAAATCATTCGCAAAAGGACCTTCTTTTAATCTAAATGCACTCATTTCTTTGATGCAATCAATTCGGTCCTGAACGTTGAAGTAGAACGTGTTGACCACGTGATAGAAATCGTTACCACCTCTGTATTGGACATCAGATCTAAATTCCAATAGTCTGGATCGAGCATGTAAGCAACGCTATGGAGTGGACTATGAGTGCTCTTCCACCTTGCATGAAAATACTTAGCGAAAATTTTTCGTTGAGAATGGTAATCGCCACTCTTTCTCTACTACAGACTCTTTTAGCTCTTTAGGATTTTCAAGACAATATTGGACTGACCACCATGTCATCCACCAAGTTTGGCGCCCTTTGATCAAGATTGCAGATCATGAACATAACGGGCATCATTACATGGTATGCATCTATTACACTCCTCCACCAAGCAACCTTGTCTACATTGCCACGTAGACATATAATTTTATCTTTCACTTTTTCTTTCAACTCAAGCTGCCATTCATCAAAGGCCGCGTAATTGAATGTGTCAATCACAGCGCATTTATTATGGAGAAGTGATTCCTGCAAGGTATAAAAGTGTGTGCAAAACCGAATTTCAGTAGGAAGTTTCAACATCACTGACATGCGGATCCTATACAAATCGAGCACTCTTTGTGGTTTCAAGATAAATTTCACAACGTGACGTGCTGTATCAATTATTTTGGCGAACCATGTGGTTTCTTCGCTAGTGTACCAATCTTTTAGCACTAAGTTCAAGCAATGCGTATTACAACCATTGGCAAAAATGTATGGAAAGCACTTCTTTATTAATTTACTGGCGTTTTTACAATTCTTTGCATTGTCCATGACTATTTGAACGACATGTTCAACACCAATTTCTTTAATTACATTAATCAAGACCTCAGAAATGTATTTGCCACTTTTAATTGTACAAGAACTATCAATCGCCTTTATAAACGTTTCTCCCCTTGGACAAACCACCATTACATTGATCAGCGGTCTTCTCTGAACATTTGACCAGTCATCACTTACAATCGTACATCCTGAAAGCGAAATATTCCCAAGTATTATTTTGCCAACACACTCTTTGACTTCGATGTAACATTCGTCCAAGAAAACATTTTTTATCGTGTGATAAGAAAGAGCTGAAAATCCTAGACCAAACTCACCGATTTTCTTCCAAGCAGCCTTCGAATGGTTGTTGTCTACCATGACCAAAGCACTTTTAGTAAAGAATATTGCTTTGGCGAGTGCAGTTTGTGCTTCTTCTAGAGACTGCACTCGAAAGCTTTGATGTAATGATTGTTGACGCATTTGACAAATTCCACCTTCATTGTGACGTTTAAAAGGAACACTGCCTGGAATTTCCTCTCCTTGCGCAGGTTGTTCTCCAAGGTTAGTTGGCATCACTACGGGATCTATGGAGTTAATATTTGGTTGTGGGAACTCTTGACCTAAAGCCACAGAGCTATATATCTGTTGTCTCTTGCCAGCCTTTTTGGCGAGCTCTTCTCTCAAACGCTTTACAACTGCAGGTGTCTGAGGATGCTCACATTCCTTACAACTGCTTGTATCGCTACCCAAAAAATGATCCCTAATACGTGGTGCACCGCCTAATTTTGTTGTGTGACAAAATTTACATTGCCACTCCATATATTGGACGCATATGTCGTGAGCATAATCCCACTCTTTGCCATGAGCTTTTTTATTATTTGGCTTCTTCGTACTGGACTTGTGCCCACAGTTTGTTCCATTGCTTTTAAATTAAAACTGAAGACAAAAGAACAAGATGTTTAGTTTTTGAAACATTTTTCTTATTTTCAATATATATTATAATTTAAAAACCATTCAATATGAAAGTAACCATGATGCACAATATGAGATTTTCAATGCACGCTAGTCAATCCACATATCAATCACCTATATTGTGAGCAACCATACACATTGCAATGTAGTCTATACATGGCATAATAACTATAACAATGCTATGAATCTCTCTATGCAATTATTATTATAATGATTATTTATATGTCCACTTTGATTTGCAAACAATAAGACACATCTAATTTCATTTTCTACAAAAAAATAAATGAAAGCAATAAAATATATGATTGGTCATTTCATGCACTAATAATCTATCGTAATACATAATGCACTCTCTGTATAAACCAATGCATGAACTAATGCAAATAAATCTTCAATATAATCACTCAATTGAGGACTACTTGTACCCAGTGAAGGATTGTAGTCCACCCATGCAACCAATTCAATATATAAAAGCTATTTTAACCCAGTCAAGGATTAAAGCTCTTATATTGTGGAGTGACAAGTGTAAATCAACTCAAATGCAAGACTTCAAGGATCTTTATATGCCCAGTACACTAGTACAGGACATCCGACCCTTGACTATCGACTCGTCATTTACATATGCTCATATTCTAAAACCAATTACAACCCTCATTTGGACCAATGGCTTCTTCGCAATGAGCATGATTCTCCAAGTTTTCAGTTGTTTTGGTTTCCTAGCTTTATGTCGGTAAACGAAGTAAAAAAAATTTAGAAGTGGTTACTAAATTAAGAATCACGTTTGTCCCAAAAAAAGGACCTGTGACTCTGTAACCTTAGGTCAATTCACAAGGAAATGACTATACTCGGCACTCGGATACACTCCCCAAGGATTTGTCTGGCTAAAAGACCGGGTTAGCACACTATTTACTATATATAATTACTCCCGCCGGGCTTTTTTATTTTCCCGACGGGCTCGGGCTATTGCATATACCCGGTGGGCCCGTCGGGAAAATGAAAAAGCCCCGCGGGCCCTGCAGGGAAAAATGGAAACCCCGAAGGGCTAACTGGCTCTATAGGTTTTTGCAAGTCAAAATCAAAGTTACGTTAACAATCAACGTGATCACATGATTTTTTTGTGTAAATACTAGAGTTATTGACGTAATCAACCGATCGTGATTACGTTAATGAAAGCCCTACTCAGGGTATTCCAACTGGAGCTAGCATCACAAGAATGTTGAGATATCATTTTTGTGTGGATGCATACTACTACCTTGAGTTGGAAAACTTTCAATGAAATCCTACGGCTCGCCAGCCACTCTGTCTGTCGTTGAGAGAGAGAGAGAGAGAGAGAGAGAGAGAGAGAGAGAGAGAGAGAGAGAGAGAGAGAGAGAGAGAGAGAGAGAGAGAGAGAGAGAGAGAGAGAGAGAGAGAGAGATAGTCCTAGCACAATGAGAGACACGGCCAGCCAACCAGCAGTAGGTTGGAGAAAATGGCCTGCCCGATGAGCTTCGAGGTCTTGAGCACAACAAGAAAGGTGACGAAAAGATCAAAGGTCGAGAACGTGCCACCTAGGTGAAAAACAGGCGGGAAGCTCAGGCGAAGCAGGAAGTGAGCTAACTGGGAAAGGTGGGGCTTGAGCTACACCAGTCAGCCAGCCATGCTCCGACCATGAAAAGGGCTTGCCACGTTAGCACACGACCCTGCACACCTCCATTCGACTGGCTGGCCAAAGCAGTTCTGCTCGTGCTAAGAAAGAGAGAGAGAGAGAGAGAGAGAGAGAGAGAGAGAGAGAGAGAGAGAGAGAGAGAGAGAGAGAGAGAGAGAGAGAGAGAGAGAGAGAGAGGACACCCTTAGGAATCCCCTACTCCACATTTTCATGTGCTGACTTGAGAGACACGGGCTCGATGATTTTTCTTCATCAATGGTTCTTTGCTTGTGATATTTTGTGCATTGTGGATATACCCCCACTACCTTAAACGCCATGCTTCACTAGCGTTAGCCCTGCTATCCACACTTCCCACACCATCATTGTTAGCGACGTAGTGAGATCTCTAGTTTTTTATTTAGCCTTGGTTGTGTGCCTTCGGTGTGGAGCCTTATTGGTAGTTGCACCCCTCACCTCCCATGCAGTATGCGATGTTACCATATACATGTGGTAGTGATGTGTGTGAACACACTAGGACCATCGGGACATTTTTTTTCCTCTTTAGGAGGTTTTTTTCCCCGTGCATTGTATATACACCCATCACTCTAGGGCTATCTATCTTTCCATTGCACACCAAGTAACATACTCCCTATTGTGTGCCTTGAGCTTCCTTCATCTTCTCTAAGCTCTACGCGTTTCTCTGCAAACCCTAATTTCAACAATTGGTATCAGAGCAGGTTACGTCCTCCCGAGCTTAGTCGCCAGCTGCTCCAGCACATGCCTGCTCACTTTCTCCGATTACAGTGAGGTTTGGTGAGCGTTCGCAAGTCAAAAAATATTTCGAGAGAGCTCAAAGCGCCTAGTCTGCTCAGATTTTGATTCGAGCTCATTTCAGCCTCCGTTCCACTACAGGCAGGTTTGTATATGCAATTTTGTCATTTTGTGCAAAATTTTTGACAGTTTTGTTTTCTGCATAACAGATCCCTTACAGTCTACTACGGTTTGTGCTATATAGCACGTGTTGTTCCCGCTGCGTTTCTCCTATTTTTGAGCAGTTTTCACATCAGGTGCAACATTTACCATGGCTGACAACAACACAAATCTCTTCAAGATGTTTTCTACTTGAGGACAGGTTGGATGGGGACAATTACCCTATGTGGGCTTATATGATGCAACATGTTCTTGTGTCAAAGGGCGTCTACAATATTGTGCAGGGCATTGATGTACGTCCTGGTTCTGAGGATGTAGGCGATGTTGAGGATGTTGCAAGGATTTCTGCTATTACATTTGTTTTGCCAATGGCAAAACAATCTCGTTGGGATGTAAAGGATGCACAGGCTCATGCATTGATTGTGTTGTCTGTGAAGCGCAGCATTGTTTCTCACATCCGTTCAACAAAATCTGCAAAACAGGCTTGGGATATTTTGGCTGGTCTTTATGCAAGTTGCAATGAGGCTAAAATTTCTTTCTGCGTAAAGAGATGGAGTCAAAGATTATGTATGAGGAAGATGATATGGACACTTTCGTTGCTAGTGTCAAGGATATCAATGAGCAACTTATTTCTGCAGGTGAACTCATTTCAGGCAGTTCCCTTGTGCAGACTGTTCGTGATGTTTGATTCTTACAAGACTTTTGCTACTACTTGGAGACTTATGACCCAAGGAAATCCTCAAGTTGTCAAGTTTGATGCATTATGCACATTGTTGTTGCAAGAGTCACTTTCCAGAAAAACAGGACTAGACAACGTGCAGTTGAACAGGCTTTTATTGCTTCTCAAAGAAAGGGTGGTAACAGCAATGCAGCCAGTTCTTATGGTTCTACTGTGAGTGGAAAAAATTATGTTCCTAATGCTTCTACTGGCAACAGTTTGTCTGGAAATTCTGGTGATAAGGGAAAAAAGAAGATGCATTGCCATTATTGTAAAGCTAATCATCACTTGATCAAACAGTGTCCTAAGTTAAAGGCCAAAGAGGCTAAGAAGAAAGAGGGTGGTTCCACTGCAAATGCTAGTTCCACTACAAATGCAGCCATTGTTGAGTCTTTTGTGAAAGGAGACTGTGATGCTCATGTTGATGCAGAATGGGCTTTTAGTGCAGAGTGCACTTACAATCCTGTTGTCCATGATGCATGCATGTTAGTTGCTGCAGATTCACATGTGTGGTATTTTGACAGTGGTGCTACAAAGCACATTACCTCACATCGTGAGTGTGACCCTCATGGGAATTCAATCACTTGTGCCAACAATGCCTCTTATCCACTTCAGGTAGTTGGAAAGATTGTGCTTACTGTTGCTAATGGTAGTTCTTTCACACTTTTTCATGCACTTTATGTACCTAGGATCAAGAAGAATCTCTTATCTGTATTTGCACTTGCTAGACTTGGACTTGTAGTCAATTTTGTGGATGACATATGTACAATTCATGATCTCAGTTTTGGTGATGAAATCGTTGCATCTGGACTTTTGTGCCGTGGGCTGTATACTAGCTCACTTTGTAAGTGTGGACAAAATTTTACAAATGCAGTTGCAGATTCAAGGGCTATTTCAAATGCAAAACTTTGGCATGCACGTTTTGGTCATGTGAATTTTGTCAGTTTGCTGCGTTTACAGAAATATGGTTGCTTCTTTGCCGCCTCTTGAAGCACCTGTCAAACATGTTTGTGAAGGCTATATTTTGGGTAAAATGCAGCGTTTAAATTTTCCAAAGGATGGTTCAGTTAGGTCCACATGCAAGTTGCAGCTTGTGCATAGTGATGTTTGTGGGCCCATGCAAACTCCGTCCTTGGGCAATTACCTGTACTTCATGACTTTCATTAATGATTACTCCAGGCATGCATGGGTATTTCCGCTTAAAACGAAGTCTGAAGTTTTTATGTGCTTCAAACAATTTCTGGCTATGGATGAAAATGTTTCAAAATGTACTAAGACATTAGGAAATTTCGGAGGTCATTTGGAGGGCCTTCTAAGAAAATGTATTTTTCGCACTCTCTCTCTCTAGAAAATATGGCGAATAATAGAGGTGGGTCTTTCATGGTAAAAGTTCAAAAAGTGTACTTTAAGTAGATTCTTTACTCTTCTGAACATTCGTCCGTAATGATTGAGGGATAATCTTCTTTTCAGTTGCATTGAATAAACCTCGTCAACATGGAGGGAATGAGGCTAACATGGAGGGACGAAGGTGCAGCCGCCTATTCACTTTCCATTAAACCTGGACATTTTGCTAATGGTACACTCCTCAAATGGCACAAATGTTACGCAGAAACGAACCAAATATCACCTTCACATTGATTTGGACAATGAGTACCAACCATTGATTAAGCGTAGTAAAGCAAACACACATATACCTCCCGCATCCATAGACACGCTCAGAGCTCAGGGAGCTAAACACATAGATATCTGGATGAGAGGCTCTCTCCATCCTAAGAATCCAATGACTAATGTGTCTCCACCGTTTGTCAATCCTACAAGCTTATTGACCTTTGCTAATGATGGAGAAAAGGGCCTTCTGGGTTATTATAAATCTCTTACAAGGGAAGCTGAAACTTATAAGGGAATTCTCCAAGCTCAACAATGTGAGATTGTTTGTCTTTCACATTTACATTCTACAGATCAGGTTATCATTTTGCAACACAAAACAGAGATACAGGAACTGAAAGGAAAGGTACGAAGTTGTCAAATGAAGGACACCATCTTGGGTGGTCGTATCCGAAAGAAGAAATTGCGCAATCTTGAAACATTGCAGGTTGCATTCGGAGGTCTCAGGAAAAGAATCCGAGCATTAAGGTGATGCTTCTTGGTTGGCTATTGTCTTAGTTAAGTAATTTTTTTGTTTTTTCTTGTTATGCATTGTTTCATGTGCCTAAATAGTGTTAGTGAAGTATTTTTTTTGTTATTTACTTATGCGTTGTCTTCATGTAGAGATTCAATCTATCCTGACAAGGAAAACATTGACCCCAAAGCCAATATAGAAAAGAGATTGAAGCCACTTATAAGTAGAAGCCTTGTAGCAGATATAGTACATGACAAGAAGTTTAAGGTCCTACAACGAAATGTAGTGGACCGCTTTATTTCAGAGAACTCAGTGCCTGCAAAAGAGATACAAGGCACACTTGATTCACTTGGTGTAAGCAAAAGAGGATATTCGGCTATACAAAAATATGTCTCGTCCATCTTTGTTAAGAAGGGTATAAAATCCAAACTTTTATCATCAGCCTCAAGTGTGTGGAAAGAGAGGCTTCAGCTTAACGACGCACAGGGAGAATATCTTGGACAACCCTTTCGTATTAAAGCAACTTACAGTGGCCATGGAGCAAACATGGCATATGATGAATTCAATAATATTTTTATGGACCTGCAGATGTTGCAGAAGAGAATGGTGGAGTTTTACAACATCACATTTGAAGAGTCACGAAGGGTATTACATTTTGTGTTAAAACTGGATGAGTGTGAGCTTGTTAAATAGAAAAAGCTAGAGTGTGTTACTATTACTTTAATGAATAGAGCCCTCTCAAAGTGTCCCAATGATGACCCTTTGTATTTTAGTGTTCAATCAGAATCTAACATATGGTGGCTTGGTGCGTTTGAGGTAAGCGAGATTCTCAGCTAAGCTCAAATGTTCACATCTACTTAAGTCTCATTTATTTTGTGTTGCGGGTAAAGAAAGAAGATCATGAGATTTTATATGGGGTGTTCCATCAAACTAATGTTCCGGAGGTGATTGATTGACAGACTAACCAAGGAGAGGTACTACGTTTAGATGGAAGGGGAGACTTTCAAGTTCAGTGGCATCTTGCAGGTGACCTCGAAACATTAAAATGCATGTATAATTGTGGAATGGGTGCAATGGCAAAGTCGCCGTGTTTGTTCTGCATGGAGCTTGCAAAGGTCATGGACCCAAAGTGGTGGAGAAAAGCTCCAACACGTCACATTGAGGACCCTGCTTTTCGATCGGTTTTGAAAATACCACTTGTGAATGTCCACATATGTACAATACATGCCCTTTGTAGAATTGTGAAGAAATTGGTCTACTTATATATCGGGTTTGCTTGGAAAATCAAGAACTCAGGAGAGCGACAAGTGGCCCTGTAGTGCTTAGAATTGGTACTGTCGGATATGGAGCTTCATGGTGGCAATGTGAAAATCCAGCGGGATGAAAAGAGATCAACTACTGAGAAGGATGTCCCATGCAAACCATCCATCGGTGGGGTGAAGGCACGGAGGTTTTTATCTAAATCCCAAGGAATACGAGATCTGAAGCTAACAAAACATGGAAAAATATATAACACATCTTATGTTAGCAAGGTAGAGTATCAGAGATGGAAAAAGCTACATATTGCAGTCAAAGATCAAGAACCAACTACTCGTAACACGAAGGCTGAGGTTTGGCGATCAATAGACATCCTATTTTTGATGTGCGACAAAGATGACTGGTCACAAGGTGATTTGAACAAGTTCAAGGAGAATCTCAACCTTCTCAAAAAAATCATTCAAGACAATATGGACAGACACCCAGATTACTCACTACATGGTATTATTGTGTATTTGATTCTCTTTTATGTGTAACTATGTGAGTATAAAACATTCTAAGTAATCTGTTTTCATATCCAGCACATCATTTTCAATCATTTATCATATTTTATACAAAAGTATGGGAACCCGGCAATATGGAATACCCAAGGGATGGAAAAGTCTCATTACATGGCGAGAAATGCTTATTTCAAGCACACACGACATGGTGGCTCTCGAATCAAGGCTAACAGTTTGAGAGAACTATTTGAATGGTTCTATCGTAGAATCATTCATCGAATGCAGGCAAAAGAAGTCTTAATCTCTTCAGTAACAACACAAGCCATCAGACATTTACAACAAAAAAAAAGTTAAAAGATCAATGGCATACAACAACTCCGGTGCTCGTGAAGGTCAACGAAGGTGGAGAGAGACAATGGTGTATGTGAACCACAAGTGGAGAAAGATACTCTGAATGGATGACATTGTACAAAATTTTTGTAATACATGATCTTATACAATTGCTACTTGAAGTGTATCAAGATTTTGAAGGTTCAATTTGTTTTTTGGCACATCACCCTTGTAACGAATCATGAGATGTTTGCTATACTTTAAAAGTTCATCCGGGTTTTGTCTGCCAAGAGCTAGTGCCATTGCTGTGTAAGTGTAGTAATACGCTGCCCGACCACCTGTATAGCTCGGGATGTAACCAAAACAATCTCTGGCAAACACTTTGTCCACAAGAATGACTTTATCTGCACTTTTAGGCAGCACGGGTCCACCCAAGAAGCGTGATAGTGTCTTTAATGTGTAAGTTGCTATTGAACCCTCTTGTGACATTCCATTGTGAAAAACTACTATCGGCGACTCGCAAATCTTTGAAAGGTATTGTGCTAGGGCCGCATCCCTTCCACGATACTCTCGAGTCCGCCGTCAAAGGAAGTCATCCTTGTCAGCAATCCAAGACTTCACATATCATGTCTGAGTAAGTGACACACACACACACACACACACACACACAGAGTTACCATGAAGCTCTCATCCTGCAGAAAGAGGTTTTCCTGCCACAAGTCTACAGATGTAGTTGACCCCTGACCTGAATGGTTAAACCAATCCTCCACTTCTTTGTGACTTGTTGATGGTCTTAGGATTTGTCTTATTGCTTGGAAGGTGGCTTCATCCGGTAGTGTCTCCTTGTATTTTTTAGCTTTCTCAAAGCATCTTCGGAGGCATTCCATTGGATTGCTGGATGTTTGCATTGCCTCATCATCACTACTATCCTCTGAAACAAATACACTCCTCTCCTCTTGGACTCTGGAAATGATAGCCAAGGAGAAGTCCTCCCTTAAATAAAAGATGCTTTGCACATGATGTAAAAAGATATAGGTCCTGTCTCCAATCCTAAAGTCAGGCACAGCAGGCAGCATCATCTGAGCATGCTTCTCAGTGAAGTTACTGACATCCAAGGGTGGTTTGATTTTAATTGTTTTCACAGAGAGCATCTTACTTCTTTGTACTTCAATTGCCTCAACCTCAAGGTAGACTGTATCTTCAACCTCCTTGACTTCTTGTATATGTGTTGTCTCCTCGCATTCTTCATCTGGTGTTGCATCCTACTCCTCTAACACCTCATCAGGATTCTGCATGAGGAATCCAAACAAGCTATTCAGGTAAATCATAAAGCCAAAGGATTCCTGAATACGTTTGCACTCTTTTTGTTGCAAAGAGCAGGCTGAATGTCGGCAAGCAGGTGGTAATTCCCTATACTTCTTCAGTCCCTATCCTTTTCCACCGCAGTCATTTAAATTAACGACAGTCATACTGGGCAGAACAACCCTCCCTACCTACACCATCAGTTCAAATTTATCTGTGGAGGACTGCAAGAATTCACTGTGCTGAGCTAAAAGGTCTTCAATATCAAATTTTGGGTTAAACATAGAATTAACTAGATCATATTTGTCTCCAGCACCACAAGATGCTGCAAAATCGACCAACCTCTCATCAGTTACAGCTGGGTCTTCCAGAGAAGGCACATCCTCTTTGGCTTTACCTTTACTTGCACAAGGACTGCTTGCTGGGAGATCTACATCATCTAAGAAGTCTATATTCCTCTTTCTTGTATTTTTCTTGACAAGTACTGTAGAGGGTGAGGGACCCTTGTAGGATGAGGGATCCTCTTGGCCTGCTGACCTCTCTGACTCATCTTCACAAATTGACTCTTCTTCATCAATGTCCTGACAAAAATCAACAGTTCTTTTGGCAGAAACGTGAACCTGCAAAGGCATGAATCCTGGCACAAGCTCTGGGTCAGGTTTTAGCCTCTTCTGCCTACTGGACCTTAATCCTATTCATCAGGAAACATGTCAAGTCTTTGTTCTCTCTCTCTCTCTCTCTCTCCAAAGCACACAAAAATACACACATAGACACACACACACACTCTCTCTCTCTCTCCAAATCACACCAAAAAACACACATAGACTCTCTCTCTCTCTCTCTCTCTCTCTCTCTCTCTCTCTCTCTCTCTCCACAAAACACACACACACACACTCTCTCTCTCGCTCTCTCTCTCTCTCTCTCTCTCTCTCTCTCTCTCCAAAACTCTCTCTCTCTCTCTCTCTCTCTGTGTGTGTGTGTGTGTGTGTGTGTGTGTGTGTGTGTGTGTGTGTGTGTGTGTACTAAAGGTGCGCAAGGACAACCACGGACTCTTTGGAACTCTCTACACGCGCCTTTAGTACTGTTGAGATCAGAGAGAGAGAGAGAGAGAGAGAGAGAGAGAGAGAGAGAGAGAGAGAGAGAGAGAGAGAGCGAGGTCTCATGAATGTACTAAAGGCGCGTGGAGAGAGTTGCAGACGGTATTTGGTTGTCTCTGCGCGCCTTTAGTACACACACACACACACAAAGTGTGTCTGTTTGCGACCCTATGAGTGTGTGTGTGTGTGTGTGTGTGTTTGTGTCTGTCTGTGTGTGTATGTGTGTGTGTGTGTGTGTTGAACAGTATGGGTTTTTCTTTGTTTCCACACACACACACACACACACACACA
This sequence comes from Adiantum capillus-veneris, assembly GCF_014529385.1. Lineage (NCBI taxonomy): Eukaryota > Viridiplantae > Streptophyta > Polypodiopsida > Polypodiales > Pteridaceae > Adiantum > Adiantum capillus-veneris. Next base: position 92,755,666 of record NC_140960.1, read on the forward strand.
CACACATACATTATTTGCTAGCTATTGTTAGAAATACAGAGAGAGAGAGAGAGAGAGAGAGAGAGAGAGATCACCTTTTGTTGGCGGAGTTTGTAGAAACTCCATGGGAGATGTCTTCTCCATTGCGCTCTCTCTCTCTCTCTCTCTCTCTCTCTCTCTCTCTCTCTCTCTCTCTCTCTCTCTCTCTCAAAATGACACTTATAACGGTTACCCCCGGTGGCGCCCCACGTGGTTATTAAAAAATAGAATGTAGTTGCATGATTCCGCACGTGCGGTCATTAAAAGGTTTGAGAGAGAAATTGACACACCGCGGGAGTCAAAGAGAGTGAGAGAAAGAGCATTCGAGCCTCCGTCTGCGTCTCCGACAGAAAGCACGTGCAAAATATAGTAGGCTCGTCTCCGACAGAAAGCAGGTCTGCGTCCTAAGAAGGTTTGGCCCTCTCTCTCTCTCTCTCTCTCTCTCTCTCTCTCTCTCTCTCTCTCTCTTAGTGCAGCCGTTTTTTGACCTAGTAGACAGCAGTCCACTCTTTTGATCATAACTTCTTCATCCGAACTCCGATTTGGGTGATCTATATCCTCAATCGAAGAGCACGAAGTCCTCTACGCATTGATGTAAAGACAGAAATTTTCAGAGTTATGGAAGGCGATTCTGTAGCAGCATTTCCGAAGTGAACAGGTTCAACAAAATTGATTCTCATCTCCTATTTTACATACAATGTCTTCCGGCACTCGCAAGGGTTCTTCTTCTTCAACAAGGTCCACAACCATTGTCGAAAATGATCCAAAATCTCCTAAGTATGGAGATAGCAACACAACCACCCAACCAACGACATCGGAAACCATGATCATGGCGTACTTGGTATCATTGCAACAGACCGTAAACAAACAAGGCGAAGACTTACGAGCACTTGCAATGGAGAATGGCACACTAAGGGTACTTGTGGTTGAGAATGAGAATCTCAAGAGGACACTTGAGATGCAAACAACACGTTTGATGCAACTTGAAGAGGAAGTCAAGGAATGTAAACGCTCTCTTGTGGACTTGAATGCTTTGAAGGAGCGGATGAGCAAAGTAGAGCATGACCATGTATTGAAAGAGGAGAAATTTGACACTATGAGCCGGGATGTATGCGACATGAAAAATGTATGCACAAACAAGTCTTGGGCTGATGTATGTGGTAGCAATGTGGTTTCTAATTCCTCACTCATGCAAGCTATGGTTCAAACAAAGAATGTTGAGAATGTGGATGTGGAGGAGTTGAAGGAACGGGAGCGACGTTCCAAGAACATTGTTATTCGTGGAATTCCCGAAGAGAAGTTAGAGACACCTCCTTCTCTTGCCATTGTTATTGAAGATTTCTTCAAAACCCACTTTGGCATGTCCGGAGTTATGGTCTATGGAGCACATAGAGTGGGGAAGCAAGGAGCTCCTCGCTCGGGAGAACGGCCAATTGTAGCGAAAGATTATCCTTGATAATAGTTGGATCTATTTGAGGGATACAAAATGTTTTGTATGTGAAGATCGCACTATTAAGCAACAAAATATGCGTCGCAAGGCATATGAGGAAAAGAATAATAAAAACAAGGAGATCTCTCATGAAGAAAATGTGCCCAAGGAGGAGGCAAGTCTCTCAAGCAAATAGGGATGCGTGACCTATGAGACCGAGTTACAATTGAAAATATGCTTTTGGAATTGTAATGGATACCCATGGAATGCGGGGGTTGGCTTTGATGAACTAACAAGCAAAGCCGATGTTGTACTTCTTGTTGAAACTTGGGAGCATGATACACAAAGGATTAACGGCTTGGAGGATTACAATGTACATTCATTGATGTGGTCAAAGAATCTCAAGCAACGAAGAGGACAAGGAGGGTTAGCATGTATGGTTAAGAAAGGATTGGAAGATTTTGTATCAATTGTGAAAGATGACAAGTACAAACGTTATGTATGGCTGAAAATTATGACACCAAAAAGAGCACCCATTTTTGTAGCCGGTTGCTACATTGCTCATCATGATTCTCCCTTTTATGCTTGCATGGATAGAGATCAACCATTTTCTGATTTGGAAGAGGACATTGCTTATTTCAAAGGTGAAGGTGATGTTATTGTATTTGGGGATATGAATACTCGCACAAAAACATTGCAACATGATACTCAACAATTTGATATGCCATACATTTCAAGGGAGTTGGAGGAAGTTCACTTGTATGATCGTACTTCAATGGATGAGAAAGAGCCGGATCACTATGGAAAGTTACTTTTACACATGTGTAATAGCACGGGTATGCTCATTGCCAATGGTGTATCTTTGTGGAGTGGAACCAATGGATTTACATGTAGAAGACATAATGGGGATAGTGTGATTGATTATATGCTACTCTCTGAAGCCATCATGTATCGCATAAAGAGTTTTATGTTTGGTCAATGGACCCCGGAATCCGACCATCGCACCTTATGTATTGACCTTTCATGTGGAGAAGCAACTAAGCATGATAATCTCAGCCAAAGGAAAGAGAAGTTATCACTATGTATGGATTTCAAACGGGCACCAATGTACATTGAAATGGTTGAGCAAAAATTATGGATGACAAAGCTTCAATGTGATGCACCATTGGAAACTAAATGGGAAGCTTTCAAGAAAGCTATTTGTTCTTGTACGGAAGAATGCTTTTCCATAAAGCATCTCCATGGTATCCACAAAGATAGATCACGCAAAAGGTGGTTTGATAAAGAATGTCAAGATGCTCGAAAGTCCTTGATAAAGCTTGATGCAACTATGGACAAAGACAACTATCAAGTCATTTGCGTACATACAAGGCATTGATTCAAAAGAAGAGAAGAAGATGGGAAGTAAAGCAACAAGAATTTCAAGTCCCCAGAAAAGGCACATGCATGTGGAAGATTTTGGAGAAACTTGAGAGGCAAGCGGGTTGAGAATTTTGGTAACTTGAGTCTAGTGGATATGTACACACATTGTAGGCAATTATATGAGCAAGAAAATACTGAAAAAATGCCATTTTATGGTTCACTCCCATGTATGCCGTCTTTTTTTACTATTGAGGATGTATGCGGTGGGCTTGAAAAGTTGGCCACTCGCAAAGCGGGAGATCTTCAAGGTATCAAGCCAGAGATGATCAAATGGACGGGAGATTTTACCCATGAGTGGATGTGTGATATGTTCAACCTTGCACTTCAACATGGTATGCCTTATGATTGGAGTACTAATTGGGTTAAGCCTTTGCATAAAGGAGGGGATGTAAAGAATGTAAGCAACTACCGGACTATAATGATTGGGTCTCTTATGGCAAAGTTGTTTGGGTGCATAATGGAGATGAAATTGAGTGATTGGGCTGAAGAGAATGACAAGCGTGCAAAGGGACAAGCGGGTTTTCGTCGATGCCATAGCACCATTGATCATCTTGTCACTCTTCGTGTTCTCATGGAGGAAAGTCGGTTGAAAGGCAAGCGATTGTATTGTTGTTTTGTGGACTTTAAGAAAGCCTTTGATATGATTCCACGTAACAATTTGTGGAGAAGGATGGAAGAACTTCAAGTGCCAAGTGAGTTTATGCTTGCAGTTTCTCGAATCTATGAGAAGGTGATTTGTCAATTGCGCATGGGAAGAGAAATTTCAGAAATTTTTGTAAGCACTATTGGGGTTAAAGAAGGATGTCCATTGTCACCAACTCTCTTTGGTCTATGCATCGATCAATTGGAACAAATGGTACTTGACTTTATGCAAGAAGAAGGCATTGAAGAGGTCACTATTTGCAATGCGGTAATCATGCTTTTGTTGTATGCGGATGATGTAGTGCTTCTAGCACACACTTTAGAAGATGCACAAAAGCTTATGGTTGTCCTTGAGAACTTTTGCTTGCATAGTGGGCTGATTGTAAATGAATCCAAAACAAAGGTTATGCTTGTGAAAACCAACCATAAGGAGAAGCCATGCATTGTGTACAACAACGAGACACTTGAAGTTGTTGAGAGCTTTAAGTACCTTGGCCTTGAGGTTCCATCCAATCACAAGTGGCATGAATGTGCTATGCGTCGTTTGGAAGCGGGAAAGAGAGCATATTATGCATTTGAGAACATGTGTAATGCGGGAAACATCAAGTGTTGGGTTCTCAAGAAGTATCTTTTTGATGCATTGGTGACACCGGTTCTTCTTTA